>NC_136483.1:186201436-186208936 GCF_053919585.1 Euprymna scolopes
ATTAAGAAAATGTAGTCCTAAAAGACAATAAAAAAACACAAATAAAACGAAACATTGACTAATAAAAAAAAATTTTCTGCAACAATATTCAGTTGAACCTGGTATCCTTTTTGTAACAAGCATCTTGAGACATTCTGTTTTTCTTTGTAGAGAGGATCGTTTGTTTTTGTTGAGGGGGATTTTCTCCCGAAGTATCAATATATTCTTCAACGTCCCGCTATTCTATGAACAGTAATTAATATATATACTGAAAAGTTTTTAAAGAAAAATTTTGCATATATAATCTCCAATTATTTCTTTTTGTTCACGTTCTCTTTCATAGTTTCGTTCTTTTTTTTTCTTTTTTTTAGTTTTTTTTTTTCGCATTATATCTATGCTTACTAAATAGCTACATTTATATTCTATTTTTCTTAGTCTGTCTGTTTGTCTCTTTCACGTTCTGTCGGAAACAGTTAGGCCGATCTGACTGAAATTTTGTATCGACCTTTGCTCAGATAAGATACAACGAATTAATATCACGGTATGCATTCTGAGTCGACGGGCTGTTACTGTTGCTTTGTTTTAACGCACTAAAAGAAGTCTATAGATATAATTAACTTTCCAACATCGGAAGCGAGCCGAATGAAGACAGCAGACTTGGCACACACACACACACACACACACACACACACACACACACACACACACACACACACACACACACACAAAGCGTTCGATGTCCTATCAGATAATTTATAGCAATAACACACACACGCGCACATATATGTATACAGCATTATCTAAAAAGGATCCAGCGTCTTTGTGTGTAAATTGTGCTGTCTTCATGATTTGGCTTACGATTCGCCTCGCTTTCTGCTTTGAAAAGTTAATTTTTATAAGACACACACACACACACACACACACACATATATATATGTATATATATATATATATATATATATATATATATATAACTTAAAATCGTTTGTACAAACAAACGGCTACATATGTGCATATATGTTTCTGTAATTTACAGTTACAGAGAAATCACACTTCATCAGGCCTGTAACGGGAAATTACAGAAACATGTATGAACATATGCTTGTATAAACGAATTTAATTTAATATATGTTCTGTTTTACGCATTGGGAGACACATTTTTCGTTTCAGTGGATGTATTTCTATGAAACAAACCAAACTACCATTATCTATCTATCTATTTCTATATCTATATATGTATATATAATGTCAAAACATCGTTAATTCACTGCCCGTACAGCAGCTGCTGCTTGGCGTAATGTTTCAAAGCCTTAATTGTCTTACGGGCGGTCGGGTTTCAATCCTGGCTTGAGGTAGTTGCCTGTCTAGCCGCACGAATGAGCTGTGATACAGCGAAACAGTACTGTATTTGGATGACTATAATGCTCTTTATCTTGAGTTGAGCATATTGGGAAGCGATACACGATATACCATTTGCGTATTAAGCGATGTTCTTTGTGTAAACAAATCGAGCTTAGTTATTCAAACGATATCAAAACATCGTTAATTCACTGCCCGCACAGCAGCTGCTGATTGGCATAATGGTTCAAAGCCTTGACCGTCGTACGGGCAGACGGGTTTCGATCCTGACTTTAGGTAGTGTCTAGCCGCACTGACGAACTGTGATACAGCGAAACAGTACTGTATGTGGATTATATAATATATATATATATATATATATATATATTATATATGTGTGTGTGTTTAAAGTGTGTTCAAATTGATCAGTTTCTTTTTAAAATGATTTTTAAAATTGTCATATGCTATTTCATTTTTTCTTAATTTTAATAACTAATAGATTAAAAATTAAATTTGAATCTTAACCTCTGTTGAGCGGAGAAGCACACGCACAAAATGTGGTCGAACAATTCGATCGACACAGAGCGTGTAATCGCACACCTAATTCTTTTCAATTTTACTTTCATGGAATATGTGTGTAGTGTGTGTATATATATATATATATATATATATATATATGTATATATATATATATAACTACTTCATTTACTCACACAAATTTAATATACGAAAGTATAGATTTATGCTAAAGTTTAAGTATTTACTTCAAAAGTGCTCAATACATAGGTAGAGCTAGTTAGTAATTTATAAAATATATATGGCGATTAAGCTACACTGAATATTCTGCGTTTCATCCACTGTAGGATTCGTCAGGCTTATGCGCGAATTTTGTGGTTGCTTCTTGTTTTTATATATGTTGAAGATTTCTAGTTAGCCAATCAGCTTTCTAGTATCCACCGCGCCCCCTCCTATCAGCCAATGGGCATGCATTTTATCGAACAAAGGATCTGTTTTAGAACTAGGTTAGTGGTTTAAGGTAGATCTTTTCCCTCTTTTTTTATATATATATATGAATATACCTATGTGTACACACACACATGCACACATATATACATATATATATACACATATATATGTGTGATCGTTTATGTATATTCATGTTTATTTAATTTATTTATTTGTTTGTTTTCTATTGTTATTGTTAATCTCAACCTTTCTGGTTTATCCAATCGAGAAATCGGCCGCAGATTGAGATGTGATGAGAAAACGGTACGAAAGACTGTGCAAAAGCACCAAAACACTGGCACTAGAGTTTCTTTCTAACAGGGAAGACAATGCTATCAAGATCCGCAGCCTAAGAAACAGATGTGAAAGGTCTCCCCAAATCCAACAACAGTGCAATCTTGTTTAAAAGTGCTCTCTTTCTACTGTCAAGAACAGATTAAAGGAATTTAATTTGTGAGGATATGCTGCAGGACGCAAACCAATGATTTCTGTAAAGAACAGAAAGCGTCGTCTGGACTTCGTCAGATGCAATTAAGATCACGACTCTTCATATTGGTTGAAAGTGCTTTTTAGCGACGAAAGCAAGTTCACTAGGCAAGTTAATGTTGACTGAACATTTTCTATCCTACTTTGGTCGGAATTTCGATGATAATCCCATCTTCATGCAGGATAATGCTCCCATTCACACAGCTGGCAATGTCAAGAGGTTTCTAGAAGAGCATGATATTCCGTGTTTGGATTAGTCTGCACAATCTCAAGACCTCAATCCTATCGAAAATGTATGGCATTACATCAAGCAACAGCTACACAATGATAAAATATTAAATTTGGAAGAACTTTGAACAAAAATTAAAGGAAAGTTGGATGCCCTTTACCCGGAGTATTGCTGCAGTCTACTTCAAGGAATTGCCAAAAGATTGCAAGCTGTCAAATTGCAGAAGAGCTAGGCTACTAAATAGTTACTAGTGCTTTGTGTTCCTGTTGTATTTGTGTTGCATTAATGTCCTAAAGTTACATATAAATAACAATTTTCCATTGTGCGGACTTTCTTTTTGCCTTCTCAATTTGAAGCTATTTTTTTTAAATTGACGTGAACACTAGAATATTTAAATTAAGGTCAAATATGAACAGGTAAAATTATAGAAGAATAAAAGGCCAATCAAATAAGGTATAGTTTGTTTAAACAGATACATTAAATTTAGCATAAATTTACAGTTTTTGAAAAAATTACAAGTGCGGACTTTCTTTTTGCCGCCTGTGTATATCGTGCACTAAATAAGAAAGTTAAATGTTTGGCCATAATATATTTTTTTAATGTAAAATGTAACTCGTATATGCATGATCATACTATGCATGCAAATTGTGATGGCGCATGGTGAAGTCACGCTACATTTATTTGGAGAATAACATTAATATTCCCATAACTCTCGTCAATATCGGCTTGAATTTTTATTCAGTAACAAATATAGACCGTAAGAATATTGCTGAAGATTAGAAACTTCATGAAACTGCAATGAGATATTAGATTAATCCACATCCATGGCTTATGTTTATTGCAAAGCTTTGTCTCAATGGATATCGAACCGTTTTTGTGTGCAGGGTCTGTTGTCTTTATTCCGCTCTTCACCAATTTTATCAGTTAATGTTTTTATACCATGGTTAAATACGCAGACACACACACACACACAATATATACATACATACATACATACATACATACATACACACACACACACACACACATATATATATATATATATATATATATATATATATATATATATATATATATATATATATATATATATACAGGGTGACTAAAAAACGGGCCCCAACTCTTATTAGGCCCCGTTGCTTAGTGTTTTTTCCGAATGAAATGAAACTTTGGTCATAACTAGTTTATTATATTCAAAACATCACATCAAAACACTAGGGTCTTTGGCCTTTTTTCTCCGTTCTACAGCATATGCTCTAGATGGGCTCCATTTAGCTTTTGTTTTGTTTTATTTTGTCACCCTATATATATATATATATATATATATATATATATATATATATATATATAAGGAAAAAACATTAGCAAAAGGAATATAAAGATAAAAATCTAATTTTGCTGGTTAGCGCAATTTTTTTTAAATCGGTGCTAACCTTTTTTTTTTCCTCTGAGGAGAAGAGCCTATCTTTGAAACTCTATGGAATAAGGATTTTTCTCACTTTTTCTCGTATTCAATGTTCTAAATAAAATATTGTGAATTTAATTCTACAATACCGCAACGTCTATTAATTAGACTATGCTCAATCACTAATACTGAGCCTTTTAATCTCGATAAGGTTGCTATTCTATGATTATATTTCTCTATATCTATAATTCACCTCTTTCAAATTTGAAGAGTTTTTTAGCAACCTTTTTTTAATTCAAATATTTTCTCTCTATATATATTAGTGCGTTGCTCGGTCATAAAATATGCTTAATTATGGTATTTTAATTGATGCAAATTTCATATTACACAGCAAATTCCCTGTTGATTTTTATACTGTACCCTATATATATATATATGTGTATATATATATATATATATATATATATATATATATTAGTGATTTCAAAAGTTAAAAAAATATATAACTTAGATACCATCAGCTCGAATTGAAAGCAGAACATTTAGCTCCCCAGTGGTATTCGCTACCCTTTGCGCTAAGGAAAGATTGATATAAAACTTTAAAAAATTAATGCCATTTTACATATTTCCGCATGCGTAGAGGAACATTTTTAGTTGACTTACGTCTAAAAAGTTCCAATTTTTTAAAGATTCGGATCCCTAAGCAGATATTTTTATCGGCTAAATAACGAATCGAGTTTGTTCCGCAATCTTGAATAACGCATTATCATGTTCAAAGTCTGTAGACCAAAAATTGACAGTAGTTTGGTAGACACTTTTCCACACCTATGCACAGACAAGGTCACTAATATATATATATATATATACATACATGTGCGTTTGTTAGAACGTTTTCACCCTAAATGTTACAATTATGCACAATGTAGTAACTATGCATAAATAGATTCGAACGTAATAGTGAAATGGAATCAATCATTTAATAAGAAACCATAAAAAATGTCTAATTAATTAATTAATGCTTATTTTTCAAAATATGCAAATTAGTTAACCCTCATGTAGTCCCTCGCATATCCATAACTGAGTATATTAGTTTGTTTTATTCATTTTTAATAGAAAAAGTAGGCTTTTAATATTAATGTCAGAGCGAGAAAAAAACTCAACTTTATAAGTATGTGGGTTTGCATAATACGTTACCTCAAATCTCTTTCTCTCTATATCTGCCCTCTTTTTTCAGGTACGCATTGCATACAATATGCATGTAATTCTCAACTAAAAAAAGGCTTCTTTCTTTTTTGACAAAAGACAGGTGTCTTGTAAAAAAATCATATGTGTTATTATAAATGCAATTGATAAGTGCTAATCTCCCTTAAAAACAACTCGATCTCTAAATGGAAGTGAGAATTCAATGAGAGGAAAGAAATTTTGGCTTAGTTGAAAAAGATAAGAAACAATTGGGGGAGGTCATGTTTAAAATGAAAGTGGGTGGTTGGCGCCTTGGGAGATTTCGATTCCCAAGAAAAAGTGGAATTCATTCTTTAAACTAATATTTTGATCTTGATGAGTGAAGTAAGTTTATATTTGAAAGAGAAAGAATGATTGCAAATTACGATGGATAGAATTCTTAGAAACGTGTGTAATAAAAACAAGGCCGATAGCCATTAGTCGCGTGCTCTCGTGTAATGAATGAATGCGTGAATGTAGGATTGACATGAAATTCTTAAAGATAAACTAAAATGACCGAAAAATGGACTGAAATGACTTAAATAAATAAAAAGTAAATGACTTAGAATGACTTTAATGAACTTAAGGATGAATTGAATGACCTTAAGAATGACTTGAATACTTTAAAAATAACTGGAATCTTTCAAAAACAACTTGAATGATCTGGAGAATGACTTGAATGGTTTTGAGATTGACTAGTTGTAAAGTGGGTGATCATTTTACATTAAATTAATACAGAAAAGTGATCCCCCACTTTATATCACAATAAGTACAGCATGTAATAAAAACAGATGGTATTTATTTGCTCCCCCACCGAGCAAATTAGGCACAAGGCCGATTTTTAATGTGAGGAGTGAAGGGAGGGGGAAGGGAAAAAGGGGACCAGCTCCCGAGAGGTGGGAAATGGGAGCTGGTTAATGGTCAGGCATGTGGGGTTGCCCCCACATCTGGTCTTTGCTAGTCATAGCTAGTCATAGCTAGTCATAGCTTGCAGCATCTGCGGGAACAGATGGTATTTATTTGCTCCCCCACCGAGCAAATTAGGCACAAGGCCGATTTTTAATGTGAGGAGTGAAGGGAGGGGGAAGGGAAAAAGGGGACCAGCTCCCGAGAGGTGGGAAATGGGAGCTGGTTAAAGGTCAGGTATGTGGGGTTGCCCCCACATCTGGTCTTTGCTAGTCATAGCTAGTCATAGCTTGCAGTATCTGCGGGAACAGATACTACACTTTGATCTTGGCCAAAGGTCAAGAAAATGGTATTTATTTGCTCCCCCACCGAGCAAATTAGGCACAAGACCAATTTTTATGTGAGGAGTTAAGGGGAAATGGGGACCAACTCCCAGGGGAGCATGGGAGCTGGATAGTGACAATTGGTATGAAGGGTTGCCCCTACATTGACCAAGGTCTTATATGTGGGATCGGCCCACATATGGTCTTTGCTTGCAGTATCTGCCGGAATAGATACTACACTTTGATCTTGGCCAAAAGGCCAAGAAAAGCTTAAAAAGCTAAGAACAGCATTTATTAACAACAGACCTTTGATCTTAACCAAAAAGGCCAAGCACAAAAGTGGTACGGACAGACCGACCGACGGAGTGACTTATAGAGTCGCTTGCACGCGACTAAAAAAAATGGATGTGCCGCATGATGTAGCATCCAAAAATGACTGATTACCAAAAATGAGGGCGTGGGAGATTCTTTTATTAATCACAAAACAAAGCATTTTTAATGAAAGTTCCTGCAAAACAAATGTTACCTTTTAAAAATAAATATTTGCTCAACTATTTTTCTTTCTTATATTTTTCAACGCAAGGATTATCTAAATGAAGGAAGAATTA
>NC_136483.1:186213936-186361436 GCF_053919585.1 Euprymna scolopes
CTGCTCTCTTTGACTTCCGTTTTCTGCTGTGCATGTAGTTGGATTATTAGATATCGTGAAACAGATAAGAAAGTCATTCTTAACGTAAGTCCCCTTTTTCTTATCTTATCTGAAAATTGACAAGAGACCGACGCCCTGTCTACGAAACAGGACCCAGAAGGCAAACAAAGAAGACAATAGTGACTGAAAAAAAAAAAACAATTAAAAACAATTAAAAACAAAATGAAACAGTTTATAAGAAACTATAAAAATACTCTTTCGGATACGGGTAATTTGTTAGTTAATAAAAAAAAATTGATGTTTACAAACAGACTTTCGCGTCCGTTATGAAGATTTTACCAATCCATTAGAAATAACCAATTCCAAGTATTTGCTAATGGGCTAATTTGATCTTGTTTAAAACAAAATCTTTGTACTCTTGGTAGTTATAATAATAATAATAATAATAATAATAATAATAATAATAATAATAATAATAATAATAAAATGGATATTTATTGATTTTTCGACTACCAGTGAAACTAAACACGCCATTAGTTTGTTTTTACGTTCGAGAAAATATCTGCACACGTGTTTTTACGGTGATCGGGAAAAAATAACTATTTTGTAATTAAATATTTAGAGATTTCTAAAGAATCGGAAGCGGAATCGGTAATTTTATCGGAATCGAGAATTTAGTACGGAATCGGTAATTGTATCGGAATCGGGAAAAATATTAGAATCGTCCCATCACTAGTAGTAACTCATGGAAAAAGGGAGCCTTCGGGGCAGACTAGACTAGTATTGACTATTTTCATTTTTTACAATGATTAAACACTGATGAACCTTGTTCTAGAATTTGTAATTTCTAGAATTTGGATGAAATTGATGAAAGATAAACATTCTAGAAAATGTCTAAAAATTTTGGACCCTGACCCAATTAACCAATAATTAGCCAATTACGCTGTAATCAAAATTATTTTATAACATATTAGAACGCCGAAATATTGGCAGTGTCGTCTTTTAAGATATTTTGCTAGAGCTGATATATCGGCAGCACAAGGTTCGAAGAGTTAAGCTTACGTCATCAGAAGAAATTAAAATTCAGAGAATTTTGCTTAAATCGTGTTTAATTGTTTCAAGAATATTTGTTTAGTATCTTATTCTGAAATTTTTTTTCCGTTTTCTTTCTTTCTCTCTATCTGCCCTTGAATGTCTATGTTTATGTCTACCTCTCTTTCTCCTTCTTTTCTCTCTATTTCTCTTTTTCTTTTTCTTTTCTGTCCATCTCTATATCTCCCGTTTCTCTTTTTCTCTTTCATCATTTCCTCTCTCTTTATTTCTGTATTCCCCCATATCTTTTCTCTCTCTAACTCTTTCTCACTACCTTCCTCCACATTTCTTTTTTTTTCAATCTTCTTCCCTCTCTCTTTCTCTCACTCTCACCATCCCTCCTCTCTCGCTCTTTGTTTCCCTTGTTTGAGATTTCTATATATTTGTATACTTCACTTTCTGGACAACTGTGCGTTCGCAAATGAGTTATTCGAGACTGATTTTAATGATATTTAATATTTTTATTTATGCATTTATTCTTGAATAAATTTACCTTAGTAACATTATACTTTATGAACCCCCTTTCCAATCAACCTCGGTGTTAATTGGCACTTCACTTACCTCGTCTCTCGTTGGGAGTTACTGATACGTTCGCTGACGTCATTCGCGTTGCCATAACTTCCGGAGAACAGGCAATCAAATCCGGTTATTTCACAACGTTATTGGTCGTAAAACCTCCCGTATAGAAATACATTTGATATAGAAACTACAAGGCGACAATATTAGCTGAATAGCGATTCAATTCACTTGGCTTAACATCCTGTCCAAGCAAAGCGGATATTTTGGCCTCGGACATTTTGGTCATAAATATGAAATACATTTACTGGAACTGGTTCCGGCTAGTTGTCATAGCAACTTAGGTGTGACTTAACATGATTCCAGTAACCTAGGGGCTATCCTGAACCACCGTTTCCTTGTTTGTCAGGATGAAACACACTCCGGTTTAAACCGATCACAGGCATTACCTTATCGTTTGTCTGCCGACTGAGGTGCTTCTACCGGAAATGCCGACAGTTTGTTATCATTATTTCTGTTCCTTTTTAGAGTGTCGGTTCACGAGAGTAGGATGGGAAAGATCTGGATTTTTAAACTGACTTTGTCTTACCTTTCTGCGATGAAAAGCAGTTGTTTTGGTTTAAGGCACATGAACCGTTTTCGAATTATGTAATGTCAAATCTAGTCATTGTGTTTGTTTATGTTATATCCTGTTCAACGGTATATAATAATATGACAAAATACGCCGAGTGGACTTCGCAATAATACAAATACAAAATGGCTACTTGCGTTTTAAGTTAGATAAATGTAAATGAAGGTAAAGAAAAACGAACTTAGCGTGTGAGAGTTAAACGCTCGTCCCTGGGAAGCTTGGTTAACCGGAGTACACTTGTAGAGTGTAAGACGCGAGACTGATAGGACGCAAGGCTGCAAACAAGACAAGACGCTCCTACCTTAAAATGGTAGCTCTTTTATATACTGTTTCGTATCCGGTTCGATACGTAGTTATGTCCCTTATAACCCCCCCCCCCGAAGCTGAAATCTTCCCGATTTTAGCTGTAATACCGCTTCCGTTTAGGATCAGGGCTTAAACGCCTGACGACTTTCCTTTTACGTATGCTTTTCCTTTTGGTCAGAGTTTCCTGCGGTAAAGAATTCTGTCCTGCCCGTATAGTAGGCTCGGGGGATACATTCATGGGTCCGTGTATACACACCGGTTTTGGAATGTCAAATGTGTCGCCCAACGTTTCCATTGGGATTTCCTCTGTATTTTCCGAAATTCTGGAGCGGATTTGATTAACATGTCTTTTACAGATAAAACTTGGGCCTTGGATAGTATAGACCATGTTCCCAATTATTTTCTTAATGATACCGTCCACCCAATGATTTTTCCCATTTTGAAATTTAAAAAAATAAGCTTTATCTTCTGGGGAATAGTACTTTACATTAAAGTTTTGTCCTTTATAACAGTTTAATAGCGGGGAACTTATGTTTTTTGTTTGTTTGTTTATTTTTGGCTTTGCAGAACATGATTGAGTTTTTCAAAGAGAAAAGAAAAAGACAATAACATCAATGTTTGGTGCATTTAAGTTAGAAAGCCGATATCTTCAAGCAACCACTCTAATAGTATAAAGCGGATGATTCGTTAAAGTGGATGCGTTTAGAATCTACGGCAGATGTCGAGTACAACACCAAAATAGTTTGGACACCCTTGAGCAAGGTGTTTGCCTCTATCCGTATACTTTTTACCTTTGCTCGGCATTAAACCATATCCGATGGTGAAGCCCTAATTTAGGAACCCGGAAGAGTTTGGATCATCTTTTAGTTCGCACTATTCCCTGGACTGTTCTTATTCTAGAATGCTTCACTAATTATTACGGTTTTGGTCCATTTGCTCAGCTATTAGGCACATCATTCCAGTTTCGACCCATCTCTTTTTTTGCTCATCGTCTTGATTCTTTTTGGCTGAAATCTTTCTTCCATTGATTCTTTACACAGTTGAAGTAAAAATTAAGCTAATCTCTTCAATCGAATAATGGTGATAAGTGTTGCTCTTGCCAAGCATCATTCATTCATTTCGTATGAATCAGATGCTTGTTGTTGGCATTCGTTTTCCCCGATATCTTTCTAGTAAGAATTCTGGATTCTTCGGACCACCGTTCTTATCTTCACTGTCATTTACACAACATTCCGGTCGGTGTAACCTCCGACTTTCTTCAGGTGCATCTTGTCGAACTCTGGAATGTTTTTGTCGAATTTGGGAATCTGGACTGAATTTCGAACGGAACACTTTATTTCACGGAGGGTAATATACTCTCGTTCTCTCAGCCATGACTGGATAAAGGTCCTAAGCAATTCGCAATTCAGTTTTTCAGCCACCCACACTTAGAATTGAACTTTCAATCTTCAGGAGAATATCACTTTTACAATTCATTTTTTCCAAGTACATTAACTACTACGAAAAACCCAATTGCGAATTACATAGGACCTCTATCTCGTCATGACTGAGCAGGCGCATGTTGCCCTCGTGAAGTAAATACAGGGTTCCGTTCGAAATTCTATCTAGATTCCCGAGTTCGACAAGATACACCTGAAAATGGTCGGATATTACATCGACCGAAACGTTGTAAAAATGACACTTAAGATGAGAACAGTAGTCCGATGAATCCAAATAATACGAATAACCAATCCTTATTTAAAAAATTTCGAAACGAACTTAGAATTCTTTCTATAAAAAAATAAGATACTTATGTGAGAAACAACATGAAGGTTGCCAACATCTAAATGAAAGGGTTTCTGTGAAATAAACTGGATTCATATTTGAATTGAAAGATTGTATTGGTCGTTAACCACTTAGCCACTATCAACTACTTAATAGTGTTGATGGGTCTGTTAGTATTAGTCCTCTTTCTAATAGCTGCATTTCTTTGATTATTTCGCACAGTTACGGCAACAGTATATTTTTAACATTTTAATTCAAAGACATTGACTTACCTCTTATATTCTGTCGGTACAGTGCATTGTACAATATAAATTTCAGGGGCGTTGATACGACTTTTCTTATTCATATCTGTTCTTTTATACGTCCAAATGCCGCAGTTATCAATAGGGCTAGGACAACAGCATATTCTTTTCATTGTTTTGACTCTCGAGTGTGTATCCATTGATATCTTATATGCTTTTATATTGAGTGATGTGGTTCTCGGTTGATTAACTGTGTCGGATATATACCCGAGAGTCAAAACCATGATAAGAATATGCTGTTGTCATAGCCCGTCTTATTATTCATATTGTTTTGTTAATATAACATAAATATCCTAACACCACTAAACCAAGAAAGACAAAATTATTTCTGCACTATTACCGTTGTATAGCCAAATATTAAAGAGAGTAAAAAGACAGATATCTAGTTTTCTTTCACTTTACTTCTCGCTTTCCTTATTTTGTTCTTTAGTTCTCACATTCCATGAGTGATGTTTCTGACAAAGAGAGAAAAATTGCTGGGTTTTTTTTTGTTGTTTCAAAATCTATTCCATCTAATACTTATCGTTGTCAAATTTTTAACCGTGGGATAGTTTTTAAAAAGATTTTATCTTACATCAAATGGCTTCATGTTTAGTCTAGAGTAATTTTCATAAAAAATACGCAACGCTCATTAGAAAGGAAAGATAAAAAGAAGCAGTTGATTACAATATATTACTTACGTTCATTGCTGATGGAATGTATCATTGAGAACCTTTATATGAATGCATAAGGTAAAATTTAAAAGTAAACTAGAAGACCTCAATCCTTAACCTAAGATACAAATCTTCATTTAAATGTACAACTTAAAATACGAGAGTAGTTTCAAAAGTAAAGTCTCCTATTTTTAACTAAAAAAGTTGAAGAGCTACGAAGATGAAAATGATAGCATCAAAACGAGCGACCTTTTGTGATACAGAATTTGTTTTGTGACATATTCACCACCATTTTCAATGTACTTTGACAGGAATTCAATGACGCATCTCTGCTTCTGACGCACGTCCATGACAGATTTTTTATTCGTCTCACACAGTCAATATATGCATCAAAAACATGAAACTTTCATATTATGAATGCATAAGTTCAGTCATAACAATGCAATTTGCAATCCTTTCTGATCTGAGCGGAATATAACACAGTAAGCATTATTTTTGGATCGCTGCGCAACAGTGCGTTAATGAACGTCTATCACCAACCAGTTTGTTAAAGAGAATATATCGCGTACAAAATATTCATTTAAAAATGAGCACTCGTATAAATTTTGACAATGGATGCTATAAGAATTATCTTTGCAGGATGAAGATTTGGTATTGCGAGAGCTTCATCTCCTCAGCTACCAATATGACATTAGACATAAAAACAAAAACTGTTGATCGGATTAAATATCCATAATAGAGTAAGCTAATCCACCCGTTTAAGAAATGGACTTACTCAGAGGAACTAGGTATAGTGACACCTAAACGTTGAGGTGCAATTCGTGGCAGTTACGGCTCCCAGAATTATGACGTGTTCTTCCGCAACATTTTTGCTAAACCACTTTGTTACAAATACCACAGTGTTTTTATTATTACGAGTCAGCAAGGCTACACCACTGATGACGAATGATTCAAAACTTACACGGCCATAATACGTGAAACATACAAACTTTTACCAAAACCACTCAATGCAACGTTAAATAATCTGTAGAAATTGATATGCTGTAACAATGACTACTTCTGTACTTAGTGTATTGGTAGTTATATACTATAAACATTATTGTTATTATTTTTTTATTCAACAATTAAAAAACTATTTAATTTAGGCTCAAACAACAAAGCTGTTATTTGTTTACGTGTATGCAGTTTGCTACACGTGCGTAATTTTTGTTTAATAAATTTATTTGCCCTTATCTCTATCTTCTCTTTTATTATATGAAAGGAACTTAGTGTTTCTGTGCGTGAGCTCATTTCCTATAGACTCGGAAACGGCTTGGCCGATTTTTATGAAATTTCACACGAAGGTACTTTATGTGTCTAGCCGTTTTCTTAGGTTTTGTATCGGAATATTGTCGATAAGTACCGATAATTGAAATAATTCGATGAAAGATGGAAGAGGCGATTTTGAATAAAGTTAAGACTTTACACAGCCTAACATCACAAGTGTATTTAAGAAGTCTTATTACGACATAAATCGAAAGGTTCGATATATATAATTAACAGTACGTTCTTTGATATGATAGGAGCGCGTTCAAAATGACGTTTCTATTTAGAGCACAATTGAAGGAAGAATTCTGGACAAGAACAATCTCTGTTTCTTATCCTTTATTTATCCCATATTTCAGGTGAATAACTATTTCTGTTGGGACACAATTGAAGCATGAGTCTTGACTTTTGCATTTTAAACTTTAATTCAAGACATTATATGCAAAAAAAAGGAATACTTTTATAAACTCCACAGTAGGTTCTCTACTGAAATATAGACAATATATTTTGAACTAAGTCACTGCAAGAAGGCATGTGAAACTTTTTTTTTTTTTACATTTTCACCCCAAGCAAGGCAAATTGCCACTTTGGTATAGGGGGCTACTATCAGGGGCAACAACTACTGGGGTACTATGTAGGGATTTGGGCAGCAGGATGTCGGTCCACGTTACACTTGAACTTCTGCACATCAGTACTGTTGGGGAAGCAGGGACATGGAATGGAATTCCAAAGTCTAGCGGTTCTGGGGAAGAAACTATTGGAGTAGAAAGATCTTTTACATCTAGGAATCTCTACAGTGTGGGGGTGGGATTTAGCTGCCTGTCGGGTTTGTTAAGGGTGCTCACGTCGTGGGGGCACAAGCGATTGCAGTTCGTCAGAGCATTCACCACTAAAATACTTGTAGAACAAGCAGAGGGATGCAACATTTCGTCGATGGGGCAGAGACTGAAGCTTAGATGCCAGTTCAGGGCCTATCAGGTTTGCGACTCTCTTTTGAACCTTGTCAAGGAGCGAGAGACTAGTAGCAGATGGGTCCCCAACTAGAGCAGATCAATCGATTCGATTGAAAAACGGGTGATTTCACCGATTTCGATGGCAATAAAAATATGGACGTGTGCAACATTCGTTGAACATCATTCAATTCCGGGCAACATCGGGTCTATTTACTTGTGAATTCTTCTTCCCAACCTCATTCCTTACTTTCAGCCACAACGCCAACACTAAGTTCGAATTTATAAAATTTATAATAGTGATCACTCCTTGTTATTTAGGTTTTGTTGAAAGCAGTTTGATATTAATTTACGGATGCACAAAAACAAAAAACACTTTTTTAAAAAATTAATCAGCAACAGCTGTTCGTAACATCGCTTGCTGGCTTCGGCAAAAAAAAAAAAAAAAAAAAAAACATACTTAAAAATGAAATTCTATTTAAAATAATTTCCCCTGACGTATAATTATGAACTTTAATGAATGATTAAATTTGTGAATCGATTGTAAATATAAAATATGCGACATTTTATTTTGACGAATGTTCCATTATGGAATTGAGGTTTCTAAAAGTATTTCTTAACAATCAACTCGCTCTGACAAATTTAGTTTCTGAATTGTCCTATTTTTTGTGTGAATACTTCAATAGATTATTCCTTGACACCGTCTGAAGTAAGTTGTATTAATACCAATCGAAGATACGTTTACGATACAGTCTGGTGGAGTCTTAGCCATTTTTGAGTACTAGAAATGACCTTGCATCTGTACGGCTGGGGTGTGTTTTTTTGGTAGCCCTAGATAGTTCACCCTCCTAGGGCGTGGGGCCCTGTCGATGGGGCATTAGAATACGCCAACTGCCCCCCCCCTGCAGAGGGTAAAAGTCTCTCAATGGGGGTCCTGGATATGACCTTAAACTATATCCAGTGGTGAGGCCCCAGCTTGTGGGCGTTGGGGAGTGTGGAGCCACCCTTTAATTACCATTGCTCCCAGGTCTACTCTGACCCGGAGTGGTAGTACCTATTAGGGTCCCAACTATGGGTTGAATAGAAACCGACGTGAAAACGACAAATATATTCTATTAAAATTTTTTTTCTTCAAAATCTTTGGATTCGGCATTAAATAACCCAAAAAGGGTTGATATGCCGTAAAACAAAAACAACCAACCAACCAGGGCGTGGCCTTCGGTTTTCGTGTGGAGTAAGTTTATTCTTTACTACCCGAAGTGCCTTTATCGGAGAATGCCGATGGGCTGCCTAAGCAAATTTTTAAGAAGTCAGGGTGTTTATTTTTTTAGGGTCTCTGGTTTCGCTCTACTCACTTTCTAATCTTGTGTCACATCTATCTGCGGAACGAAATGATTAGCTACTTTATTAGAAATTAGTTCTTAAACTATCAATGTTTTTTGATAAAAAAATAAGTATTTTTTAAAATTATTTTACAGTTAAATATTACTCTATCATGACTTGGAAACGACCATGTTATAGTCAGTTGGGAAGCATCCCCGCGGTATTGTGTTCCACAGATGGGCGGCTTTAGGAAAGGGACTTTGATCATGGAATTTACGTTTACTATTAGGCACAGATAGACTAAGTTAAATTGTTAACAGTTGTTCTAGCTAAACTATCCATGGCGCAGTGCATAGAATACTTGGTAAAACTACGTTGTAAAGTCACATTCCTGTAGAATGAAAGTTCAATGTATAGGGCGGGTGACGATAAATATATTTGTGACTTGCCTCATTAGGAGGGATAAATCGCTCTAGACAAGGCGTGAAACCATTTTTGATGTAATAGAAAAGACTGCAGATGCCTAGTGATCTTAATCGTGAAAAGACCAAGTAAAAATGTTGGGGAAAACAGTCAGCAGGAAGAGAGTTCCAAAAGTTTACTGTTTTTGGAAAGAAGCTACTGGAATAGGTAGCTACTGGAATTCTACCCAATAATCGTTGATGGAACGAGAGCATGCTACCCCATTGGCTTAATTAGAGGGTTCAGTTCGACATTCCGTGCAGATTCTTGTGTTTGACAAGATACACCTGAAGATGGTCGGACATTACATCTGGTGAAACGTTGTGTAAATGACACTCCAGATAAGAACAGAAATCCGAATAATCCAAATAATACGAATAATCGATCCTCATCTTAAAATATTCAGAACCGTATTTTTTTTCTATAACGTAACTCGTTGAGTTGTTTTTGGGTGTATTAAAACTATAGCGGGACATAATGATCACTAGGGCTATGACAACGGCATATTCTTTTCCTTGTTTTGATTCCCATCCATTGATATCTTATGTTTTTATGTAGTGATGCGGTTCCAGGTTAATTAATTCTGTCTGCGTCGGATAGATACTCAAGAGCCAAAACAATTAAAATAATATGCTGTTGTTCTAGCCCTAATGATCATTACGTTTTTCCGTTACGTTACACGTTTTCATTGGAAGATCAAAATGCGTCCCAGAAAGGTGGTAACATTAGTGATCTAGATAAGTTTAAACATGAAACCAGTTTAACATGTGAGGTGAAATCCAGCCCCCCCCCGTGGAAGCCCTCTGGAAGGCTACAAAAATAGCTCAGAAATGCCTGGTCGGCATTCCCAGATAGAGGCGCTTAGGTAAATAGCAATAAATTCCCTTTCTGAAGGAGGAGGTAATGCATAGAAAGATGGCCTACTGTAACTGAATCAAAAAGAAAATTGATATAATGGATAGTCTTAGGTTTTTAAGGCGAACCTCGGTTGATATTATTTTTATTTATTTTATTAATTGCATTTTCACCCCAAACAAGGCACAGTGCCACTTTGATATACGGGTTATTATCCTGGACATACATTGCATGGAATACTAAGACGATAGTTGAGCGGCAATATGTCTGTTTACATTACATTTGAACTTCTGCATGTCAGTACAGTCGGGAAGCAGAACCCCGTAAGGGAATTCCAGAGTCTAGCAGTTCTAGGGAAGAAACTATTAGAGTAGAAGGCTTTCTGGCATCTGGGAATCTCTACTGTGAAGAGGTGGGATTTTGCTGTGTTTTTTTTTGTTTTTTTTGCTCGTCGGGTTTGTCGGGTGTATTTACATCGAGGGGGTACAAGGGCTTGTAGTTCGTCCGAGAATCCACCATTAAAATACTTGTAAAACAGGCAGAGCAATGCAACATTTCGTCGATGGGACAGAGGTTGAAGTCTAGCTGACAGTTCGGGACCTATCAGGTTTACAACTCTCTTCCGAACTCCGTCCAGAAGTGAGAGATTAGTAGCAGATGTACCAGGCCAAATATGATAACAATACTCCATATATGGATGAATGGTGGTCTTGTAGAGGTACAGGATACTTTCAGGCGTAAGTAACTTCTAGCACGGTAGGGAGAGCCCAACTTCATCACAACAGCTGCGGCAATGCCTTCGATGTATCTGTTCTAGCTGATTTTCCCTGTGAACGTTAAGCCGAGGAGTTTAAACAAATTACTTACAGGTAATGTATCATTAGCCATAGCTATTGGTGGTTGAGAAGGTTTCTTGTAATTATTAAAAGAAATGAAGCTTAGTTTTCACAGCAATGAATGTTACCATCCATTTTTGTCCCATTCCACTACAGACTTGAGGCCGTCCTCTAGGGTTTTCACCATTGCCTTAGATATATGTGCATTCGTTTTCCCCTCGTGCCTACCAGAGAGCGTAGTCTCATCCACAAATATATACCCATCTCCGACACAAGTTTATCAGGGAGGTCATTTATGAATATCAGGAATCATATTGTTTTGACGTACGTTCTCTTACTTAAAAAGGATTTAATCATGTTAAGTATTCGTCCAGTAATGCCATATGACCTAATTTTCCTGGAAAGTCACTCGTATCATACCCTGTTAAAAGCCTTAGATATATATAGAGCTACTGCCTTATTTTCTCTTTGCATTATCCAGTGCATGGTAAATACATTCAGAGATTAGTTATGATATCTGCAGCAGATATGAAAGGCGAATTACCATTCAACCGCTTTCCATTGCAA
The DNA here is from genome assembly GCF_053919585.1 of Euprymna scolopes. NCBI lineage: Eukaryota > Metazoa > Mollusca > Cephalopoda > Sepiida > Sepiolidae > Euprymna > Euprymna scolopes. The sequence continues at coordinate 186,225,499 of NC_136483.1, forward strand.
GGTTAGACATGAAAATTGTTTAATTCTTTCCCACTGCCAGAACTTAGACACCAAGATCGGAAAACTGAGATTGAGAAGTCAGCGCTCCTGAAGAGGGACACTGTGATCAGCAAAAGTGTCTGGACAGCCTCGTCGGTATTCCCTAGCTATAAACTCCCCCCTTCTACAAAGAGAGAAGGCAAAGCCTGGGAGGGTGGACTTCCTAGAACTGCACAGAACTCAACTCCCGTCACAAAAACAACAGGGACCGAAACATTACTGGAATGGTCTAATTTTTGTTGATTTTGGAGACCCAGGATAAAAATCCCTAACCGAAGTCAGTTGGAGAGCGAAACATTACTGGAATGGTCTAATATTTGTTGATTTTGGGGACCCAGGATAAAAAAAAATCCCTAGCCGAAGTCAGTTGGAGAGCGGAGTCCAGTTTTCCCTCAGGTGGTACATGATACGTGCATAAAATAGCAAATAACGTATTCATTGGTATTTATTATTAGTGAAATAGAATATACTCCTATAAAAATTGCCAGAACCCTAACTCATTCAAACAAATGGATCGATCCTCATATCGAACTAGATCATTGTCTCAAAATGCGCCATGGTTTGATCTGATATAAAAGCCGAAAATTAGAGTTAATTTCAGTTCCATTAGTATCGTGTGATACTTATTGTATGCATCTCATTGTGTTTACGGGGTGTTATTCTATTGAAGTTTTCTTTGTCACTTTTATGAGTTGGTTTTAACACTTTGGGGATTTTAATCTTATTTTTGCTACTGAAGTACTGCAAAACCTTAAATATAACATTTCTATCCTGTACACAATCACGAGTTTTAGATATCCTGCAGCGCCGACTAAATTAAATAACGCACGTGAATAATATAAATATGTGTATGTGCGTGTGTGTATTTCTTTTCGCAATTATTTTCCATTCTTTTCCCATGCCTACAGGCGTAAAACTGTTTGCGGAAAACTATTTTAAATATTCTATTATCGTGTATCTTGTATTATTCTACAATTGTATATTATACGAAAGAAGGTAATTATACATGTATGAGTTCTGCATAATAATAATAATAATAATAATAATAATACTAATAATAATAATTATTATTATTTATTAATTAATAATAATAATAATAACAATAATAATATAACTTATAATTGTTAATTATCTTATATCATAATAAAGCAATTTAGCTTTAATATTGAGCACTATAAGGAAACTTCAAACCTTATTTGAAGGAAAATTGCATTCTTAAATATTGTACCATTACACACACGCTATATATATATATATATATATATATATATATATATATATATATCGATGCCTCCGTTCAGTCTTGAAAAACATAGGATACCCCCTGTAGGGACAGCTGCACGTGTAATTGTGAAGCAAGGGTTGCGCAAACTCAACCACCCCTGTCCTGAAGCAGCACTGTTTGTGTCCAGTAGCAAGGAGAAGTCAAGAACGACTAGAAACAATGCCGAGATAAGCAGAGAGCACATACAGCACCTGGGATTCCCAAATGGTTACCCATCTGATACTGACCAGGCTCATCGTTGCGTAATTTCGGTGATCAGACGGGAACCGGTTTGTCAAACGTGATTTTATAATATATATATATATATATAATTGTGATTTTCCATGTCTAACTGACTTTAGCAAATAAGGTGTAAACCATTGTAACTGTTTGCTAACATTTTCTCCTCTGAAGAGATGATAGACATCGAAATCCTATAAGATAAGGAGTTAAAATATTTCAAATGTATGTCTGGCATAGAATAATAAAAATCTTTTGATCTGAAACTCAAAGATTTCACGCCATAAATTTTTAAAATTCATTGAATTTTTTTTTTTGTTTTTACATGGGTGTCACCACTTATCAAGGCCCAGAGGCCACTCAAGGATAAGGGTTAATAGGTATACATTAGTCATTGTGATTTTAGCATAGTAAACAGTGGGAATTTTGTAACTTGGATTACTTAGGGGGACGATTAAATTAGAACTTGTTCACATTGGACTTTTTCTTTTTTTTTCATAGGTATCAACACATTATCAAGGCCAAGAGGCCACTCAAGAATAAGGGTTAAAAAGTGTACAGTAGAAATTGGACAATATAGTAATCATTAGTAATGAAAATTTGTTAAATTTGATAACTTATATGGAACGGCACATCAAGAACTTATTTACGTTAGACTTGAAGACAACCATATTGTAGTCAGCTGGAAAGCAGGAAAACGGAAGACAATTCCACAGGCGTGCAGTTCTAAGAAAGAAGCTTTGTTCATGGAATCTACGTTTAGGTTTAGGCACAGATAAAGAGTGGGGGGAATTATTGATAGTGTTTACAGCTAAACGAGTGTTTCTTGTGAAAGTTTGGCGAGGGGGGACCATAGATTGAAGCTCAGTCGAACACTTTCCATGAAAATAACGATACATCAGAGACAAACTCGCAACATCTCTTCTGTGAGATAGAGGTTGCAAGGAAGAGAAAAGGACATCTCCTACGAGGCTACGAAGTCTATTTTGAACTCTATCAAGGCAGGACAAGTCCTTTCTAGCAGCTCCTGCCCAGATGTGGCAACAGTATTCCATCCTTGGACGTACCTGGCTCTTATATAAATAGAGAATTGCATCAGCAGTGAGATATCTACTGGATCGATAGAAAGATCCCACCATTTTTCCAGCGGCCTTGGCAACAGATTTGATGTACGTGTTCCATTTAAGATCAGGAGTAATGGTCAAGCCCAGAAGCTTGTCAAAACTTGAGGCTTCCTGAAGACAAGAGCCATTCATTTCAATTGATGCCAGATGGGGATCAGAATGTTGATGATGTAAAGAGAGAAGCTTGGTTTTAGATGCATTAAAAGTAACCAGCCACTCCTTTCCCCATTGTACTACATGCTCAAGATCAGAGGAGAGAGAATTGGAGAGAACTTGGTCGTTTACTGTCTTAGATGTGCTACCATAAATGGTAGTGTCGTCAGCATAAATGTCTACAAATGATGTAAGGATATGATTTGGAAGATCAGATAATTGTTTTATTTATATAAATAAAAAATAACATGGCTTTTAAAAGTTTGAAAACATAGCTACGGTGTAAAAACACATCTTAAATGTGCACATATTTTGATGGTAGTGTCGTCAGCATAAATGTCTACAAATGATATAAGGATGTGATTTGGAAGATCAGATAATTTATTGTTTTATTTATATAAATAAAAAATAACATGGCTTTTAAAACATATTTTGAATGACTAATATTTGATTTATTTGCTCTATCTTGTATATCGAGCAATTCTTATTTAGGTGGGATAATACTTATAGAATATTACTGCCCGTAATATCTTGTAACTCTTATAATCACAGGTTTCCATACCAGCTAATTGTTGGATAATTTTATTCTGAAGTATATATATATATATATATCTATCTATATATCTATAAAAACAGAGATGTGTGTGCCACAGACGATTTCTGATTGGTTAATCCAATAATCACATCTCCTAAAAAAGTATAGTTCTTACGCTCTTAACTTTACCATAAAATATTTTGGTCTTATTTATTGTCCATCTTGGAAGGGTTTAATTTTTTTCTAACTTGCCATTTACAAATTACAAAAATACGAAACTTCACAATCCAACCTCCGACTCAACGTCCGCCATTCACAAAACAAGAAAGCAAACGCTGGACAGATTATTAGTACTACTACTACTACTACTACAAACAATACAGCACGAAAACACGCGCACACACGCACACGTCCACTACCGTCCTTGGCTACGTCACGTTGTTATGGCAACACGATAAATACACAGTAAATTTGATTTTCTTCATTTCTACGCAAATATTACGCAAATATAAATCATATAGAATATCTGTATGAATATACTTACACGTAATAGTTAAATAAATATGATCATCGTATAAGAGAACCGAAAAAGAAACTAATAGGGAATTTGTATAAAGATGTATTTTCTTTTTTAATAAATAGAAAAAAGGGGTGTTGATAAGACTATCGATACTTATACAGTTTAGTGACGACATTAAAAAATGGAAATATTGAAAAAAAAAATTATTGTACGTAACTGTTATAGACTGAAGTTCTCCGAAAAAAAATTTCACTTCATTTGATCAAGTAGTTTTTTTTTTGTTACAGCGAAAAACAATGATTTATCACGGCTACGTCAACGTGGCCATTTTGGAAATATACCTAGCAGAATACCTCCATTTTAGGCCAAATTTCGCAATCTAGCCTTTTTTTCTCGCCATATTGAGATGCGCACAACACATCTGCAATTTTTTTACGTTTTTTTTTTCTTTTTTTTTTTAAATCTGCAATTTTTTTGCGTTTTTTTTTTTTTAAATAAGAATACTATTGAATATGCAAAGAAATTGAAGAATGCAAAGAATTGTAGGATTTTTATACGAGATTATTTTCGAAACATGCTCAGTTGGACACGCATAGATAACTTCGAAACTTCGTTTATTTACTTCTGTTACAAATTAGAAAAAAAAACACCCCAAAAATGGCATCTGTCTTCGCAAAAAAAAAAAATCTCATTCTGGTGGGGGGAAAAAGGGCTAGATTGGCCTAAAATGGAGGTATTCTGCTATGTACGGCAGTTACCTGCCCTTGGGGAATTTCTGGGCCTACAATAACATTTCCAAAATGGCCACGTTGACGTAGCCGTGATAAATCATTGTTTTTCGCTGTAAAAAAAAAACTACTTGATCAAATGAAGTGAAATTTTTTTTCGGAGAACTTCAGTCTATAACAGTTACGTACAATAAAATTTTTTTTTCAATGTTTCCAGTTTTTAATGTCGTCACTAAACTGTATAAGTACCAGACTATCAATATACACAAAAAAATATAGATTTATTTTTGGGTAAAGTTCCCCCGGGTTTTCCTTTCACTTCAGTAAATAATGGTCTTTTGTTATATATATGGCGTACTATTATCCTTAAATATATGATGTTTATGTTTATATATATGTATAAGTGATATTGTCTGTGTGTGTCTGTGCGTCTGTGCGTCTGTGTGCATTTCCCTACGCTAAAACTGTCAATTTTAAGCCTACAGATTCGAAATTTGATATACAGGGTACTGAGATTTGGGAAAATCGATGTGATAGGTTTTCGACATAAATTTGGCGATTAAGTGGTCAATATTCAACAATTAGACCTTTGAGAACTCTACCAAACTCCTCCTACAATTTAAGGTCTGAACACGTGATATTTTATATATATAGATTTCTTGGACATGGATCTAACTTATTAACTTTACTTGATCCCTAAACAATAAATGTTAAGAGGTCATAATAGGAGTCAAAGTTTAAAAAAATTGACCGTTTTTTTTTCCTCAGCATACACCTCAAAACACCTGGGCAAAGCCGGGCACCGATTGCTAGTATGTATATATATATATATATATATATATATATATATATATATATATATATATATATATATATATATATATATATGCAAGTTTTGGAACGATTAATCGGAAAAAATCCGAGCATTTTCGGGTATTGGAATTGTAAAAAATTTGCGCCTATTTTCCGATGCCAAAACTTTTAATTATCTTTTTTATTTCATTTTTGTTTAAGAAAAATTTTCCACCGCTAGTACTAATGATAAAATAATAAATATTTATTGATTTAAACTTCCAGTAAGACTAAAATCTCTAGATCATCCCCTCACAAGTGTTTTTCACGTTTGAGAAAATATATGCACATTTAAGATGTGTTTTTACACCGTAGCTATGTTCTCAAACTTTTAAAAGCCATGTTATTTTTTATTTATATGAATAAAACAATAAATTATGTATGTACGTGAAAATATTTAATCGATAAACTCTTTACCTGCTGGTCCCATAACACCAAAACAAACAGGAAAACGGATGGAATCTTTGTTTGGATGGATGAATAACGTGAACAGAAATATGTCGGCAAGTTGGAATGCAAAACGTTAATTTCAACTTGCCGAAATATTTCTGTTACTTTTGCGCATGCGCAAATTCATTCACAGCTTAATTTACAATGTTTCCTTTTCTATTTGTCGATAGCTGAAACAGCAGGGAACGTGGCTGGAGTGCTAAATGTTTTGGTTTCGTTTCTAACTGATCGCGTCCAAGTCATATTTGTAAAATTTGTATTTATTGATTATATAATATATATATATTAGAGAGAGAGAGAGAGAGAGAGAGAGAGAGAGAGAGAGAGAGAGAGATTCGCTCTGTAGTAATAAATACAAAATTTGCATGAATAAAAATATATTTAAGCTTATTTTACGACAGAGGCTGGCGCCCCCACTTGTTAATAAAATAAAAGCTACTATCACTATACGCTCGTCTAATACATAACCAAAGACAGAATGAGAAATTGAGAAAGTAAAAATAAAAATTTAAACCCCATATTTTACTCATACATACATACTCACACACACACACACAAACACACACACTCACACACACACACACTCACACACACAAACACACACTGCTCTGTTGTTAAAACATGAACATTGTCGCAGCGAGAGTATCCACGCCAATATTCAATACCTGAACGCACAGTCATACACGGAAATGCGGCCAAGTAGTTCTATTGCCAAACTTTCTCCGTTAAATCACATAACCGTTCACGTTAGAATAAATTAGAGTCTTATATATCTATATATCGCATTGTTGACAAATATAACACAAACAAAGTCCAACACAAACAAATTCCTGGTGAACCGCCCCCTTAAGTAATGACACCTTATCAAATCCCCAATACTAACTATTACTACGATACTATTCCACTGATTAGTGTACACACAATAACCCTTATCCCCGAATGGCTCCTGGGCCTTGATAAGTGGTGACCCCATGTGAAAAAAATACTTTTATTACGTCTTTTGGAAGACTCGGAAGTCTATTCTTGAGAGATTAATATGTTACGTTAATGAAAACTCTACGAGAGAACTCAAACTATAGAGATCTATATATATATATATATATATATATATATATATATATATATATAAGTCTACAGACACTCTTTCGCTGTATCAGAACTGTTCAGTGTAAGTAGACTAGCAAGGGCCTCAAGCCACATGACGATCTAGAACCTAGATCGTAAAGTTTCGACTGTGGCATGGAATTCTAGGTGATAGTCCGTGCTTCTAACCACTTGACTATCATTCAGCACTGGCTTAGAATATGAAATCAATGTAAACATTGTATCCGAAAGGGCAATGCTAGTTTGAGTTTGCGATTTAACTGAGCAGAGATCTCAGCCTAATGATATGAGCAACATTAATCATGCTCATTAATCTGTATATGTTTAGTATTCCAGTTTTGTTCATACAAGTTATTAATATATTTAATTAATCTGCTAAGTGAATGGTAAATATTTATTTAGACAGTTGAATGAAATCGGCAACATGATGGTTTCGCTTTTTATCAACTTTCTTATCGATCTAATTATTTGTATTAACAAGAACCCAAGTTTTCCCAGCTGGGCAAACTATAGTCCTTGTACCGGAAAAATATCCAGTAAATAAAACGTTGTTTAGTAAATCGTTTTTTTTTTTTGCATTTTTTTTTAATTTCCATACAAAAAACATGGATATAAATATCACTAAAACATCCACTCCGTCATAAGCTTCATTTCAGTGCCTTACTTGCCTAGGTTGGTTGCCTGTAGGCTGAGATAAACCGCGTCACACACACAAACAGTACGAAAATTTACAATAAGATGACTGTGATAAAACTTGCAGAAACCTGAACATTTCTTCATAATCCTATTTATTAACTACAATGCACAGTGTCCAAATGATTTCTTTGTTTTTTGTATAATTTTTATGCGTTTATTGTTTTATCTGAGCAAAGTACCAGTCTTTATGCGATGACAATATGAACGACAGCTACTATTAACTTACAGATTATGACAAACGCATACATAACTTTTTAAGAAGATCAGGGCTCTCCGGTGTGGTTTGTAACACAACGTACGAATTATTGTCACGTAAACAGGTATAATCGGCACTTTTCGATTAGTTCTGTTTATTATCATCTAAATATATCATGACGTTAAGTGTTGATCGGATTTACAATAGGAAGCAATATGTAATGACAAACACTTAATCTTTGTGTTTTAATATTTTTAGTTTTATCTTCCTATAAATTTAACTTCACCAAATTACACTTTGATCTACCCCCTCAATATGTCTACCTCATATGTATAAAACGAGCCCTTTGAAAACACGCCTTCTTCGATTCGGAAACAGAACCAAAGAGACAGTTACATGTGACTATTCTCTGTCAATTCTGTAAAGGGAGTTCCTGCTTTTTATGTCAATACTCGTTTCACAGCTACATACTTTCAATTCGCTAGCTTGGTGTTGCACACATAACGTAGTTACGTTAAATATATTAAGGTACATACTAATAGAATAATGAACACGGGCAGGTATACACACGTCGTACATTTGCTATTATTTTCCTCGTTTTACAAACTAAAATAACTTTCTAAAATTAATCCCACAGAAACACAGAAAACAATTAACTCACACCAACAAATTTTCTCACAGGAAAATGAGACATTGACATGTTTATATTTTTGCAATTGCGTAAAAATATAAATATTATTTTATTGCGTGGTGTTCATTTTGTTCTTTTCATGCAAAGCTTAATTCTTAACTATATTTATCATTTAAATAAAAGGCATGTCACTAATAACTTTGAATTAACTAGTCAGGTTAAAACGCCAGCGGCAGGTTCCCCGCACGTTTCATCAAAATGCAAGTGATATTGCATGAATCTACATAAAATAAAATAGTTAACTTTATCTAAGTGCCATAAAGTTGGTGACCTGACGAGTCTATACTAAATACAATAAGCTTTTATACAAACAAAAGAACAAAAACGTTGTATGTATATATATATATATATATATATATATATACATATATATATATATATCCATACATGCATATATACATACATATATATATATACATACATGTATATATATACATACATATATATACATATATATATACATATATACATACATATATATATATATATATATATATATATACTAGCAAAAGTACCCGTCGTTGACAGGGTTCAAAAACAGCCTACAGAAAATGAACTCTGATTTATGAAAGTATGATAGGTTATGAAAAGGAAGTGTTGTAAAAAGATAGCTTCGAATTTGGGGGTATCAAAACCAAAGCAAAATATGATGAAAGTAAAAATAAAATAGATAAACCCCATAATTTATTATACCATACCTGTTCACACTGAAACACTTATTACAATGTTCTGTGGATCTATATTTAAAAACCTTGTTTAACTTTGTGACATATTTCCATTCTATGGAGGTCAGGTGCGATCGAACACCCCATAATTTTATTATACCATATTTCTTCAAACTGAAACATAATTATCAAAGTATACTTACACAGATACATATGAAAGTCTTTATTAAAGTTTGTGCCTATTTCCATTCTATGAAGGCCGGGCTGGGCAGGAGTTGCTTGTCCTGCCTTGATAGAGTTCAAAATAGACATCGTAGCCTCGAAGGAAATGTCCTTTTCTCTTCTCTGCAACCTTTATCTCACAGAAGAGATGTTGCGAGTTTGTCTCTGATGCATCGTTATTTTCATGGCAAGTGCTCGACTGAGCTTCAATCTATGGTCACCCCTCGCCAAACTTTCACAAGAAACATTCGTCTAGCTGAAAATACTATCAATAATTCCCCCACTTAATATCTTTTTTGAACCTAAACGTAGATTCCATGAACAAAGCTATTTTCTTAGAACTTCACGCCTGTGGAATTGTCTTTCGTTTCCCTGCATTCCAGCTGACTAGACTATGGTTGTCTTCAAGTCCACTTAAGTTAACAAATTTACCGAATTTCTATTACTACCGATTACTATATTGTCCAATTGACTACTGTACACTCTTAACTCTTATCCTCGAGTGGTCTCTGGCATTGCTAAGTTGTTATGCCTTTGTAATATATATATATATATATATATATATATATATATATATATATATATATATACTATCGAGAAAAAGACAAGTCGAATAGTAGAATAATATATAAAGTTTTCGGTATATTCCAAAGTTCAAGGTTTTGTTAATGTTACCAATCATATTTTTAAAAGATAAAAACTTCATAATACATATTTGTATTGTTCACTGGAAACAATCAATATTTTTACATCAATATTTGATATTTCTGTTGTGCACTCCTTACAAAAAAGAAACCCCAGAAAATTCTAAAACAGAAAAAATGTATTATAATGTAATGTGTAAAATTTAGAAAAACAAAACAACAAACATCCGACAATTTCCTCACTTATTTATATATGTTCCGTTGTTATATTGGAACAAATACTACTTCGGATTTCAAAAGGATTGGTATACGTAAAGAATAGAAAATATTTGCAAAAACATATTTTCACAAAACATATTTTTAAAATATTTAAATTTTTTAATCCTATGGACCTGACGTGTCATGCTTGTGCAATCATTAATCAAGGAAGTGATAATTACTGCTAGTCGGACTCGAACCCAGTCACAAATGCTCTTTTAGCTTCGTAGGCTAGCGTCTTTCTTCCAGATCACGAGCAAGTAACACATAAATAAAAGAGAATTAAATACCTATGAATATTATTTCACCGGGCATTCGCAGTTGGCAGTCAGTAATTTTTATTTATTTATTTATTTATTTATTAGATTTTCACTCTAAACAAGACACAATGCCACTTTGATATTAGGGACTACTATCAGGGACATAAGTTGCAGGGATACTATGTAGGGAGTTGAGCAGCAAGATGTCTGATCACATTACACTTGAACTTCTGCATGTCAGTACAATTGGAGAAGCAGGAACCGGGAAGGGAATTCAAAAGTCTAGCAGTTCTGGGGGGGGACTATTAGAGTGGATGGTTTTTTTTTACAGCTAGGGATCTCTATTGTGTAGGGATGGACTTTGCTGCTTGTCTGGTTTGTCGGGGGTTATTTACGTCGAGGGGTACAAGAGCTTGTTGTTCATTGGAGCATTAAAATACTTGTAAAATAGGCAGAGGGATGCAACATTTCGTCGATGAGACAGACGTTGAAGCTTAGATTACAGTTCGGGACCTATCAGGTTGGCAACTCTCTTTTGAAACCTGTCCAAGAGTGAGAGACTAGTAGGAGGTCGGAATGATGCCTTGATTGTTTTTCTTTATACCATAGTGCTCATTTTTATTAAATCGTATATTAATTTGTAGATAAATTGAAACAATATGTATATATGGTAGAATGATATTAATCATTTGGATCTTATTATATAGTTTAAACCAGTTAAAGATGTCAAAACAAAATCTGACATCTAGTATTACAATAGTGGTGATATTTCCTTTTGTTTATAATGTTTCATTTCACTCTGTTTTGTCTTTTATTTCTTCTGGCTGTTAATAAATTGAAATTGAAGTGAGAATAATACACTACGAAGTGAGAATAATACACTACGTGTAATACACTACAGAAGTGAGAATAATACACTACGTATAAGAATGGGGTGTCGCACAACGTACATCGACAAATGGATGAAAGTAATAGGAAGTTATTTGATAATCATATTTGTAAATTACGGCTAATTAAAATAATACGACATACACCCGTTGAAACACCGGTTATCGCTAAGTCACAGAAGTTAAGAAATGTTGAGCATAATCAGTACCAGATGGGTGACTATTTGGGAATTTTATAGTAGGACGGCGACACCTTCATGTAAGTACTACAACATTCTAACGTCGTCATTCTCTAGGTAGGACCGGGATATACATGCGACTGGTACCGCTTGTAAAGTTGATGTTCCCATGAAACTTCCTCCTTTGGAGGGGACCGATTCAACCCGTCCTGGGTGAAATCCATTGTGGAAATTAAAATAATTACAATTGAAGATTTTTCAAACAAACTCTGGAGAATATTTTAACGTGTATTTTGTTTTGTAAAAAAATATGTAGAAAATGGACTTAGATAAAGAAACTTTGATAAACTCAGCTTTCTTTGTCTGCACTCCCATCTGTACTATTTGTGACCGTTGTGTATCCCCAACAGGATTGTAAAACTACACATCTCATCATTGGCAGAGGAAAAACTGTAATCGTTAGATGTGATAGATTAAATAAGTGGAACTCAAACTCTGCTAGTTGAACTGACTTCCTCCGAAGGAGGAAATGTCTAAAGAATATCAAATTCACAAGCACTCTCCAGTCGCTGGTACATTCACATCAGGGGAGATAATGATCTTTTTTCATATCTTTTTTCATTTCTTGCAAGGTGGTATCGAAGTGCTTCTATATATAGCGTTTGGTATTTCTAAATAGTCACCCATCTGATACTGGCCTGGCTCAACGTTGCTTAATTTCCGTGATCTAACGAGTGTTTCAATGTGATTATGCCGTATATACACGGTAGATAAACAAATAATGTGTGTGTGTGTACGTACTACGTACGTATATATTGTATCAGTGTGTATAGACGTATCTCGTTTCTATGGTAACAATTATTGCCGTCGTCCACGTGCCTCTCAGAGCAATCGTCGCACCTGTTCCTACGTTCACAACTTGTTTATGACCTATTTATGAGGTTACACTTTGTTTGAATGATCCGTTGTCCATCGTTGTTTGAGATTGTTTGCATTATTTAGTCTTGAAGTGCATCTTTATCTTCCCATCGACGCGGAATTGCATCTGCATCGCATTCCACTAACGGATGAACCGGCTAATCCGTCTTTTCTGTCCGTGTGTTCTCGTATTATGAAACTATGTATACCCAACCAACGGCACCCAGCATACGACATAATCATGTTGACTCCCCTATTCTTGTTAGATCGCCGAAGTTAAGCGACGTTGAGCCTGGCCAGTAATAAAATGGATGGCCATTTAGAAATATCAGGCGGTGTATGTGTTCTCCGCTTATCTCTGCATTGTTTTCTATCATCCTAGTCTTCTTGCTACTGGAATAAAACGGTGTCGATTCTGGAGAGTTATGGTTGGGAAATGCGAAACTCTTCACAATTATATGCACAGCCACACTCACATGGGTTATTCATTGCTTATAGAGACTGAACTGAGACCATGATATCCAAACCTTTTTTTTTTTGGTGTCGATATCAAGATTATATTAGACTATTATATGCATGTGACATAATAAAATAGGAGATTCCGGGAGAGCTGCTTGATGAGAATGATAAGAATGAATTTTGGTAGACCTGCAGTTTAGCGACCTGAAGATAATGCGATGAAAATTTTGTGCAAGAGTTTAATATTGTTTTATCCTGTTGTTTTTGTTAAATCTTTGAAAAAATCTTAAAAAAAAAAAAAGTAACTGTCTGAAATTAAAATCCAGTTAGTATTATGCTTATAATCTTAGGCATACGTATAAAACGTAAACATATGTTAAACTAATCACCATTTCTCTAACTTCCGTTTGTGTTTTTATGGCGATTATCTCAGCATATGTACACACTTCGAGCGTGTTCTTCGTATTATGATTTATCATTTACTAATGTTTGATAAAATAAAAAAATTGGAAATTATTTATTGTGTACACGCTTTTTAATCTCATTAGATTCCAGCAACTAAACTGCGACTTTACTCAAATCTCTTATGTCCGTTGGCAAGGCTCTGTTTTGGGAATTTGAAGAGTGAAAAGTCACCTCTTTATTGCCATTTAGTCTAAGAAAAAAAAGAAAAGAAACGTCTTTCTATAACCATATTATGACCACTCGTAACACACTATATTTTATGGCACAACTACTCTCTTCTGTATCCGCATGAAGAGCATTCAGCATCCCAAACAAGGAGCACTTCACTCAGAAATGTTAATTACTCAACAGGAGAGATCGCTTTTTGCTTAGTGGATATGATAATCGTTTGTCAGCATTTATTTCACAGTTGTAGTAGATCTCCCACATTGTAGCTCAATAAACCTACCTTGCGTGAAGTCCCCGGGCATTTGAGCTACGTATTCCTGATTTTTTAGCCCCCGGTATCCATACTATTCCGAAAGAGATTCATGTGCTTAAACATTTTCATACACGATCATAAATTCTTAGGGGTAGGAACATTAATGAAGACCAAGCCCTGTCCGAATCCCAACTTTCGGTCAGATAAAACAAGTATTATTAACAAAGGCTTGGACTTCGAACCTTGGTACTAGTAAGTGTCTGTTCGTCTCTGGAACGATCGTACTAAATAATTGTTGATGTTGTTGCTCAGCATCATACTTGATGAGGATTTTTGTTGGCATTCGTTTCCTTGATATCTTTCTATTAATAATTTTTTTTAGAAATATATCGGGTACTTACGAGGGGACCATATAAAGGTTGCCAACGTCCTTAAGTGGGAGTGTTTCTGTGGAACGAACTTGGCATACCCAGGTTATGAACCCGCGTCGATAACCACTGGCCCACTGTCACCTCCCACTTTGAATTCTTGAAACGGATATAAAAGAAGCCAAACATTTGTTTATTTCTTATATATATATATATATATATATATATATATATATATATATATAAATATATATATATATATAGCTATTTATATGGGAATAGTAGTTTTACCTTTAATCTAATTTCAAGTAAACAATTTACATAGTCATGCAAATTGTTTACTTGAAATTAAATAAAATTATATCTTTTTTCATTGAGCACTATTAATAATATCGTTTGATTTATTTACGTTTATCTTTTAATATATTTAATCTAGAATATCATTCCAACACGGTAGTGTTTGAATATCTGATTAAGTGGCAGTTTTAGTCATTTAGAACTGTTTAAAGGTTCACCGCTCACTCATTTTTCGACCAAATTTCAAACAATTATTACAGATCACCTTCTCAGCTATATTGTGAAAAAAATTAAATTTTCGTTTACTAAAATGAAAGTTATGCTGAATTTACTGGTGTAAAAAATCGTAAAAAACTAATGAGGTGAGCAACGTTTTTTATGACAGGTTTCCATAGCAACCCCCGTCGCTTCAGCGTGTTGCTACCAATTCATCGCTCTCGCGAAAAGAGAAGTAACAAGTGAAACAGGGAATGAAAGGGAGATAATTGAGGGGATTTTATTGAAAGCAGGCGAGTGCCGTACATTGTTATTACATATATGTATGTTATGCTTATGAGGAAAAAATAAGACCGAAATTAAACAAAGAACTAGAAGCCTGGAAAAATCATGGCTTACAATAGAAAAATGCGAACATGAAGTAATATGGTTAAGCTTAAACATGAAAAAGTAAAGGACTAGTTGTTTAAACTGGAAAAGAAAAGGACAAGGTATTTCAGTAAAAAATATAATAAATTTATAACTTAAAATATTTCAGCATTAAGAATTGATTATATAATGTTAAATTGAATCAAAGAATTCTTAATGCTGCAATATTTTAAGTAATACATTTATTATATTTTTCACTAGAATATCTTGTCCTTTTCTTTTCCACTTTTTACAACTAGTTCTTTACTTTTTCATATTACTTTTCATGCTCGCATTTTTCTATTGTAATATATACATATATCAGCGTCACTAACTTACATATCTATATCGATATATATATATATATATATATATATATATATATATATATATATATATATATATATATATATATATATGTATTCGTATTCCTGTCAGTTTGATTATTTGGACGACAATATATATATACTTTTAAATTACGTATGTGTATATATTTTTTCGTGTGTCTCTTATTTATATCCCTACTATTATATAAAACGAACTTTGTGTGTCAGATAGTTTCTTCGGAAGCAGATAGTCCGATTGTTTTTAGTACTTTATATATCTGGGAGTATTCTTACATAGATTTTGTATGTGAATGCTTTCGATAAGTATCTAAAATCGATACTCGAAAAAATCCTATTAAAGACAGAAGCTCGATTTTGACCAAAGTTAAAACTTCCCAAATTCACTTGGTATGACTATAGGTTATATAAGTATTATTACAGCACAGGCAGAAAATGCCAGCCTATAAAGTCAACTATAGTCTTTTATAACACAGAGGCGCGTTCAAAATGAGTGTTTCTTTTTAAAGTACAATTAAAATATGATACGTAATTTTTGTATTTTAAATTTTAAGTCAAGATATTATTTACAGATTTTATAAAATCAACAGTAGATTATATACAGGGCAATTTAGACTACTGTGTATTGTAGACTATCCCTGCTAGGAGGTATGTGAAGATTCCTCTCTGTACATTGCAAGGAGGGTCTCTAACTAGAGCAAGCAATCAATCAATTCGATTGGGAAATGGGCAATTTCACCGATTTCGATCACAATAAAAGTATGGGAGGATGGAACATTTGTTGGTCCTCATTCAATCTCGAACAACGTCGGGACTAATAGCTATCTTAAAATAAACTACTAGACAGAAATACGCCGTCAATTTTCCGATACGAACATACTGACATGATTATAAAGTGAGTACGCGCACCCAGTAGTCTGTATCTTTACAGAGTACAAAATAGATTTCGTAGCTCAGTGGCGGATGCTCCTTTCTCTTCCCTGCAACCTCTATCTCAAGAGCCTGTCTTTGTTTTATCGTTACTTCCATGGCAAGTGCTCGCCTAAGCTCCAATCCCTGGTTCCCCTCGCCAATCTTTCACGAAAAACACCCTTCCAGCTGAAACCACTGTCAATAATTTTCCCCACTCCTTATCTGTGCCTAAATCAAAACCTAGATTCCATGAACAAAGCTTCTCTCTTAGAAGTGCACGCCTGTGGAACTCTCTTCTGTTTGCCTGTTTCCCACCTGACTACAACCTGGATGTCTTCAAGTCCAGCATAAACAAATTCCTGATGAACCACCCCCTTAAGTAAGACACTTTACCAAATCTCTAATACTAACGATTACTACGATATTATCCCATTGATTACTGTACATGCAATAAACCTTGGTGATAAGTGGTGACTACCATGTAAAAAAAAAAAAAAAAAATACTATTTCAGTTCAAATTGCGGTGAAAAGATGCATCATGTCAGTCACAAAATATACGCTATCAATTTATTAAAAACATTATTTTTTCTTTGTTACGTGAACTATGCCATATCTAGCCACTCGGGTATTTTTTTTTTTTAATCTTATCAGGATGGTCACTCTATCTGTTGAGTTTGTTATCTCATTCAAAAAAATAGTTTTAATGTTGTTTTCTGCTTCAGCGCACCTGTTTCTTATGTCACATACTCAATGACTTCTTTTAATACAAGCCTTTCCTTTGTCACGTAATCAAAACATGACACGTTATAGAAATGTAAGAAAAACACTTTCAGATGTAAGACAATCGTTCTTAAAGTAAGGCCTCCTATTTTTAACTAGCAAGAACTAAAACATTAAAGTGCTACGAAGGCAGAAGTGATACAATTAAAATGAGCGACCTTTTTTGTGCCGCAGAATTTATTTTTCTACATACTCACCACCATTCTCAATGCACTTTTGCCAGCGTTTTTATGTCGCTGTCGTAAAGGTTTGGCGCGCACGTTGTCACTCGAATCTCTGTCGCCACTCAACGAAGGCATCTCCTGCGTTGACAAAATACAATGACTTACCTCTGCTTATGAAGCACGTCTATGGCAGGGGTTGCTTTCTTCGTCTTTTACACCGTCAATATGTGCAATAGTGTGGTGAAAGTTTCAAGTCATAAATGCATAATTTCAGCCATTATAACAATGTAATTTGCGCTCTCTTCTAATCCGCTTGGGTGAAATAAGAAAAATAGGTGGCGTTACTTTTTGAACGCCCCTCGTAATATAGGCACAACTTTTACAAGGTGCTTATGTTATAAAGAGCAGACGGAGTGTTACAACGCTATCGCTTGCTCTTCTTGCTGTGTTATGACGACTAGGGCTATGACAACAGCATATTCTTTTCATTGTTTTAACTCTCAAGTGTATATCCGTTGATATCTTACATGATTTTATATAGAGTGATGTGATCTCGATTGATTAACTGTGTCTTACTGTGTCGGATATATACTCGAGAGTCAAAACAATGGTAAGAATATGCTGTTGTCATAGCCTTAGTTATGACAGTATTTGTTCCTTTCGAACATAAGATAATTTTATGCTAATGAGTCAGCCCTTATATACGACATAATCACGTTTCCTTAGATCAACAAGGTTAAGCAATGTTGAACCTGGTCAGTATTAAAATGGGTGACTATTTGAGAATTCCATGTTATTTGAGGCGCTGAATGTCATAACTCGGTAAGCGCCATCGCAGTAAAATACCAAGTTAATATATCATTTTATTTCCCGTAGCTTCCTCTAACACGTACAAGAGTAGTTATGGTTAAATTTAGACTGGACTATGGGTAGAAATCGATTAATGCACAGTATACCCACTAAATTAAACTTCAACGGTTTTTCTTCGTTTGTGTGTGTGTGTATGTGTGTGTGTGCGCGTGTGTGTGTATGTGTGTGGCGCTTACGGAGTTATGATATTCAGTACCTCTTATGTGCTCTCCGTTTATCTTGGCATTGTTGCTACTCATACTGGACTTCTTGTCACTGGATTCGAGCAATGCCGATTCAGGATATGTATGGTTGGGATTGCGCAACGCTTGCTTCAGTTACACACGCAGCTACCCTTACAAGGGGTATTCGTTGTCTCTTGAAACTGAAAAGATGCATCATCGCGTCAAAGCTTATCAAGGCCTAAAGGCCACTTGTGGATAAGGATTAATGAGACCGTCACTTTGATAATAAACACGAGAAAATCGGAAACAGACAGAATTTGCTTGTTTAAGAGGACAGTTCAACAGGTATTTTTATACATTGGACTTGAAAACCACAATGTAGTCGGCTGGGAAGTAGTCCCGTCGAATTAAGTTCCACAAAGGGGAAGTTCTAGAAAAGAAACCTTTGTTCATGGCAGTTTCCTTTAGTTTAAGGTAGAAAAAAAAGGAAGAAGTTATTGCTGTTTGAGTTTTACAAGAGGAAAGAGATTGGAGTTTGGTCCAGCATCTACCACACAAGTAATTAAAAAAAAAAAGCCGAAAAAAACTAGCAACGTCTCTTTTGTACGACATGGGCTGTAATGAAAAGAAATCCCCACTAGATTACGAACATTGGTGTTGTACACGTTGAAGATAAAAATGCTGAGCAGCAAATCATAGGACACATTTCACTCCACTCCCACATGTAGAGCATTGCGTCTAAAGTAAATTGTTTTCTCATCTGGTAGAATGATCCAGGTGTTTGTGCCAGCGACTTTAGCAACAGCTTCGATATAAGCCTGTCATTTCATGTTTGGAGTGAAAATTTGTTCTCGGGGCTTGTCGAAACGTGACGTAAAGCGTCAAGAGTTATTTATTTCAACTGGGGGCAAAACGAGGATCGGAGCGTTGGTAGTGAAAGAAGGGAAGCTTGGTTCTGATAATTTAAGGTTGCATTTCTTAAGCAAGCTTTCTCTGGAACCCGAAGGTGCCAAAGATTTCCGCAAAAAAACAAAGAATATTAGCTATGAATAGCTTTCAAAATTGGATTGACATGCCCACATTTTTTCTTCCTTTTTACTAAAATGTATGTCCAATATTATCGGCAATCATGCAGAATAGTTAACAGTGAGGAAACTGAAAATAAAGGAAATGTACAACAAATACTTGAGACCTATTTTTGCCAATTTGTACGATTTGCTTAATGTCTGTGAAGTGATTGTAAACTTTATTTTTGTATGTTATTGTTACTTTGCCTTAGCTAAACTCAGGTCAATCAAAGATAGTGGTAAATTTTATTTAATGGTCGCTAATTTTAGGCGCAGAAAATAGTAAGAAAAAAGGCTTATCCTACGTCTTATTCTTAGTTTCATAATCGTCAATCGAGTGGCAAGGCAAGTTACTTTTTAAAATTATTTTTAAGGAATGCAACACCAAAAACGACACAGATGAGCCGGCAGTATTAGATTCTTAATGAATTTGAAAGGTAGAAGCATCACATAAAAATTTATAAAACAAAGCACTTTTAAGTTTCAGACTTTTAAAACTATGCTGATCTGTAAAAAAAATGTATTACATTTTATTAAAATCATTTGATGTATATTTGCGTACTTTCGATTTATCGGCTTGAAAATTCATAAACTGTGATCTCTAAGACATTCTTTATTCTCAATGAAAAATAAGAACCTTTACTCTTCTCTTTCTAATCGTTATTATTGTACTCACTAGGAGTTTTCACACAGGCCATCAGCCGACATTACTTGCTGATATTTAGCAGTGATGTTCCCTGGAATCTGGATGACAAGTCTCCTTAGATTACCAGCACTCTCCATCTTTTTTGACAAACATTGCAAATGAGTCTGCGTTATCGCAGAAAGTGTTTACCATTGATTTCTCGCTGGTCTTTACTGGAAAGATGGTAATAAGCCTTAAATTCCTAGTAATCTTCGCACTCATCCAGACGAGGTCTGGTTAGTGCTTTTCCTTTTTGTTTCGACTTTCCCTCTTGACCTTCACAAGCATTTTGTGTGATATAAGCCGAGGCGTATATTCTTTCGTTTTTGGAATTACATTGCTTATAAAATTTCTTCGTTTTATTATTATTATTATTATTATTATTATTATTATTATTATTATTATTATTAACATTATTAACATTATTATTATAGTAATATTATTTATTCTCATATAGAAATACAGTCTTATTATTTGACAGTTCTGAACCTTTGTGATGAAGATTGCTTATTTGTATTATTTAGATTCTTCGAACAATTGTGCTCATTTTGCATGCTATTTTCACAACGTTTTGGTCGATGTAACCTCCGACCTTCTTCCGATGTATTTTGCCTAGCTCGGAAATCAACACGGATTTTCGCACAGAACCTTTTTATTTCATCTGCGGCAATAGAATGCTCTCGTTCTGTCAGCCATGACTAGGTAGACGTCTTAAATAATTCACAGTTCTATTTTTGGGGTGTCCCCACTGAGGATTGAACCTTCAAACTATAAGAAATATAACCTTAAAAATAAAATTCCACCAATTCCACTATTATAGAAATATAACCTTAAAAACTGAATTCCACCAAACTTTATTCGTTGCGCCAGGGTTCCTTGCGCAATATCTCGTGGCCTAATGGATAGAATACGTGGTGAAATTCATTTGTAAAAATTATTTTCCTGAAGATTTATGATTTAATCCTAAGCGCGAACGAAATGAGGGCATACTAACCACTGGATTAAATAAAGGTTTCCGTTCGAAACTCCGTACAGATTTTCGAGCTCGACAGAGATTCCTTAGTTTAAGAAAATACACATAAAGAAGGTCGAACGTTACATCAATCGAAACGTTGACAATAAAAGTAGTCTGAAGAATTCAAATAATCTGAGTATTTTGTCATCTAAATCCACAGGTGTATTGTGTCGGGATACACGTAAGTAAATTATTACCTTGAGAAGAGTCACTCTTTATCTAAATGCTTATTTAGGTGTATATATATATATATATATATATATATATATATATATATAAATCAATATAATATTTTAAAAAACACTTAATTACACCGAGGTTTAAAATAGGTCAGATCACTAGATATCTACGCTCCCCGCTAAAAGAGCGGACACAAAGCAAGAGCTGAACCGGAGGTCAGTTGGGCCTTTGTTCTGTAAGTGCCTGCTGATTGGCTTATTAGGAAGGGTGCGGTGGAAACTAGAAAGCTGATTGGCTAACTAAAAACTCAATGGAATGTACGTATATAAAAACGCGAGACAACCACAGCACTTAGCATAAGCCTGACGAATCCTATAATGCAGTGATTAAACAGAGTGAAAAGCAGGAGAATGCATGACTTAGAGAGACGAGTGACTTGTTCAGCTAATTATAAATTACGACTACATTATATAAGTTATATATGCATGGTCAAAATTATGAAGCACCAATGTAAAATCGAAATTATGATTCAAACTTATATATTTCAAAGTTAAGACTAGTGAAGTAAACATTATGAAATCTATATTTGGAATGCCCTCCTTTTTCCTTCATAACAGCTTTTATTCGTTTTCATATTATTGGCTAAATTGTTGCAGGTGGTAGGATCTATTTTCTACCAATCTTCATGAAGTTTGACTTCTAACTTTTTTCTAAACATTTGTGCATTGTTACTCTTTTCTCTAGATGGGACCACAAAGTTTCAATGGGATTTAGGTCTAGGGATTGAGAGGGTCACTTCATAACTGTAATCCTTCTTTTCGAAATTAAAAAAATCGGTATTTGGCAGTCATCGGATTTTTATTTGTGTGTCAACAATTTCACGACTGAGCATGCAAAAATCGTTCACATTATGTTAAGAATAAGTAGGTTTGAAAAGACTTTTAAAGACGTGTCGAGCTGGCCTAATGGTTATCGTACTTTACTCATTGTCTTTAGGTTTTGTTTCTCAGCTCGATTGTTTCTTCTTTTTTACTTACAAAAAGTGAACTGTTGAAAGAAAAATATAATACTCGCATGATCATGTCTCAGTTTCTGTATGAATTAAAATATAATATTTATGCGTGTTTTTCGACAGGGGAATTCCGGGCGGCCTGCTAGGTAAAACATTTTTAAAACATAAATCAATCCCAGAACTAAAGTTTATTTTTGTACATATTTTGTGTTGTTAAAATATCTAGTTAAAGAATTTGTTGATTAACTCGCATTTCGTATAAAAACAAAAATAATGAAATGTATTTTTTGATAATCTGTTACATCTCATTTGTTAACTTAAATTTTATTTCATCCCTTTGTTCCAAATATGGATAGTTTTGTTTTCGTTTCTATTTCGTCTATAAAGTCCAGACGAGATAGAGCGGTTATATTCAAGTCTGTCTGCTTTCTTTAATTTCCAGTTTTGTCTACAATTTGGCTGGATAATTAGACATAACCAAATGGATAAAAGAGCCGTTCTTAACTTGAACACATACTTATGTTATCTGAGATGAAGGTAATCATTAATCAGAAGGGATCATAGCTTGACTGTCACAGTTATTCCATCTTCGGGGCATAAACCGGAAGTCAGAAAGAACAGAAGTTTAACTATAACCGATAGGACAAACCGGAACAAATGATCCATGTTCAAGTCCTCCGGTCACCCATCCATCACCCCTACTTGTATTCTTAAAAGCTCAGGAAATAAGAAGTCTTATCTAGAGAGAGAATCCGCGATAAACAAATGATTTTAAAATCGGGAGCGGAAAGACGGAATTATTTTGTTCTTTGTTTGAATAAAGCAAAACACACCGAATAATTTACAGGTCAGTCTTTGTGACGCTGTGTTTGCGTACCTGTAGCGACTATAAAGATCTCATGAAAATAGAAAAAAGAAAAACAGAGATTAAAAAAGCATAAAATGGGACACAGAAAAAGCAAGCGGTTCGCCTTAAAAGCAAAGGAAATCTAAGTGCATGAAACTTATTACAGCTAGGCGGCGCTCCCTATCTTGACCTAAATACCGAAGCCTTCTTACACGGCGCGCCTTTTTTTAACTTCTCTTTGGAAGTAAGCAGGATGTGTTAAAAATATTTCTCAGGAAGCGATCGCAATTTATTACTGAAACATAATTCTTACACGAAATGAATATGAGAATATATAATTCAGTATGGATGCCTCATACTTCTGCGGTATGAGTAGCCGTATCAACTGATGTCACTTTTTTTTTACTTAATAATATTAGAGAGTGGTTTAGCCAACATAGTGAAAGGGATAAGTGAACTATATATACATAATCATAAAAGGCAGAAGTCAGTCACTTTTTAAGGAGAATTAAAATATTTTTCAGATAGAACGTAATTCCAGAATTAAAATATAATTAAACGTGTAAAACACCATAATAAAAAGCGTTAGAGAAACAAACATTGATCAACTTACATTTAGTTAAATATATTTTGTATATTCGTTTCATGTATGGTCTAAGCACTGTGGCGAAAAAAAAACGGTGGTTTACTCTTCGCGTTATTGCAATACTCCTTAGTAACAAAAAGGAGTACTTTCAGTTATCAGCGTCGTAAAAATGTAAATAAATGGATCCTTCCATTTCTTTACAATACAATTTTTCTACTATGAGTGGCAGTTTTCGTATCTCGGTTCGTAGAGCACTTGATACCATCCACTAGAAATCGGGTTTCAAATCACATTGCACCTAGCCAAACTGATGAGTCTTGCGACGGCAAAACACATGTCTGTGGATGAAGATATGACTGCTTAATATTATATGCTTATATTATGAAACAATATATTGTGTGTACACATATATATATAATTTGCGTGTTTGTATTTTTATGGGAAAAATATTTTATACAATTATAATTCACCTTTTACATATATAAATTCTTTAATTTACGAAGCTCTATGTAACGACAGAGTATATACAAATTTATGACAAAATCTCTATATTCCAAATTTAAGGATGTTATCCATCTTACCGTTTATTTCTTTCGGTGTGTTAATATATATATATATATATATATATATATTAAGTTGTAAAAGTATTTTCTTCGGCAGTGCTAAATACAGGAAGAGGACTTACATAGAAAACATATTTGCAAAGATTGTAAAACAAAATTGTTTTCGTCTACAAAATTAGTAACATACAACTTTTATATTTACATTCATTGCGTTATTGTGTTTGAATTAAAAACAATACTGCTCCCTACTGCTTAAATTCTTGTGTTTGTTAAAATATATATTGAATGACCCACCCCCTTAGTTATCCACACGTAGGCATATAAGGACATAAGTTATGCTTCGTTGTTTTGTTTTACGTTTGAACATCATTTTGTTAAGTGCTGACAGTTTGCTCGTTGCATTCATTTTCTGAATTACGTCACCTTAGATAGGGATGTATTAATTTATTCATACATAAATAAGTTATCCATGTACACGTGTTTCAACGTGCTGCAGTATGGCTTAGTTTGGCAGAAATTGAATCGACGACTACGTTGTATCTAGTATGAAATATTACATGTGGATTACGACTTCTTGTCTAAAATATATAAATTTTATTGCCTGATTATAAATTCATGGTGTTATATATATATGGCACAATCGCGTTAACACACCGGTTCTCGTGAGATCACCGAAGTTAAGCAATGTTGAGTCTGATTACGTATTCTTATCAGTATCAGATGGGGTGACCATTTGGGAATTCTAGGCGCTGTATGTGCTGTCGTTCTGTACTTTACTTGGCACTGGTATTTAACAATGTCGTCTCAGGAGAGGTGTGGTTGGAGATTTCGCACCTCCTGCCACAAAAATTTCACGTGCAGGCAACCCTTCGTAGTTATCCATAAGTCTGTCAAAGACTGAAGTAGCCTCGTTTTTTTTTTGTTGCTTTTTAATATGTGAGACAGAAAGAGAGATGAAAAGGGAACAAACCAAATTATATATATATTATAAAGCTTCGTCTTTATTTCCAAACATCCTCGAAAGGAAAACGTCATTTTTCTGATTCTCGCTCTTCTGATCTTGAGAACATGATTCAATAAGGGAAAGGATGGCTGATTAATTTTAATGCATCGAAAATCAAGCTTCTTGCTCTAGTCTACGTCACGCCTTAATTAAAATGAATGGCTCTCGTCTTCGGGAAGTTCCATGTCTGAACAAGTTTCTGGGACTGGCCTTCACTCCAAATCTAAAATGGAACATATACATCAGATTTGTTGCCAATATCACTGGAAAACTGGTTGGATCATTCTTGGATATTCTACCGCTCCACTAGGTATCTCACTGCCGATGCAATCCTATATAAGTATAAGAACCAAGTACGCCCTAAAATGAAGTACTGTTGTCACATATGGACAGGAGCTGCCCAGCGTATCCTATTCTGCCTTCATAGTGTTCACAACCGCCTTAGAAACCTACTAAGTGATGCCCAAGATCTTGGACAGCACTGGCATTTAAGGTGTTGCGTTTGAAGTATCGTACCTACACTTAAAAAAATTAGCCGAATGTGTCACCTAATGTGTTCAGGCAAAATTGCGTTAATCAAAGAAAACATGAGCTTGAAAAATCCGTTCATTATGAAAGCAAAAGAAGAATTAAAATAGAAGTTGATTTTCTAAAACATAACTCAGTCCCATAACTAATGAATATTTTAACACGTGTTTTGTCTTATTAAACTATAAAGTAAAACATTTGGTAAAACCAACGTTGTTTTCCAGCTTTAGTTTTAAAATAGGTAGCATCGATTATCATCATATCGTATGACTTTGAAGATTCTATTGTTGACATTTGTTTCCGTGATATTTTTTCAGGTCAGCATTCTTTTTAGAAAGACATCGAAGAGTGCGGGTGGGATCACTTAAAGGTTGCCAACATCCTAAATGAAAGTGATTTTTGTGGAATGAACTGGATTCGAACTCGGAGCACCCAGGTCGTTTCTTCATGTCGTTAACCATATGAACACCGTCACCCGCCTCGTTACATTTATAGTATCAGTGCGCGCACACACGCACATGCACATGAATGAAAATATAAATTAAGACACAGAATTGTCCGTGTTTCTATTCTCGTGAGGACTCATCAGGCTAATGCATGAAATTGGTGTTACCATGTAATAGACACACACGTACTTTTACCTATTGCTAGCTATACAATCACATTCTTTGTTATTCACGCCCCTGTTTTTGGCTACCAATGGCCGTGATTTTATTACACAAAGGTTCAGTTGACTTCACATTCAGTTCTCTATTTGTTTATTCGGGGAAAGAAATTAGCCATCTTTCTTTGTATATTATATAACAAGGTAGTAGAAAAAACATTAAAGTTTTCTCTCGTAGGTTTATCGGAGCTAAGATTAAATAAAATAATGATAGAGTAATGCATAATTAAATAAATAGATAATGAGAGAAAGAGAGACATACAATCTGCATTATTCTATTATGATTTCGTTTAAATCTAATAGCAACACATCAAAGGCTGTAAATGGCAACGTTCTCTCTGATTCTCTCTCCTCAGATCTTGAGCGCGTGGTTCAGTGGCCAAGCTCCTATCATTACATCATAAACGCTCTGATCACCATCTGGCATCGATTGAAATGAATGGCTCTCGTCTAGGAGAGGCCCCATGTTTTGATAAGCTTCTGGGTTTGATCTTTACTGCTGATCTGAAATGGAACACATGCATCAAGTCTGTGGCCAAGGTCGCTGGGAAAATAGTGAAATCCTTCTACTGCTCCAGAAGATATCTCACTGATGATGCAATTCTCTATCTGTATAAAAGTCAAGTACGTCTAAGGATGGAGTACTGCTGCCACATGTGGGCAGGAGCTGCTAAAAACAGTCTATCCTGCCTTGACAGACTACAAAATAGAATCGTGGCTTGGTGGGGGATGACCTTTTCTCTTCCCTGCAACCTCTCTCTCACAGAAGAGACGTTGCGACCCTGTCTCTATTTTATCGTTATTTCCATGGCAAGTGCCCGTCTGAGCTCCATTCTCTGCCCCCCCCCTCGCCAATCTTTCACGAAAAACACCCGACTAGCTGAAATCACTGTCAATAACTTTCCCCACTCTTTATCCGTGCCTAAATGAAAACGTAGATTCCATGAACAAAGCTTCTTTCTTAGAACTGCACGGCTGTGGAACTCTCTGCCGCTTGCCTGTTTCCCCCCTCCCCGGAAGTCAACTTGGATGTCTTCAAGTCCAACACAAACAAATTCCTAATGAACCGCCCCCTTAAGTAATGACACCTTATCAAATCCTCAATGCTAACTATTACTACGATACTATCCCACTGATTAGTGTACACACAATAACCCTTATCCACGAGTGGCTCCTTGCCCTTGATAAGTGGTGCCCCCCATGTTAAAATAAGGGTAAAGGTGTTTTTGTATGTGTTGGTGTGTGTCTGTATGTCCACCAGAAACATTTGACAGACGCATCGGACGGTGACAAAATTGATATCATTAGAAAGAGACGAAAGATTTATAAAAAATTGACCAAAAATATTAATTCTGTCTGGGTGAACTGGGCCGTTTATTGCAAGGAGGGGGGGGTCACTTTTTGTGTCGAGAGTTCTGCAAGGCATATGCTTAGCAATCTCAGTGTACGTTTAATAAAAACATTATTTCGACCTGTAGTGACCTTATAAGTCGTCCTGGCCGTGACAGCTAGCGAATTAGTTTTTTTCACCTCCTTTTCCTCTTTCGCGTTACAGGTTCGATCCTGCCTACTGCGGCTATTATTATTATTATTATTATTATTATTATTATTATTATTTTCCAGTCTCATGGGCACTCGCTGCTATTTTGATTGAAACAAAATTTCATATTTATTTTGGGGGGCTGGGGGTTGCTCAATATCTTAAGTATACCACCTCTCTCCACCCGGGCAACACCGGGTACCCCGGCTAATATATTATAAATTACCTTAGCTTGTTTTATATCGATGTGAATAGCTTTGCATATATACATGCATATACTGAAACAGAATTGTTGCCACATTTGAGGTAGGTTATGATTAACATAAATAAACATGTATCGTCCTTTGTGTTATATGAATTCTTCTGTCTGATACGTCTTTCTCCCGGCTGACCGACTTTCAGCCGATGCG
The DNA here is from genome assembly GCF_053919585.1 of Euprymna scolopes. Lineage (NCBI taxonomy): Eukaryota > Metazoa > Mollusca > Cephalopoda > Sepiida > Sepiolidae > Euprymna > Euprymna scolopes. Next base: position 186,254,092 of record NC_136483.1, read on the forward strand.
TGCTTTTATAACGAGTTTCATTAATTGTACGTAAACTGTCATACAAATGCAACGGTTTGTGGGAATTCATTTCCTCGTTTAACAAGCATCAAATTGTAATTAAACAGTCTTTATGGTCGCGTAATTCTATTCGTGTTCATCTGTTGCACACTTTCAATTAATCGTTTTTATTTGGAGAGGGTTGCCGATTATAAAAAAATGAAGCAGACGACTACAGTAGACAGATACGAATATCAATTCATCTAACAGATAAAATAAAGTCAGTTGAATTCTCCAAGTAACGCATAAATAACATTGCCTCTGAAAGATCGATATTTGATTATGAGTCGCGATTTTTTTCTTTATTAAAGTGTTTAAGACTCTATGAACTTAAGTGTATCATGGTCAGTCTCTATCAATAGATTTTGGATCTACCAGATCAGATAGTCTGAAGATCTCAGCTTCCTGACTAAAATTCAACAAATATTGATGCTATTTTTTCATATTTATTTGCAAAAACTCAATCATGTTCTTCAAAGCCCCCAAAAAAACACTTTCATCTAAAAAAAAAACAAAAAAACAGAAGATATAAATAATTGAAGAAAAAACTTTTACTAAAATGACGGAATTGTTCATCCAATAAACCGAAAAGGGTTGAAATGGTGTAAAACAAATCAACCAAACCAAAAACCACAAATAAATATTTGAAGATATAAATAACTTGTAGCGTGAAACTTGTATTACAATTACTGAAGTCGGCATTAAATGACATTAGAAGTTTTAATATGCCGTTAAAGAAAACAGCCAAATCAGACACTCTGAATAAATATTTGAAAATATATGAACTTGCTCAACAAAATATAAATTAAATTTGAAAACTCTATAGAAAACTTTACACCCTTAAAACAAAACCAAACCTTTTGTTGCTACATTAAATAACCCACAGAAGTTGAAATTCCGTTACACAAACCAAACTAACTCACTGTATCTATTGACCCTGAGTCTACCAGATAAGGATGTCTGCAGATATCTGCTTCCTGGCCTAAAATACACAAAAAATTACAGTTGTTTTTTGTATTACGGTTTTGCAAAACTTAATCATGTTTTGCAAAGCCAAAAACAACAATTTTCCTTTACAAAACAACTAAACCAAACACCATAGATATTTGAAGATATAAAGAACATGAAAACATTACTGAAATGGCCGGATTTGAGATTAAATAATCTTAAAAGGATTTATATGCCACAAACCAAACCAAACGCAATGAATAATTATTTAAATATACAGATTATTGAAGAAAAAAAAACTTTTACGAAAATGACCGAATTTAGCATTAAATAACCAGAAAAGGGTTGATATGTCGTAAAACAAAGCAATCAAACCAAACACTGCGAATAAATATTTGAAGATATAAAGAACTTGCTCAACAAAATATAATAAATAAAATTTTAAAAAAGCAATAAAACATGTTTTAAACCTTTTCTTGGCGTTAAATAGCCATGGGAGTTGAAATACCGTAACAGCAAATAAGCTCGAAGATCATCAAATCTTACAAATTTACCAGTTCAACGCAATTGTATTTAACAACCGTTTGGTGGTTGTGATTGCTCCACAAACCTATCTTTTCACCAAAAGCAGAACAGTAGTACCGCAGGATACGGTGGCCCTAAGATACGATTTTTGCCAGGTTACGATGTGGAATACGATGTTATTTCCGGTCCCTGGTAACGGCATTTGCCCCACCTTACGGTGTTATTTATAATGTTATTTGATTATATGCATGTATTATAAAATGTACGGCATGTTTTTACTGATTTTTAATGCCGTATCCCAGGGTTCTTCTGTAATAGAGGCATATGCTACAGAGTACCATTCTGCTTTAAACTGTTACTCAAGTATATTTTCGTGCTGAGAGGATCGTCGGTCCCCCAAATCAACAGAGATTAGATTATTCCTGTGATAACCTGTTCCATATTTATTACGATGTAATGATGGTTGTGTGCAGTGTGAGGAGGCTCATCCTCCCAGGCATTGCCTTCTCTCTTTGGGAATTGGCTATTTATTGCTAATCACCTGAGGAGCCTCTGCCAGGGAATACCAAACTGGGTTGAACAGGCATCTATTGCAGGGTAAGAATGCTCATCCTCTAGGGCGCTGACTTTTCAATCTCACTTTCTCGTGGGGGTGGAGGGCGAAATAAATACTCAGTATATTTTCCTGAAATGGATAAGAGACATTTAGCTGCCCAAATCCATACTTAGTTCCCTTCGTTCACACAAGCCCTACACGTCTAATTACATCTAATTCAGAAGCAAGTTCTCAAACAGTTGTGCGTGGATTGGCTTCGAGTAAGGCTCTTAATTGATCGTTGTAAACATCCGACGGTCGACCACTACCCTCATCACTCTCAATACTCTCATCGTCGCAACAAAATTTATTAAACCGCCATTGTGCTGCGCGTTTCGTAGTGTTTCCTGGGTTAAACGCCTCGTTCATATCGCGAGCTGTTTCAACAGTTTTTCGGCCTAGCTTGAATTGAAATCAGAAAATTGTGCGAATTTGCTTTTTTTCCATCTTGTATTAACGTTCTGAAAAGAAAACATAATTGTTTTAAAACATTTGTAATTAAAACGATTAGATAAAGCGATAAACGCTCTTTAGAATAATATATAAAGTAAAGGTCTTATAACGAAAACTTATTTGAAAGTACATTATTTAAAATCCAAATTGTAAATTCCGCAAGAAAATTCTAGTCAATCTAATATATGAGTGTGCATATTACCATATATCATGACATTTTATACAACGTATAATGTAAATATATCAGTATATATGTTCTTCCCACCCCAGAGAAACGTGGAGTCATACTATTTATAACCCGGTGCAAAATTTTATCATGGCGGCGATGTAAAAGGTCAACGTTTATTTTTTTACGAGAAGATATAATTGACACGTACTTTGAATTTCTGTAGTTTTTTAGTTTGTCTTTTTCCGGGTGAGGTTATAGAGGACACAAAGACAGCTTTCTTTTAGTCGTCGTGTCCTTTTGTCATCAACGTTTATACATTCTTTGTCAAATGTATGGGAGGGGAAAAATAAAAAGTGAAAACATTGAACGCACCCAACGCCACGGAGTAGCGATATTGCTACTTATGCAGAACGGAGGGCGTGTTATTATAGGCATATTCTGGACAAATTACCTAAACAACTGGAAGGTGCCTAAATCGTTAGCTAATAAAATCGCAGCAGCCGACAATTGGCAAATGATACATTTGTTTATTAATTTATTTAGTATCTCTTTTGTTTATTAAATTGTTAGTTGAAAGTCCATAATAGTTGAAAAGCTCCCTACTGTCTATGCTAAGAATAGCTTTATAAATAATAACGTTATTATTTCAACAAGGTTTGTAAACTGCACGAGTTTTTTTCTTTCAATAAAATTATTATACGAGTATTGTTATCGAGTATTATCATGCGTCTTTTTCTAAATTTTTAACAGTTTGTTAGTGTTTAAAAATTGACAATAGTTTTCGGTAGAAAAAGAAGAACGAAATTTTGGTTCGGAACATTTCGGCAGTTTACATAATATTTCCCGAAATATGCCAACGATAACGTGGTTCTTATACTATGTATGTATCGTGACTAAAAATTACTAAGAGCTTTTTTCATTTTGCAAATTATATAAACTCTGGTATTGAACCTACGGTTTAAATATAAACTAGACAATTTTGGCTCCAGGTCCCTAACGACGTTTTCACTATGAGACTCATACATCCCAAACACACGAATTCTATACCTACCCTGGATTACTAGAAACTGAAATTCAAAGCCTGTAGTGGAACGGGGCTGTAAATGGAATGTAACACGTAATACTACTAATGCTTTTTTTCTTGCCACAAAAAAAAAACTTCTGAAACAAATAAATTATTTTATTCAGAAAAGATATTTTCAGTAAAATGACCAAAAATTGTTTATCCCATATCAAATATCTAAATCAATAAATGTCCATACAAAAATATCACACCAAAAGCAATCCCTAAAGGTTAAGAAAAATCTCATCGCTTGGTTCAAATTCCTTCGGTTAGAAAAATTTGGGGTTCAATTTCCTGTGACAGAATCCTTGGAAAAAGCTGGTAATTTCGGTACGAATGCGTTGGTTAGAATTACATGAAAGGAAATTGATTTATTTACAAGTTTCCCAGTGCGAATTTTTATATAAATTATTGGTGAGATACAATAAAATATGAATATGTCTGTTTTTATTGAATTTTTTCTAGCATAAAATTAAAAAGGAAAAGAAAAATTGCCGTAAACAATTTGTTAATTGATGTTTTTTTTTAATTAACATTGATATAGTTACATTTTAACCGTGTTTTTTTTATATTAAGAAAATGCGAAAAGTAAAGCTCCAAATATCGGAAAATGACGACACCAACGAACGTAAATCGAGGCCATTAAATGAAGTCTTTGATAACGGCGTCGATATTACTCTTATGCTGTGGCTGTCTTATTTCGGGCATATTTTATCGGAATCAGAATATTGAAATCGTCACATCATTAATATATATATATATATATATATATATATATATATACATACATATATATATATATACATACATATATATATATATATATATACATACATATATATATATATACATACATATATATATATATATACATACATATATATATATATATATATATATATATACATACATATATATATATATATATACATACATATATATATATATATATACATACATATATATATATATATACATACATATATATATATATATACATACATATATATATACATATATACATATATATATATATACATATATACATACATATATATACATATATACATACATATATATACATATATACATACATATATATACATATATACATACATATATACATACATATATATATACATATATATATTTATATATACATATATACATATATATATACATATATACATATATATATACATATATATATTTATATATACATACTAGACCACCCGTGACCCGTTGGGTCAGTACGTTATATTAGCTATGGAATTCATGTATGAGCGTGACACTTGTGGCATAAAGAAAATAGTTTTTTTTTACATAACAGAAGCATTTCTATGAAAGTATATTAAAATGAAAAAAGAATATAGATAGATTTCTATGAGTCGTTCTGTTTATTATAATTGTTATTTTTTTTTAAATTACAGTTACTGAATTATAAGTGGTTGGTCATACTTATAGGTAAATATGCACTGAACAGGTATCATAATCCTTATTATAGTTAAATTCAAATTTTGATATATCATCTTTTAAATGAAATTGTTAGTTGAAAGTACAGAATAATAAAAAAAACACTCTCCACATGTTAATAATGGCTTTTTAAATAGAAAATGAAAATAAAATGTAACTTTTTCATTTAATTTAAGCAAACATTCAGTACCCCTTGTGTAAAGGAAACCACTATTTAATGTAATAGAAATGTGTGCATTTACCGATTCAGCTTTCCGTTTGGAAATGTAAGCAGACGACTTTAAAAAACATGGGAAGAAGAAAAAGAAATTTTTTTGTAATAACGCCCTCTAGTAAAAAGGTCTGCATTAGTTAAGGGGGATAACTCTATCCAGTTTTACATCGCTGCCTTTTTCTCTCTCTCACACATACACGTAACTATTTCTCGCGTACGTAACGAAAACAGAGGGAGTAGGAGTGTTGAAATCTATTAGAGGGAAAGTGAGAGGTGTTTTCTTTCCATAAATTGTATAGGGTAATATTTCATATTATCAATAGATTCATAGATAAATAGATTTTATAATATATATTATAATTATCTATGAATCTATGTATTATTTGTATATATAAATAACTATTTGATCAAATTAAATTAAATTGTTTGTATTAAAAGCGATATAAAAATTCCGGAATTGGAATAAAGGATTGAAGACGTTGCTATTTACGCATGCGCAACCGGATGTTGAAAACCGGAAATCTGATTGCAAACATACAAGATCCATAGACTTTTAGTATTATATAGATATATATACATATATATATATACATATATATACATATATATATATGCATACATGTATATATACATACATGTATATACATACATGTATATACATACATATATGTACACATATATATACATATATATACGCATAGATATATACATATGTATACATATACATATGCATATATATATATATACATATATATACATATATATACATACATATATATATGTATATATGCATACATATATATATGTATGCACATATATATGATGATTGCAACGTCTTGTCAGACGAGTGCCACTCCCTCAGGCATTTAAAATCCATGAGCCCAAATGCCTGAGGGAGTATCTATACAAAGACGATGTTACAGAGTCTTAGCTTTGTACGACAGCTAAGTCTCTCTCTCGGTTCAAAATGTTGAGATCCAGCAACAAGCCAGAGCAAGATAGCCAGCAACAAATTAAACTGCAGACCAGCTTAATGCGGGTATTGGTCTCCCGCTTTATGGTTTATTAAATCAGAAATTTGCTTCTCCTAGAAAGGTTGCCTTCACCACGGCTTACGGGAGCCCTCTCCACCCCAATACACATATACACACACACAAATATACACGGTGCTAGTTGGCCGTTGACCCAGAAAAAGAGTTCATTCGCCCTTTGGAAGGTCTTGTTTTTAATCCTCCAGGGAGACTAGCCGCCCTCCTCACCAAACAAGTCTGGTGGGGGAACCAGTTTAGTCGCCTGTGATCCGACCATGAGGCAGGTAGTACTGGGTTACATGGTACCAGTAGCATATGACATGACCTGACATATATATATATACATACATATATATATATATACATACATATATATATATATATATACATACATATATATATATACATACATATATATATATATACATATATATATACATATATACATACATATATATATACATACATATATATATATATACATACATATATATATATATACATACATATATATATATACATACATATATATACATACATACATATATATACACACATATATATATATATATGCATATATATATACATATATATACATATATATACATATATACATATATATACATACATACATACATATATATAATTAGCAGGGAGACTCAACATTATCGGGATTAGATGAGGATCAACAAATATTCTACCCTCCCATATTTTATTGCCATCAAATCGCTCATTTTTTAATCAAATCGATAGGTTGTCTACTTTGGTTAGGCACCCTTCACCCACCGCAATATAACGGGAGGAAGCTTTACGTGCCTCCCCACAGTGACTTTCTCAACAACACATTGCTGTCTACATGACACTGTATAAAATCTACTATTGATATTAAAAAAATAATATTAAATAATGGCGCGCATTAAAGTATTAAATGCGAAAGTCAAGTATCATGGTTCAATTGTGCTCTAAACAAAAACATTCAAGAACTTTTAAAAATAAGTTTATTAAGGTAAATATGTATACTTGCGCATACGTAGAAATAACACGTTTAGACGACTTAAAACTTCTAAATTCTATTTTTTAAATACTGACCCCTTAGCAACTATTTTTACCGGCTAAACACAAATAGTATTTGTTCCACAGGCTCAATTCCTCTATATATAAAGTTTCAAGACAGACTACAACGAGAGACATACAAGGTCACTTATATATAAATGTGTATGGTTAGTGAGATACAACCACAGCTGGAAGTTCATTTTCGGTGAGATAGATATAAACAGAAGTTTAAGAGTTCGGAATAGGCGACGAGATAGTGGTCCCCTTCGGTTTAGATTTGAAACCGACGATACGGATGTTGTCCGGAGCTTCTGTAGCACACGCATACGAATATATATATCTATATACACTCTTTATTTGTTTTTACACAAGCAGTAATATGTTCCTACACAGTCATGAGCATGTTTCTGTCAGCTAGTTACCAGTAACTAGAGACCTCTTCAGGCAATAGAGCTTATACGAAAGCAAAGACTTTTAAAACTCCAGCATAGTGTCTAGAAGGCATTAAAATTTCTCTCTCTCTCTCTCATATATATATATATATATATATATATATATATATATATATATATATATATATATATATCTTCTCTACAATTATATAAATGCAACTGTGTCTATGGGCATGAGTTCGTTCCTTATAGATTCTGAAATGGCTTAACAGATTTTCTTTAAAATTTATAGAACTTTTGTGTGTAAGTCTTAAAGTGATCTTAGTGAAGTTTCGTCTCAGAATACCCCCAATAATTATCGATAATCGAAACCGTTATTTTAATTAATCGATCATCGGTAAAATCATTTTTTCCATGTCGTCGCTTAGCAGCAATGATATAACAAAAAGCCGTGAAAATTCTACTGTGGAGAAGTTGATAGCGTGGTTTTTGTTTGTTTTTGTTTTTTTTTGTTTTTTTTTGCATATGGTCTGTAGGTTCGAACCCCGCACGTAAATTTCTTAATGTTTTTTTTTCTTAACTGAAAAGAAGTGTAGATAGAATAATTGTATAAAAGAAACAGTAGGTTCTCTAAAGTGCAATCTAGAATAACACATATTTGAACTAAGTTACTGCATGAGGGCATGTGAAGCTTCCTCCCTAGCGATTTCATGGATTTCGATGACATTAAAAATATAGGTGTGTGAAATATTCGTTGATCATCATTCAATCCCAGACAACGTCGTGTCTCCCTGCTAGTATATATATATATTTATTTATTTATTTATTTACCAATGTGCAGTCAGAGCAGTATATAGGAAATTTATTACTATGAGTCCAGAATGAGAACTGGACTCACAGTAATATATTTCCTATATATATATATGTGTGTGTGTGTGTGTGTGTGTGTGTGTGTGTGTGTGTGTGTGTGTGTGTGAAATTGTCCGAGTGTGTGTGCCTGACTGTGTACATTTTCCTACCAAACTACTCTGTCGATTTCAGTTTCCTGACTTGAGATTTGGGAAAATCTTTTTAAACAGTTTTCGGCCAGAAATTTTGATGTCAAGAGGTCAAACTTCAACGATTTAACCTTTGAAAACTCTACCAAACTCTTCCGCCAATTTTGGGTCTAAACACTTGAAATTTTAGATGTAGATTACTTGGACATGGATCAAATATTTTCATTTGAGTTTATCCCAAAACAATAAATGTTAAGGGGTCAAAATTAGTGCCAAAGTTAAAAAAAAAAAAACATTGACCTCTGCGGCCTCTACCAAATTATTTAGCTAATTTTTGGTCTAAACATCTGAGATTTTACATAAAGTATATTCAGACATAGGGCAAGCTCTTTAATTAGTTTTCGGTCTAACATTTGGCTGTCAACGGGTCAAAGTTCAAAAGATGTTACCTTTGCGGTCTCTAGCAAACTATTCAGCCAATTTTGGGTCTAAATATTTGAAATTTTACATAAAGGGTATTCAGACATGCAGTAAGTTTTTTAATCAGTTTTGTGGCGAAAATTTGGCTGCCAAGAGGTCAAGGTTGAAAGAGTTGACCTTTGCAGACTCCACCAAACTCAAAATTTTGGGTTTATACACTTGAAATTTTAGATGTAGGTTACCTGGACATGAGTCAAACACACGCGCATAAAGTTATGAACAGTACATAGGGCCCGAGCAAAGCCGTGCTGAACTGCTAGTGTATATATATATATATATATATATATATATATATATATCTCACGTGGGTGTGTTCAGCTATTAGGCAATACGGTGGCAATGTTAAGTGCATCAGACAGTTAACTTTTCCTCGTCTACCGAAAGTGTTTGTGTCAATAACACATTGGATGCAGACGTTTAAAATTATCATAAAATGTTCGTGTCCATTATTCAAATGAACCTTACCAACGAAATTATGACTCGGTGGCATTTCAACAGTTTGCACATAATAATTTCGAGTTTTAGCGAATATAAATATATACATATATAATATATAAGCAGATAGATTGTTGTTAGCGTTTAAATATATGCATGCGCATATGATATAACTTAATATATATGCACACACATTAATGTTTGTAGATCCTTAAAAGGCTCCGTTAAGTCTAGACAGACTATGGGTACCAATGACTGGTGCCTGCTTGTGAAATCATGTGGCAAGAGTTGCGCAATCCCAAACCACATCCCACCTGAGTCAGCTTTGTTTTAATTCCATTTACAAGTATATACTGGGCAAGAAACAACGCTGAGATAATCGGAGAGCACATATAGTACCTAGGATTCCGAAATGGGTACCCATGGTACTGGTCAGGCTCAACGTTGCTTAACTTCGGTGGTCTGGCGAGAATCATCTTATTAATATGGTTATGTATATCCTTAGTGAAATATATATATATATATATATATATATATATATATATATATATATATATATATATATATATATATGAGAGAGAGAGAGAGAGAGAGATTTGTTACCTATTATACGTCTACACACAATTAGCAATTGCTCATGCTAGGGGGACCTGTGGAAATTCCACAGCGGCATCTTTTATAGGCAATATATATATTATTACTGGATATACGGTAGAGGTTTAACGGGAATCGAGATTCACGATATTATTGTAGCCCTTTTGTTAAAACTGTAAAATATTTATCCAAGTAATCTGGTTAATGTAGTGTCAGAAAATATCTGGTTATTACGGTTTATCTCGAGTATGTGACATATTTCTCTTGTATGGACGCCTGGCACAAAGGGAAACCGAACGATATCATCATAGCATCTTTAGACAGAGCAGATACTACCCTTGGATCCTAACCAGAAAATTAAAAATGTATGTTATAATTGCACGTACGGCCCAAAATCGATATCATTTTTTTGTTTTAATACTACTAATAATAATAATTATTATTAGTAGTAGTAATAGTAGTATTTTATTATTATTATCATTATTTTAATTATTATTTTTTTTTTTTTACATTACGCCCTTGCAAATCGGAAGCTGCTATTTATTAAAAAGGGGGGTACAAGGTGATAACATACTACGCAGTTATTAACGTATATATATACTAATAATTCAATGTTAGTAGTATGCTATGAGCTTTATCATCCTTTTTAATAAATAGGATCTACCGATCGAATAATTTATAATCTGGAAACCGTGACACACGTACTACTGTATTAATATGCAGATACGTATTAGAGTGCATTATTATATGTAATAATTTTTACTTGTCGAACTCAGAATTTCGAAAGGAACCATTTGTTTAATTCACGGTGATAATCTAAACAATAGAAATTATCAATCCTCATCTCAAAGATTCAGAAACAAAAGATGAGACGTGTTTTAAAAAAATGAATGTTTCAATGTGCAAAGCTTTTTTTTATGTATTTTGATTTTTATGGACTAAGTGGCAAACAGTATTGGTTGGAAACGGTTAATGAAGTATGATTGGTCTGTAAGCAACTTGGCTTTCAAACTTGTGGAAGAAAGTGCGGGTTCCATGTTTTATTACAATCGACATGCTACCATTTTTGTTCCGCTGTTAGTTTTGTTTTCTTTAAGTTCTGTTTTAGTCAAATAGTGACAAAAGGAACCACGTGAAAATTACCAATATCCGTAGCAAAAAAAAAAAAAAAAAGATTCCATTGAATCAATAGGCTTCAGACGTGGCACATGTTGGTGTCTACTTCACACTGGCTACCTCCCATTCGAACGTGAACCTGATACCACGAGTTTTCTAACTAGCAACACCGGATACTTCAGCTCGTATATCGTACCGACGATAGGAATAGACGGATGATATATTCTGATCGAAGAAGCGGCGCTTCCTTCAGTAGATTGAGGTCACCGAGAAGAGTTTATCAACGCTGCGTACCACTGGGATATTAAGTTGGATGACTTCGTGCCGTAATAGATATGCGACGCACCTTGGAGATTCCTGCCAACTTATTAATGTCTTCTACTTGGGAAACTGATTATTCAAGTTGGAAATGATAATATTCCGCATAATTTACTGCGATCACATCTTTAACAGAAATGTGACTACACTTTTAATCAACTGAATTTAAATAAGATAGAGAAATAATTTTGTTCGGTAGATTTTGTCAAAATAAAGAATAGCAGGATTTTGACAGGTGTGAGGAAAAGGAATATATTTTGCATGCAAATCGTGCTGTCCCTTATCTGTTTGATTTCAACTGTGAAAATTTGGTTACATATAATATAAAAGTCACTTTGTGCGTGTGAGGTAATTCCTAATAGGTTCCGAAACGGCTGAGCCTAGCTTTTTTAAATTTCACAAAAAGCTAATTTATATTTCTGGCTGTGTTCTTGGGTATGTTTTCAACAGAAATTTGTCCAATATATATTTTTAAAATCGAAAATATTCGATTTTAAAAATAGCTTTACTCTCTTATAGATAAAAAAGAATAATTTTTACAGGAGAAGTTACACCGGCAAGGACGATAATAAAATTTCAGCAAATCATTTCTTAAGAAGTAATTAAAAAATCAGATTTATAATCTGGAGATGTAGCTAAGTGATAGAGCATTCGACTACAGAAAAACTGATCCCCTGTTCAAGCCCGGGTGCACATCACCATTTTATTTAATTTATTTTTATTAATGAGTTCAATTTACTATAAAAGAAGAATTACCATTTGAAATCGTCGCAAATCATTTCTTTGTTTGCATATTTTAACTTTTCCAAGGCATTCATTGTAAATTTTAAATATCAGCTGACGTTATATTGTAAGCAAACGACAGAATTTGCTGAATTACATTATCATTATTTTTTTTATTATTATTATTTTTGCGAATTAGTCCACCGGGCAAATTATTCCACGTAATATATAATATTCAATAGTGGATTGGTTCTATAATAATACATATGCAATATGCATAAATTAAAATATCATGTTTAAGCGTATTGTACAACCGGGCAACGCAGGGCTGCCAGCTAGTACACCCCCCCACACACACACACACACATATATATATATATATATATATATATATATACCATACACAAAATTATTGTTCATGATGAAATATTTGCTCATACAAAAATGATTTTCTTTATTTTTTTTACCTTATATCTACAATATATATATATATATATATATATATATATATATATATATATATATATATATATACATATATATATTAATTTCGGTTACGATCGTATTTCTCGAAATTATTGTCTTAAAAGAATATCTCTTTAGTTCAATTATATTTGTTTTGCTGGATTTTCGGCATGTCAATCCATTGGTTTATTTTATTTTTTGTTGTTACAAAGTCAGTGAACTCCAGTAGAATGTGTTTAATTTGGAGTGGAGTTTGACATAGTATATAAATGGGTTGATTTTATTTTCTCCAAAGATATGAGTGGGGTAAATGAGTATGACCCATTTTTATTCTTTTTAGTGTGACCCCTTTTTTGTTTTGTTTGGTGTTTTGTTGGGAATTTATTCCAGTGGGTTTGCCATTTTTCTATTAAGTATATATCGATATGTTATTTTAAGATCAGAGTAAAGGATTTTAATATTAATTCCCCAGCGGTTTTCCATTCACCTCATTTATTGAACTTTAAGGTTTCCCTTTCTTTTCTGCAGAGAAAAAGCTAGATAAAATACCTATTTTCTTATTTTTAAAAAATATCGAAAATTCAGATTCCACGCTAAAACACCCTGTACATCTAACAGGTAATAAAGAAAATTATTTTTTTTTTAAATTGTTCAATATTTTAAAATATTGTAAAAGTGTACAAGCGGTAGAGAAAAAATTACACTGTATTGCCTTAAAAATAAAACATTTTTTAACAGTACACACAATGTTTCAAGCAAACTACAATATCCTCCTCACCCTATATATATATATATATATATATATATATATACATATATATATATATATATATATATATATATATATATATACTTAATTTACTCACATAAATTAATATACGAAAGTAGAGATTTATGCGTAAATTTTAAGTATTTACTTCAAAAGTGCTCAATACGTAGGTAGAGCTAGTTAGTTAGTTATAAAATATATATGGCGATTAAGCTACACTGAATATTCCGCGTTTCATCCACTCTAGGACTCTACAGTGGATAAAACGCGAAATATTCAGCGTACCTTAATCGCCATATATATATATATATATATATATATATATATATATATATATATATATATATACATTAGTCTATGTGTGCCACTTTGAGGAGCGGAGAGAGTAAAAATGGATTCTATATCTGTTTTCTCCCGGGACGAAAATCTGTCCTGTCGTGAAATTAATTACTCTGATCTTATAATGCAGTTAATTAGGCGGACTTGTTATAATCCCAGATTACTCAGTTGAAATAATATTGTCAGTGCGAATATATTTATCGGTGTGTGCATCTATATACGCATGTACATACACATATTTACCTCTTTTTTATTCCTTTCTCTCTTTAATATGTTTGTGTCGACTGTAAGTCCAGCAAATACTTTTCGAAACTTTAAAAATATTTATTAGTTTATACTGTACATACCGTTTCCTTAACTTCTTTAGCTATCATTTTTTTATTATTTTCTTTGTATATATATATATCATGATTCTTTGATAGCTACCGAATTTATATATCTCCATCATGAAGGGAAGACTTAGAATTCATTATTAAAAACATTTTAAAATAAACTAAACGGGGCGAAGAGGAGAGGAGAAGGGAAAAATGGTGTGGCATCTGACTGGTTTCGTCCTCGCTTTCTCCAAGCTGTATCGAGTGGTTTGTTTTGAAAAAAAAAACAAGGCCGATAGCCATTAGTCGTGTGCTCTCGTGTAATGAATGGATGCGTGAATGTAGGATTGACATGAAATTCTTAAACTAAAATGACCGAAAATGGGCTGAAATGACTTAAATAAATAAAAAGTAAATGACTTACAATAACTTTAATGAACTTAAGGATGACTTCAATGCTTAAAAAATAACTGGAATCCTTCAAAAACAAATTGAATGATATGGAGAATGACTTGAATGGCTTTGAGACTGGCTAGTTGTAAAGTGGGTGATCATTTTACATTAAATTAATACAGAAAAGTGATCCCCCACTGTATATCACAAAGTTACAAACAGCATGTAGAAAGAAAGCTAAGATCAGCATTTATTAACAACATACCTTTGATCTTAACCAAAAAGGCCAAGCACAAAAGTCTTACGAACAGACCGACCGATCGACAGACTGACCGACGGAGTGACTTATAGAGTTGCTTGCACGCGACTAAAAATGGAAGGAATCGAAAATATGTCCAATTTAAAATAAAATCACGTTGCGTTACTTTATGTGTGCGGAAAAACTTAAAAATAATGTGGGGAAACGATTAAAATAAAGCAACATTTTTTTTCTTCTCACCCCGTTTACTTTATTTTGAAACTTTTTATATCGTTAATTATAAAATCTTCTCTTCGTGATTGCGATATATATATATATATATATATATATATATATATATATTACATTTTCACCCCAAACAAGGCACATTGCCACTTTGACGTAGGGGGCTACTATCAGGGACAGAAGCTACAGAGATACTTTGTAGGGAGTTGGGCAGCAAGATGTTGTCGGTTCACGTTACATTTGAACTTCTACATGTCAGTACAGTTGGGGAAGCAGAGACCCGGAAGGGAATTCCAAAGTGTAGCAGTACTGGAGAAGAAACTACTGCAGTAGTAAGCTCTCTTACATATAGTGATCTCTACTGTGAAGGGGTGGGATTTAGCTACTTGCGAAACGTGTTTGGTGGTCTTACAGTCGACACACACATAATAAAGAAAGAAAGAGATAAATATGTGTATGTATATGCGTATATAGATGCTCCCACCGATAAATATATTGACACTGAGAAGTTTGCTTTCAACTGAGTAATCTGGGATTATAACAAGTCCGTCTAATATATATATATATATATATATATATATATATATATATATATATGCATGTTTTTTTTTTGTTGATTTTTAAACGACATTAAGGTTAACGTCTCCGCCTCGGAGAACCGGTGTTTTTCTTAGAAAGTCGCCCATTTTTTATTTGGACGTATTTATTTATTTATTATTTTTTAAAAACAGTAATCTACGGACACGCGTGTTTCGGAGCCTTACTCCTCTTCAGCGTAGCTTGACTGTTGTTAGGATTTGAACGCCGGACTTTATGTATTCAGTCCAGCGCCATAACACATTACGCTATGATATCATAGACAAGTAACTGTTTAGTTTTTTATCGTTTATCTGTTTACGTGGTTTTTCTTGTTGATTTTTTAAACGATATATAGTGATCACTCCAAAAAATCAAATGATGGAATTCATTACACTCATAAATTTTCATTAGATTTCTATGCAGATGCCTGAATTGTCCTTATACAACGTCTTACACCTATTTCGTTGAATAATGGAAGATAAATATACAACTCCTCAGAAACGAATAAATGTTCACCCCAAAATTGCTAGAAACCTTTTAAAGAAATGAATAAAGAATATGGAGAAGAAAAGGCAAATTAGGAAATATTAAGTCTGTAATACATTTAAAAATCACTTGCTCATTAAGTGTTTATAGCACTACGTTTGTAAAAGTATATACTCATAATATATATATTCGATAAAGTGTTTCTATATTGCTACAATTAATGTATATGTTCAGGTGATATATATCGAAAATAAACATTACAAAACCACCGAAGTGTTTATTTCATTCATATTTTTTATTGATTATATCTTGCGTCTTACACGTGTTTCATTCAATGATAGAAATTTACAAAAAAATCATCAAACACAACTTTCTGTCTTTTTCTCATTTTAAGTTGATATTTATTTCGCTTTTCTTTTATTTTTGTATATTTTCTGATCCGTTATCTTTATTTTCCCCATTTTCTTAACATTTATCTGTCTATTATTTTTTCCGTTATTTTCTATATTTTTTTCTATTTCTCCTTCGATCTTTTCTTTTTATGATTTTATGATTTTTTTTTCAAAAAGTTTTCAGAATTTTTACTTGTAATTATCATCTGTTTTTATTCTACATTCATTTCCACTTATTTCCTTTAGTGTCTTTTTATCATTCTTTAAATCTTTTTCTGATTTTTTTTTTTACTTATCTTTAATATATTTTATTAGATTTTTATTCTATTTCTAATTTTCTATTTTTACTTTTTGTTGCATATATTATATTTCTCATTTTCTGGCCATCTTATTTTCCATTTAGCGTCCATTTTAATTTTCATTCTGCGTAAATTTTCTTTTTTTCCTTCAGCGTGGATTTTGTTTTTTCATTCAACGTGGATTTTTTTTCATTCAGCGTGGATTTTGGTTTTTCATTCAGCGTGGATTTTGTTTTTTCATTCAGCGTGGATTTTGTTTTATTCATTCAACGTGGATTTTGTTTTTTCATTCAGCGTGAATTTTCTTTTTTCATTCAGTGTGGATTTTGTTTTATTCATTCAACGTGGATTTTGTTTTTTCATTCTGCGTGAATTTCCTTTTTCGCGCTTATTTTACTTCGTGTTCATTCAAGTTTATTTGTATTCCTCTCAACTTTCCTTCGTTTACTTCTTTTTATTATATTTTCATTCTCTTTATTCTTTTCTTTCTCTTTGAATTCTTATGCACTTTTGCATTCGGATCCGTTTCTGTTCAATTAATTTATCATTTTCTCTAATCGCCCTCTATCAATTCTCTATTCCACTTCACTCTTTTACCCATAAAACCATTTTCCGCCATCTTTAAAATCACTCAAATCCCATTATGTTTACACTGCCGCGATATGTTAAATCCCAAGTATTAATCAACTTAAAGAACTGAATAAATGTTTAATTCATTCTAACAAAAGAATTGCTCGATTTGACTGACGTTATCGACTTCGTTAGACGAAGTCGTATTCGAGGAAACCTTTCAAATGTTCCGATGTGACAACAATACTAAACACAGAGTGCGGCTAAATAGAGAATTATTTGAAGAGAAATGCAAAATGTAAACACATTTCTTCGCTGATTATAAACAAAGTTTCCAATCAATACACTCGATTTAAAATGGAGTAAACATCGATTGATGTTAAACCTGCTGATTTATTTTAAGTAACGTAAATCCTTTTCCACTCTGTCTCAAATTAGGTACAGAATTCACTCCTAAACTAATTAACTGATTACACTATGAATTTGGAACAAAATTGTAAGGTGTATAGTTGGGTTATGTGGGCTATAGTGTTGGATCGATTAATCGGAATCGGGAATCGAAAAATCGGAAATTTGGGGGAATCGGTATCGGAATCGGAAAAATTTGTGCCTATTTTCCGATGCCAACGATTCTTTTAATTGCCTTTTTTTATTTGATTTTCTTTAAAGAAAAATATTCTACCGCTGATAGTAATACTAAAATAGTGAATATATATTGATTTTAAACTATTAGTAAAACTAAAATCGATAGATCATCCCACACAAAGGTATCCTTACGTTTAAGAAAATATATGCACATTTGTTTTTACGGTAATCGTGAAAAATAACAACTTTATAGTAAAAATATGTAGAGATTTAGAAAAAATCTGAATCGGTAATTATATCAGAATTGGGAATTTGATACGGAATCGGTAATTGTATGGGAATTGGTAAAAATATTGGAATCGTCCCATCCCTAGTGGGATATGTTTGATTTAAATTATTTTATACAATTGGAGCAAATATGAGGATTGAAGCCGTTCCAAAAAATCAAAATATCTTCGATGTTTTTTTTTTTTTTTTTTTTTAAATAATAACGTGTACTTTATATCAATTTATAAATAATTCGTCAAGTTCCAGTTTATTTGGAGTAATTTAAAGATCGTGTTGCGTCATAAGAACACAACAGGTTATTTGAAAGTTATTTTTTTTAGATTCGCATTAAATTTCATCCGTAGTCCAACTAAGTAAGATTCCTGGAATTTCAACTTTTTTAGACTTGTTAAACTCGCTTAAATTTAAGACGAGAAAGAAATATGGTTTGGTAGCATTATTTTCTCTTTTTTGGTCTTCGTGTTGAAATTCATTTTATTGGTTTATTTGCGTACATATAATCAATACATATTTAATATCACCAAAAAACAATTGAATTCTGATTCCATGTATTTTACAAGTAAAAATAAAGAATACGCTTTTAAAGGTGGAATAATATCTTTGGGTCATGATCAAAACGTAGTATCTGTTCTTTAGATGCTGCACTTCTATGGCAACACATCAAAGGCCGTAAATGACAACGTTCTCTCTGATTCTCTCTCCTCAGATCTTGAGCACGTGGTTCAGTGGGGGAAGAGGTGGCTGGTTACTTTTAATGCATCTAAGACCAAGCTCCTATCATTAGATCATAAACGCTCTGATCCCCATCTGGCATCGATTGAAATGAATGGCTCTTGTCTAGGGGAGGTCTCATGTTTTGATAAGCTTCTGGGTTTGACCTTTACTCCTGATCTGAAATGGAACACATACATCAAGTCTATGGCCAAGGTCGCAAGTGCCCGTCTGAGCTCCATTCCCGCCCCCCTCGCCAATCTTTCACGAAAAACACCTGACTAGCTGAAACCACTGTCAATAACTTTCCCCACTCTTTATCCGTGCCTAAATCAAAACGTAGATTCTATGAACAAAGCTTCTTTCTTAGAACTGCACGGCTTTGGAACTCTTTGCCGCTTGCCTGTCCCCCCCAATTCAACTTGGATGTCTTCAAGTCCAACACAAACAAATTCCTGATGAACCGCCCCTTTAAGTAATGACACCTTATCAAATCCCCAATACTAACTATTGCTACGATACTATCCCATTGATTAGTGTACACACAATAACCCTTATCCCCGAGTGGCTCCTGGGCCTTGATAAGTGGTGACCCCCCCCCATGTAAAAAAAAACAAAAAAAACTCCAATTTCTGGGTTCTCTATCAGTGGAGGAGAAATCCTTCATAACTAAGACAAGTTTTATGTTTGTTCATTTTCTCCACGTTAAAAAAACGACCCTGGTGCCTAGCTCTGCCCTCCTGGGGAGGCATTGTAGATAGGAACATTTGAAAACATTTTACTTTAAAACGTGCTTCTGATATCCGCCGCTCAATTATAGATGTTAAACAATCCTTATTAACAAGTATTTACATGAAAAACAAAATAGACTTTTGAATAACGTGACTAAAAGTGTTTAAAAGGATGAGATCTATATTGGTCTAGCATGGCCGAGATGGACATTTGGTCTTGCATGGACGAGATTTATCAGTGTTTGGAAGGAAGGAAACAATCATTACTGCATTGAAAATAGCTATCCATGAAAGGTCGTAGCCAAAATAATAACGATATATATAGGATTTAACAATTGCTTTTCATACCGCGTTTAACAATGTTTTCTACTAAATGGCAACAATCTGGAACATGTCAACGAAAGCTCATTTTTGAATTTTCAGTTGCGTTTGAAGCTAAATATTTTCTGATTTTAAAATTTAATTCTTTTGTCTTCCAATAACTGCCCTACTTATTACATTAACAGCGTTCATCCTAGAGTTTTGCCCAATTATTCTATTTCAATAATGCTGACACATCTCACATATTTAATTTTGTTTGTGAAAAGCGCACCAGACAAGGCATGGAGACACTAGATGTAAAGAGCTAAAATAGATTCTGACCTCAAAAAAGCAATCCTTCTCTCTGTCAAAAATATCGTTCATGAATTGTGAGGAGTAAACGACAAAATACGAGAGGAGTCACCGAGTATTTTCTTACATTCATTTTATATAACTTCAACAGTTTTCTAAAATTGGTAACGTTTCAACAATTTTCTCGTGGGATTTTAGCAATCGAAGATTTAATTGTATGCGTTCATTGCCTTTGCCAAAATCATAATCGACAAAAATAAACCTATCCCTAAATGTTTATTCGCTTTGAGTTGCAATACGCCTAAGGTATAAACTAGCCGCTTGAACCATGAAAATAGATTGTTTATTTCAATTTTTATCTAAATCAAATAAACCATTTAGATTCACGAAAAAGTATACACTTTAGACGTCATCCACCAGGAAGTCATAAAAATAGGATTACATTCAAGAAATATTGCATAATTAGTGTATTATATGTAGCCATTAAATTTCATGTAAATCTGAAATATTTATATTAAACAATAGGAGGCCATGTTAATATTATGCTCCCTAAAACATCTTATAAAAATTTTCTAAGGAAAGTGTATTTTTGGAAATATTAAAAGACTTAATTGTCTTCTAATAGATTTACACAAATCTATCTTTTACCCTCTTTGCACAAAATGAAATTAAAATTAATATAACCCACATTTCTCAAACTTACGCCTTGCTTTTGTGCTTCAAAATTTATAATGGTTAGTTAATTAACTACGGTGTTTACAGAAGCATATAAACATATGTAACTTTTTATGCACAATTATACGTATGTACTATCGGAACCCCGGGAAAATATCATGTTATTTTAACATAGATCCGTATAACTTACTGTTAATACATCATCCATTTATTTAAGTGGGGACCTGCCTTGTACAGGCATTAACGGCTATGACTCTCCATCTATCTCTCCCCTCAAAGTATTCATCGTTAATAATCATTCAGAACCCAATTCACGCTGATTTTCAAAAGTTTGGTGTATTGCTATAGTTTTCTTTATAGTTGGACAGTCGGTTACAATTTCTTTTTGCCCAAGAAGTGTTCGTACTGGGCGGTTGTCAATTGTACTTAAAAGAAACATCTGCTCATTGCAACGAGATACGAAATCATGAACAGGATTATTTCTGATCGTTTCCGTATTACACCAGTCACCTTATTTCCATAAGCTCGGGTAACTCTCGTCAGGTGGTTGAAGTGGGTTTTCGAACTTGCTCAAAGGTCTTCCATATGCTAGCGAAGGGAAGGAGGCACCTTACGTCTTCTTTTGACAGTAGTGCTTTTCCGCCATCCTATACAGTTCCTAGTATTCTCAAATGGTCACCAAACTGGTATTGGCCAGGCTCATATTTGCTATAGTTCGGTAATAAGGCGAGAAACATTGGGTCAACATGATTTTACCGTTAATAATTAAGTGACTCCTTCAGTTTTTGACTATACTCACAAAGGGGTGTCTGCACGTGAAATTTTTGTGACAGGAGGTGCGCAAT
The DNA here is from genome assembly GCF_053919585.1 of Euprymna scolopes. Taxonomy (NCBI): domain Eukaryota; kingdom Metazoa; phylum Mollusca; class Cephalopoda; order Sepiida; family Sepiolidae; genus Euprymna; species Euprymna scolopes. The sequence continues at coordinate 186,276,248 of NC_136483.1, forward strand.
CTCCAGCCAACCCTCTCCTTAGTTGACATTGTTAAATACCAGTGGCAAGTGAAGTGTGTACAGGACGACTGGAAACAAATGCCGAGATAAGCGGAGAGCTCATACAGCGCCTAGAATTCCCAAATGGTCACCCATTTGGTACTAACCAGGCTTGACGTTGCTTAACTTCGGTGATCTGACGAGAACCGGTGTGTCAACGCGATTGTGCCGTATCAACCGTTAATAATAAACCCTGATATACATTCATTATTTAAAAGACAGAAAAAAAACAGTTAATAATAATTCTGTGTTCTAAATAATGAATGCATAATAGTGTGAATACAATTGAGAAATAAGTACATACTTGCGTAATAATAACTGTAGTTTTCAACTAAATATTCTTTAAATCAGAACGAATCAGTCTCCTATTTATTAAAAATTTTATCGATTAAATTATTTTGTAAAACATTCTCTGTTCTGTTACCGGCAACTACGTATTATAAAAAATCAAGAAAATATTACTTTAAAAAAACTAGCAGATGTACCCGGCGTTGGTCGGTAATAAACGTAACGTAAAATTATTTAAAAAAATGAAACTTAAAAAAACGCAAAACATGAAACGTGCATGCGAGTATTATGTTCTTTATAAACAGTTCACTTCTTGTAGGTAAAAAAAAATACTCGAGCTGAGATCGAAACTAAAACCTAAAGACAGTGAGTCAAGTACGATAACCATTAGGCCAGCTTGTCAAGTTTTTAAAAACTGTTTTCAAACCTTGTGAAACAGTTGACAAACAGAAAAATATCCGATGACCTCCAAGTATCAATTTTTCAAATTTGACCCCCCGTAACAGATCCTTTTCCGGATGAAAACCGATTTAATAGTTTTTAACAGGTCTGAATACCATATATACCAAATTTCACGTCCGTAGATAAAAATACGTTGAGTGTATTGGTTGAGAAGTGTCGAACACATGCATTCACACATTTATAGATATAATACAATAGATTTACCTCCTTTCCAGGATGTCAGACACAAGGTCAGGCATGGAGTTGGTGAAGGTGTTTCTGTGGAACGAACTGGATTCGACCTTGACAAATCCAGGTTTTCCATCCATAAAAACATAACAACCGTCACTTTTAAAAACAAATTTATTTAAGATATCCTGCTTTGATGGCCGGTTAGAGATAATTTGATTTTGGAAAAATTCATTGTAAAATAAGTAAAGTCGAAATGTTTTATCTTAGCGACATCAGATTCATTACTAATCAACATTTGTCGGATTCGTTTTTTGATGACTGTGAAAGGAGATAACGTACGCATAGCATGAAATAAATATTTTAACGTGTTATCTTATTGACGAGATTTTTCGCTCGTTAAAATCTGGTCAGAAAGTAAAACAGATAGGAGACATTGTAGCCTATTAAAAACATGCAAAGGTTATATATATATATATATATATATATATATATATATATATATATATATATATATATATATATATATATATATAAACGACATAGAGTACGTACTTTATGTCAAATGGATCGTTGCATATGATTAAGCTTAGAATTATTTTTGCATTAAATAATAATACTTGTTAATCCCAAATTGTACATCAAACGGATACCATTATATTTATTTCGCTGCACCGTTTCATAACAATCGCCCATACTTAGTTTCAGCCAGATCCGCCTAGTAGTTTCCGATAAAACTTCTAGAGTAAATGTGGTATTGTGGTAACTAATCCCTAGTAATCCCTGTCATCGAGAGGATACCATAAATAGTTCGCTGCACCGTATCATAGAAAGGGGCCGTACAATATTTCAACCAGATCGACCGAGTAGTTTCCGAGAAAAAGTGAAACGGACACACAGATTAAGAGAAAGATAATATGGATATGTTTTTGAGTCGTGACAGATTATCTACAATTACTTGTATCCGAACACGTAAGCTGCCAAAACCAACTAACTCGTTTGAAGACTCGTAGCAATGTACATCCATTGATTGTCCGTTATATTTTTATTTTAAAATATCAATTTACAAACTAATTACCTCGTTTTCGTAGTTGAACTGTTAAACTATGTACATTTTTTGTGTGGGAGCTAATTCGTGTTTTGCGCTTTAGACAACCGGAAATGAAAGAAAATAGACGATGTGACACGAAAAAGAAAAAAATGAAAGACAACTGATGACAAGCAGTCTCTTTAGATGGAGATATGAGAGCTTATATCCGTTGTTCGTCGATATTTTTTGTCTTTTATTATTTTATTATTTGAATACAATGGAATCATTCTCGTTGCCATGTATTTGCGGAACTCCTTTGTATTTATTCTCTTTTCATTTTTACCTTTTCTTAATTTTGTACTTCCGTCTAGCATTAAACAATATCTTTTATTTTTTAATATCTTTTATTTCTTTCATTATTTCGTTTTGTCTGTTGAAATTAATCAAATTTTATCTTTTATCCTCTATTTCTCCGTCATATCTGTCTTTCTCTCTTCGAAAACGCTATGTTCATTTTATGTTTTTCTTCGTTTCATGTTTTTCCTTTATTTCGTGGTTTTTCATTTCATATCTGGTGTTTAAAATTTCATAAGGTTTTTGTTCATTTCGTGATTGTTTTTTCATTTCCTATCATTTTTCTATCAGTATTTTTCTATCAGTATTTTTCTGCATTTTATTTTTTTCCTTATTTCATATATTTTTTATTTTTTCATTTGATATCTGCTTATCCTCATGTCATATCTGTTTATCCTCACTTCATATATGTTTATTCTTCATTTCATATCTGTTTTTATATCTGTTTTATTTCATATCTGTTTTTATATCATATCTGTTTTTATCTTCATTTCTTATATGTTTTACCTTCATTTCATATCTATTTTTATTTGCTGTCTTTTTCTTCATTTTATATATGTTTTTTAAATTCATATCCGTTTTTTTTCGTCATTTCATATCCGTTTTTTTTTCGTCATTTCATATCCGTTTTTTTCGTCATTTCATATCTGTGTTTTTTTTGCATTTCATATCTGTTTATTTTTCATTTCATATGTTTTTTGCATTCCATTTCTGTTCTTCCTCTGTATTTCATATCTGCATTTTTCTGCATGTCATATGTTTTTTAATTTGATATCTGTTTTTTCTTTATTTCATGTTTTTTTCTGTATTTCATATGTTTTTTTCTGTATTTCATATGTTTTTTTCTGTATTTCATATTTGTTTTTCTGCCTTTCATATCGTTTTTTTTATTTCGTCTGCTTTTTTTTTTGTTTTCTCCTCTCGTCATTTTCGTCTTTATTTATTGCTATATTTCCTTTCATCTTTTTTGTTCTTTTACATTTTTTCTTTTTCTTTTTCTCTTTTTCTCTATCTCGTTTTGCCTTCTCTTTATTTATATTTTATTTCTTTCATCACATTCTATTTTTTTCTCTTTTCATTCATTTTATTTCTCTTTTTCTTTTTTTCTTTTCTTTCTCTTCTTTCCCTCTTTTCTTTTCCCGCCTTGTCTTTCATCTTTCTTTTCCTGGCTGGTTTCTTTCTTTGATATTTCACTCTTCTTTGTCTCTTTTCTTTTATACCCTTCACTCCCTCTACTTGCTCACATTTTTCCTATTTTCTCTTATCTCTTCTTCTCCTCTATTTATGTTTCTTTTTATTCTATACAATTTCTTGTTTCTTTTATTTCCTCTGTATATCACATTTCGATTTAAAAATATTTCTATGTATTCTTTTCCTTTTAGTTTCTTTTCGGCCATATTTTTTATTTCTTTTCTCACATTTCATCTTTTTACTTTCGTACTTTTCCTGTTCAAATTTCCTAATAGTTATAGTTAAACTCACATACATAAAAATTGTCCTAAGGAAGCAGCAAAATACATAATATATTTTCAGCAAAACATTCCAATATTTTCAAAATATTTACCGCTTGCTACACATTTTTCATTATAGTTTAGACTAATAATAAAAGTATAAATACGAATCTAGTGTTTTTGAATTTTTTAGATGTAGATTGATATGTATTGTCTGGATGGTTCGGATTACTATTCTCATCTTGGTTGTTATTATTGCAACGTTTCGGCTGCTGTAGCCTCCGGTTGCTTTACGTTTCATAAAATTATAACACAATTTGAATTCTAACAATTTTTGTGTGTTTAAAGAAAGCATAGAAAATTCTTCCCACCATTCGCCAATAAGAGCTTTTTTCAAGATTCCCCTGAAGAAGGACAGAGGTTAAATCAACCGAAATGCTGTTAGAATAAAAACCAAGATAAATGCAGTAGTCCCAACAATTCAAATGATACATATTATCAATACATATATCTAAAGAAAATATCAGAAATGTTATAGCAAATCAGTGCGAATCCGAAATGGAAACTACTCGACGCTTTTTTCGTGTCATAAACGCACTACACATTTTCAATTCTAACGATAATGATTTGTTGAAAAATAAAAGGCCATTTGCCTATAAGTGCTATTATCAAGATAGACGTCAATAAGATCTGAGGTTGCATCGGCTGCAACATTGTAATAGCAACCAAGATGAGCACTGTAGAAATAATACAAAAACACAAATCAGTCGCAAAACTAAATGAAATTATTCATATAAATTCAAACTTCACTCATTGTTTAGCTCGTTAGCAGAGTAGTGAAAGCGATATCGATGAGAGGTAGTCACTAAGTCATTCACATTTTTTCTGTATGTGATTTGCTTTGTTTATTTTCAGCTTCGTGCGCTATGTTATCGGTTTATTTATTATATATTATTTATTATATATTATATATTATTTATTATATATAATTTATTATTAATTGCCGACGCAATGAGTGCCAACTACACCGTGTGTCAAATTATTAACGAAATAACATTTTTCTACCAGTTTCAGAAACTTATCGGTAGTTTCGTATCAAAAGCTTCGGAAACGTTGGCAATGCTGAGCTGCGCGTACTGTGAAATTTTCGTACTGTTCTGTGCAAGGTAAACAACTTGCCATCGTAATTGCTGAATCCACGGTATTTGAGGCGTGTCAAATTATTAACAAGGCAATTTATTTCGTCAATAAAATGGGTCGTAAAGATGGTGATTTGAGTAGTTCTAAAAAGAGTACTATTACAGAACAGCTAGCAAAAAGTAAAACTTCCCTCGAAATATCGAAAATGATAGGAAGAACTTTGTCAAGTACCCTACAAAGGTACGTAAGAGAGCTGATAAAGGTAAATCTATAGTTGTTTCACGCCGTTCTCTACTCCAAATTTAACGTGAAGTTGTTAAGAACCCTGGGCAGACAAATCGAGAAGTCTTTGACCAAGCTGGATTGAAGAATGTCTCAAAAAGTACTCGATGTCGCCTTCTGAAAGAAGTGGCAAAGTCTGTTTAGCCGGTGACAAAGCCTCTATTAAAGCAACATCACATACAAAACCGATTGAAATGGTCAGAGAACAACATTAAAACGGATTTTTCCAATGTTTTGTTCACGGAAGAAGTGCGTGTCACTCTTGATGGTCCAGATGGTTCGAGCAAGGGATGGGTCCTACATGGACATTTTTATCAGCGTTTAAGACGCCAACAAGGTGGTGGGATAATGATTTGGGCTGAGATTATTCGAGGTACTTTAGTTGGCACATGGACAGTCCCAGAAGGCGTAAAAATGACGTCAAATGCTTAGATAGTTTTTCTGGAGGATCAATCTGAACCATGCCTGAAGAAGCAAAGGTTGACGTTCAGAAAAACTATTATTTTTATGCAGAATAATGCTTCTTTCGCATGCAGCAAACAAAGGCAAATAATATTTGCAACAACTGGGGTTCTGTGGCCTACGGAAGATGGAGTGGCCGGCGAATTCACTAGATTTTAACCGAATTGAGAACCTTTGGAGTATCATGAAGCGTCGCCTCTATGCAAGTGGACGCCAATTTAAGAGCAAAGATGAGTTGTGGGATGCTCTCCAAGAGGTATCACGAGGAATAACTGTTGACGAAATCATAAACTAATTCTGTGGACCAACGTCTTTCATAAAAGTTACAACGTCTTTCACAAGTCATTCATAAAAAAGGATCGCATATCCCCTACTAATTATGTCAAAGTAGAAATTGCTATGTAGTTATTGTGTTCTAAGCATTTTTCCTAGTTCATTTAATGTTTGAATATTATTTCAATAAATAAGTTATGGGTATATTGTGTTTTTTCTCAATCTCGTTAATAACTTGACAAACTGAAATCAACAAATATTCCTATCTTTTGCCATAGTTTCGCTAATATTGTTTTAAATACTTTTATTTTTTTTTTGGCTGAAGGGGCTCAATAGTATTGTAAGCATTTTCTCAAAGTTTCATGGATTTTTATTCACTCGTTCCTTAAATATTAAGAAATGTAAACTCGTTAATAATTTGATATACAGTGTAAAATGTAGATATAATATATTTTTACTTTCATTGTAATCGTCTTGCTTTAATTTCAACTAGCGGGACCTGTGGAAATTCCACAGGGGACTCGTTCATATCTAATATATTGATGTTGGCATTCTGTAGATATTCAGCGTAAATGAAGACGCTTTGATATTATTGTAGTTCTTTTGTTAAAACTGCAAAAGTATTTATCTAAACTAGAAGGGACCCCGAGCGTAACCTGGTCGTAAAGTACGCTTGAATATAATAGTTTAATTCTTTCAGATTTCGGATATATTATTATAGAGGTAATTTTCTATCGATTTTTATATATTGCAAAGTTGCGATTTCAAAAAAAGAAAAAGTATATCCATATGGCTTGGGTGCATAAGCTTTAACCGAAACCGAAGCTTATGATATATATATATATATATATATATATATATATATATATATATATATATATATATATATATGTATGTATGTATAAACTTGAGTTTCTTCAGCCATAACCAAAACTTATGAAGAATTCTTGATAAAATTATTTATTAAAAAAATAGATGACTTGAGTGCCATCAGCTATAATTGAAACCGAAATCAAAACTTATGAAGGATTCTTGATAAGTTATTTATTTTTTTTATAAAACATTTTATCAAAAATTCTTCAAAAGTTTTGGTTTCAGTTTGAATTATAGCTGGTTGATCTTAAGTTATCTATTTTTTTCTCAAAAATTTTAAGTGCAATCAGCTATAATCAAAACCGAAACAAAAACTTACGAAGAATTCTTGGTAAAATTATTTATTACAGGAAATGGATATCCATAACAATTAAACTACTCGGATGTAAGCCTAACAGAGAATATAAATAACACACACGCTATCGTATGAATATATCGATTACATTTCGATTTTCATTCATTCTTCATACGATTTCATCTCCCACTGTCGATCGTGTTTGCCACGTAACTCCTATCATAACATTCAACTTGTAGTTACACTCAGCCTTACAGAATTAATTTTTGCACTTTTTTAATCGTTAGATTGATTCCACTTAGATCATTTAAAAAAAACAGTTCAAACTTAGGCGTGCATTAAAAGATCGAAGAATAAAAGGAAGTTGCAAATTAACGCTAAAAACAAATACATAAAACATTCCGCAAAAGAAATAAGTTCCTTCTTTATGCGCGTTCTTTCTCTCCTCATGAGATTGATCATCATTTGTACTAATCAACTATTTCTTTATCATATCTATTTGAGCATCTGTTAATCCAAAAATATAATCCTCTCAACTTCAAAAAAAAAAAAAAAAAAAGAAAAAAAAAAGACAACATACCTACACAGGAGGGGCTTTCCAAAATTAAGTCTCCTATTTTTTTTTTTTATTCTGCTCAAATAAACCAGAAGGGTATTGTTATTTGCAACCAATATGAGAACAATCTTATTGATGATTGAACTTATGCATTCATCGCCTAAAAGTTTCATCGCTCTGTTGAAGATATCAATGGTGTGAGACTAAGAAAGTAACACCTGTAATGAACGTGCGTCAAAAGTAGAGATGTCATTGAATTTCTGGCAAAAGTACATTGAGAATGGTGGTGACTATGTAGAAAAATACATTTTAGAGCACAAAATCTCCTTTAATCCATAAAAAAATAGTCGATATTACTTTTGGAACGCTCATCATTTCTTGCTTTAATTTCAATTACAATATACAACACTTAATCTTAATTCTTTACTCTCTAAGCCACGCCAATATGCATAATATATATAAATTCACTTGTCATCACATTTTAAAATTTAGAATCGCCCCATCGGCGAAGACAAATTTCAGACAAATGAGTAATATATATATATATATATATATATATATATATATACACGGCGTAATCGCGTTGACACACAGGTTCTCGTCAGATCACCGAACTTGAGCCTGGTTAGTACCAGATGGGTGACCATTTGGGAATTCTACGCGCTGTATGTGCTCTCCGCTTATCTCGGCATTTGTTTCCAGTCGTCTTATACATACACTTCACTTGCCACTGGTATTTAACAATGTTGACTTGGGAGAGGTGTGGTTGGAGATTACGTACCTCCTGCCACAACGATTTCACACGCAGGCATCCCTTCATTGTAGTCTGTCAAAGACTGAAATAGCTCTTATATATATTATCTTTTTCTCTGAGTCTCTATTTCTTTTTAGTATATTTCTAGATAAAATAAAAGGTATTACTCCCCCCCCACTTATTTACTCGATACTGTCCAATCAAAATACTTTTAAAAATAAAAAATGAATCGAGGTGGGATGTAAACAAACAAATTCACGTTTGAACTCATTTCAAAACCTGCAAAATATCCAAATCTTTAAAAGAAGAACGCCTCCTGCTTACGAGTTTACCACGTGACCAATAGATAACATCGTCGCATCATCGATTTACAAAAAACAAACACATCTCAACAACTTTTTTTCCTCTCTAATCGCTTCACGATATAAAAACTGGAGAGAGAAAATCTACGGTGCTTTTAATTAATTAAATTCATTACATTTTCCAATTAGTCATTTTTTTAATTGGTTTCTTTCATCAGCAAACAAGAACAAATATTCTTCGGATACGTCCATTAAATCTGCGCGTTTAGTGATGAAGAAGCTGACACAAACTTACGTGTGACGGACAGACAAGTTGGTTGGTTGTTGTGCTCTTCGGCATGTCAACAGGCGTTAGGTTATTTGATGTTGAAATCGTAGATATGTCTTACATAAAATTGGATTATATGTTAACTCATTTGTCCACGTTGTCCTATAACTAGGACAAGATAATTTATTTTTTGATTTTTAAATCTATAAGATAATTTACTACAAATGTGAAAATGCATATAAATTCATCAACTTCACTCTGCGAATTTTTAAAACCGCCTTTAAGAATTCTTGTGAAAATTGCTAACATTCTATTTGTTCGATGATATATGAACTTATATATATCAAATTACATGCGTTTATCTTATAAATTATTATTACTTATGAATTAGCAAATGACATGCAAAAGTTATGTACTTGTGCTCGCTTATTCACACATATCGAAACATTGCTGGCCTTAATGCCGCTAAGATTATGCGTGTAAAACGTAATTGTCAAGCATGTAACGAAGTCGTTACAAGTTAACACTCGGCCTCACACGTTGTATGCAGACAGTCGCAAGAAAACAAAGACAAGGAAAGAACTCGACACTCTTTTTTCAGTTGAAACAAGATATATATTTCCAGGTACTTTCAGAATAACGTCTCGTCTCTTGTTTCAAAGTTTTTCCGTACTCCAATGTGTCGTGTCGAACACGTGGTACTCTGTCCTTGTCTAGTCATGTTTAGGACACGTCATTTCCTGTCGCTCCCAGGCCACGTGTCTAACACATCTATGTCTGTCCTTCTCGGCCACTTTTTTTTAATAATCTTTTATTTCCCTTCTTCCTCGCTGTGACGTCACCTCACACACTGCTGCTGTTGTTGTCATTTACATACAGCTGTTGCTGCTGTCATACGGGTGTTTGTGCTCTGTTACGAGTGGAATACGCAAAGTCGTTGTCGAAATGAGTCTTGCAATAGTAAGCCACTAGCTTATTGCACAAAAGTGCAAAATAACTCTTCGTGTGAACTCTTATTCTTCTTGTCATAATGTTTACATTTTGTTTTAAATGTTTATTCACTTGATTTCTAAAATATAACACATGTATCTAGTATTATACATATAAGACAGCCACTACTTCCGTTTGTAAATAGAATAAATAATCTATACTTTCAGTTTGAGTATTCTAACGAATTCTTAGTCATTACTAGGGATATGAAAAGAGAATATTCTTTTCATTATTTTGACTCTCGAGTATATATCAGTTAATGTCTTATATGTTTTTATGTAGAGTGATGTGGTTCTCAGTTGATTAACTGCATCTAATATATACTTGAGAGTAAAAATAATAAGAATATTCTCTTGTCACAGCCCTAGTTATTACTAAGGCTAGGGCATCAGCATATTCTTTTTCTTGTTTTGATTCTCACGTATATATCCGTTCATATCTTATGATTTTTATGTAGAGTGATGTGGTTTTGATTCTCACGTATATATCCGTTCATATCTTATGTTTTTTTTTATGTAGAGTGGTGTGGTTTTGATTCTCACGTATATATCCGTTCATATCTTATGTCTTTTATGTAGAGCGATGTGGTTTTGATTCTCACGTATATATCCGTTCATATCTTATGATTTTTATGTAGAGTGATGTGGTTTTGATTCTCACGTATATATCCGTTCATATCTTATGTTTTTTATGTAGAGTGATGTGGTTTTGATTCTCACGTATATATCCGTTCATATCTTATGTTTTTTTTTATGTAGAGTGATGTGGTTTTGATTCTCACGTATATATCCGTTCATATCTTATGTCTTTTATGTAGAGTAATGTGGTTTTGATTCTCACGTATATATCCGTTCATATCTTATGTTTTTTATGTAGAGTGATGTGGTTCTCGGTTGATTGTGTCTAACTGTATTGGATATATATCCGAGAGTAAAAACAATGATAATATTCTGTTTTAGCTCTAGTCATTACGCATACTTTTTATTTAATAGTAAACAAATATATATCATAAGGCTAGACGACTTAATGTTTTACAGACCTGCATTTAGTAAATACATAGTATGTAAATTATAATTTCTATTTAAGTGACAAGTATTACCAATACAAATCAGAGTGAAGTTAGAGGGTGTAGGAGTTGCGAACTAGTTGTCACCATCCCCAACTCCATGATTGGACCTTAACATTTCATTCAGTTTTCTATCATAGCTTGCCCCCACGAACGTTTTGGGAGAAAGTTTGCGTCGTTACTAAAGATTAGGAACAGCGTAGATTAAAATAAGGTAGAATAGCTTTTTGATGTCGAGATATTAAATTTGATTGTGGATTAATTGGTTTTGCAAACGTATTTTAATCAGGTCGATGTAAAAAGTTTTTGGTTTTTTTTGCCGATTTAAAATTTAATATTAAAAATCAAAAACTGTGAAAACTTTTATTCATAACAATAAGGATCTTTGCTCTCTATAACCCGATTCCATCTCTCAACTACCTTATAAATGCCTCACTTGTAAAATTCCTTGTTTTGATGTGTCTAACTTATGTTCAATTTCCTCTCGAGAAGTTAACTTAAAGCCATTAAAATTGTTTTGTAATCTTCGTAATAAGGGATTATTCGGACGAGCTAGGTCACAAGAATATGCGGGATAGGACAAAATTTCCCCAGTCGAATTCTCCTAAATTTTTGTCCAACACTCCTAATATAGAACAAGCATTATCATAATAAAATATGACTTTCTTTTTGTTGACTAAACACAGTCGTTTTCGGATCATCAAGGATGAGAATATTGCCGAAAAAATATGAATGATACTGTCATTAATTTTATTCAATTAATAATGATATGCATCAAATAGATTACAATGATTTAAAATGCCTCTTCTACAAACAGATTAGTTTGGTTGTTTTTTATATATATATATATAAATGTTTTTCTTTGTTTTGGGGATGTAATAAATAATCGTCTTGTTTTTGGTTGGTTGGATGAATATTTCTTCATGACTGTTATTATTTGAACATCGATTGTATTTACAATTTAAGAAACACATGTCGAATTGTAACAAAATAATGACGAGCAAAAACATGTTTTAGCTCATCAATAATTCCGAACAGTCATCGACAAACGGACAAAAGTCTAAAAAACAAAATTCATATTAAACATACTCTATGCTATTAAATGTGGTGTATATTAATTAAAAAAACAGAAACGGCATTAACAAATACGATGATTGTACAATTAAAGTATTTACAAATATGATACGCGTACCATTGCAATATCATAGACTATGGTATATGTAGAGTAAAAATATTGAGTATAGTAAGCGTACGTTTAAAGTATTAACGAATATGATGAGCGTGCGGTTAAAGTGTTAACGAATATGATGAGCGTGCGGTTAAAGTGTTAACGAATATGATGAGCGTGCGGTTAAAGTGTTAACGAATATGATGAGCGTGCGGTTAAAGTGTTAACGAATATGATGAGCGTGCGGTTAAAGTGTTAACGAATATGATGAGCGTGCGGTTAAAGTGTTAACGAATATGATGAGCGTGCGGTTAAAGTGTTAACGAATATGATGAGCGTGCGGTTAAAGTGTTAACGAATATGATGAGCGTGCGGTTAAAGTATTAATATGAAGATACTGAAGGTTACGAGGCGGATAACGATTGCACTATTACTATTGCTTCTATGCCTTTTCTTGCTACATATAATATTTATAGGTTTTAACGTTGTTTTCGTAATTGCATAAGTGACATACCGGCTGTTTTATAAATACAAATACTACGTTGAAACACTGGTTCCCGTTAGATCTGCGAAGTTAAGCGACGTTATATCTTGTTAGTACCAGATGCGTAACCATTTTGGAATACTAGGCGCTGTATGCATTTAGGTAAACGTAAATTTATAATACGTCAGCGATATATATGACCTTGCCTTGCGCGATTCCAGATCACCTCTGGGCAAGGTGTAGCACCTGTTAAACCTGCCTCTGGGATACTGGCGGTTGCCATATGAAGGTGATTGATCTAGAAAAGTGGGGAGGAGCTTCTGCTGAAAAAAACAAACAAAAAAAAACAGAAACCGGATAAGGGAGCCGGTTGTCACTTTACAGCATTCTAGTGATGATGTCACAAACAAAACACCCGTTTTTAATTTGTGATGAGTAAGCATGGAAGTCTTAAAAAAACGTCATAAGAATGTTCATGTCGATGCAGAAATAGTGGAACATAAAAAAATATAGTACTCCTGTTGCTGCCGGTGGTACTACTACTACTACTACTACTACTACTACTACTACTACTATTGTTCGATGATGGCTTCGTTCAGTGTCAAGAGACAATTGGCGCCCATGTAAGATGCACGTGTAATTAGGAGCCAGAGGGTCTTGTAATTCCAAGAACACTTCTGCTGAATCGGCACTGCTTGGATCCAGTAGCAACGAAAGATCCAAGACTGAAAACAATTCGAGATAAGCGAAGAGCACATAGAGCACTTGGAATTCCCAAATTGTCACTCATTTGAGTACTGAGCAGACTCAACGTTGCTTAACTTAAATGATTTGATGTGAACCAGTGTGTCAACGCGATTAAGTCATATACTAATATTATCACTTTCAATATATATTGGTCGGTTTGTAAAACGCTTTCCGGTTGATTTCTCTGCAAACTCATTGCCTTTTTTGAACTACTGCAACCGGAATGGTAATTGATTTATCTATTACGAATTAGTAAGCATTTAATAAGGACAAAATACAAAATACATTTAATGAGATGAAATGATGAATATTATGAGAGGATTCTAAATGGTTATTGGAATGAAGTACGTTTAATTATATATGGTAACGATTTATAAGAAGTATTTGTTGACATTAGATTTGAAGGCGAACATGTTGTAATTTGCGGGGAAACAGTCCAGTGATGATCTGCTTCACAAACACGTTACAAAACCTCTCTACTTCCTTGCACGTTAATCTAGTATTATTATTATTATTATTATTATTATTAGTAGTAGTAGTAGTAGTAGTAGTAGTAGTAGTAGTATTCTTTCTAGTCAGTTTGTATAAAGCCTTCCGGTGGATTTCTCTAGAGATTCTGTATTTTCAAATCAATGTTACCAAACGGTTTTTTAAAAAATATTGCGAATCAGGATGGTTATTCATTTACGCATTTATTCTTACCAATTAGTCATCACCTATTCTAAGGGCAACCCCCACTTAATGAGATGGAATGATGACGAATATTATGACAGGATTGAAAATGATTGATGAAATGAACTAAGTTTTATTATTTATGGGAACTGTTTATGAGAAGTATTTGTTGATTATTAAATTCGAAAACGATCATGTTGCAGTCTACAGAGAAACAGTCCCTTGCTGACGTGGCCCACAAACAAAAAGCTGTTGGAAAGAGGTTCTATTTTCACCCAATTCTCTTCTAGTCTCAACACAATTCTTCCTGCTTGCGAATGTCGACAAATATGAATCGTTCGTCTTTTATTATCGTCCGTCTAAGAAATTAGAAAACGCGATCTTTTTAGATAAAATGTCTGATTGGCTTTCTCCGAAAACACATTCGTAATAATCTTGAACTGTTAGTGATATTTCTTTCTGAACCTATTTATAAACGGCATTGTCCTATTTTGTATTTTTGGTAGCAAATAATTTTTTTTTAGATCTAATTGGTGCTTATTAGTGTATGTATGTCGGTCTTCTGAGCCTTGGTTCAATTTAAAGTCTAAGTAAAAAACGAATGTATTGTGTTAAAATAATGACGGTCAAGATAATAATTAGAGCAGTCGACCAGACGATTCTCTCTCAAAATCCTTCAGAAATGTAAGGAAAAAAGACAGGCTAAATCAGTTTTAATATCAGGTCTTTGCGAAAGTTCTTTTCTAGTTTCTAGAAGGAGTATAATACGATCATCCGGTCACTGGCTTATGACCGGCCTCACGTGCTACACTAAATGTCTTAGAAACGGTCACCTGAAGATGTGAAGATCGGCCAGTCATTAGGGTCTGTGTATCGAGAAGAAAAGCATACCTGAGATGTTGAATGCGGGTGTGTATCTTCCCCATTCTCTCAAGATTACCTCTTTACCCTTGTGGCATTGGGATTGGAATATTTCTTCGTCCTTCGGGCCGCTTCGTTGTTTAATAGACATTTGTGGCACACAGGAAAACACACAACACGACACAATCGCCATATATAAGAAATACAATAAACTATTTATTCTACAAATGTATACAATATATACACAAAGACAATTTACAAGTTATAACCTAACCCTACCAATGAGGAGAGGATGGGGGGGGGCTCCCTCTCGTTTACGAAGAGACAGAAATATGCGAGCTCACCTCACGCTGTCCGGACGAAAAAGAGGCCGATAGGGGAAAGGGAATTCTGAGGTTGCATTACTGTGTATCCCTGCGCTTATGGCCAAATCACAACCCGGCCACGCTGAAGAGTGTGTTAACAACCATGGCACTGCAATATAGTGCCACAGGTGCATTTTATACCATTGTGATTTCTTTCACACATATTGTTATTATTTAAGCATACCACTATGATTAATTTATAACCTTTTCTTTCGGACTCTTTAAGCATCATTCATATTTTCCTGCAATATTTTCACCCGAAAATATTTTTTAGTCGACAAAACAGGAGTCATCTTCCATCATGATAATGCAATTCATTACACAGCACTACTGACCAAAGATCTAAAAGAATTTGATTGGAGAATCTTACACCGTTCTGCAGATTTACTTAACCTAGCCATCTCGGGTTATTATTTATATCGGGGATTACAAAACAATTAAGATTGTCTTAGATTAACATCCTGAGAAACAATTGAACATTAGTTAGATTCATATTCCACAACAAAAACTAAATAATTGTACAAACGAAACATTTAGAAGCTCGTTTACAGATGGGTTCAAGTTATAGAGAGAAAAAATCGTTATTTTTATAATAAAGATGTTGATAAACAGTTTTCATTTACGATGAAACTTCAAAACTTGAAAAAACTTTCGCACCGACCTAAGATATGATCTAGAGTAAATATTAATCATACTATCCGCTATTGAATATGATAAATATTCCTTCGAAGGGAGAGACGACAAACATATGATAATCATAACTGTAAATCACAATTAATGGTCTACACTTTGATCGGTTTATTGCAATTTTCCAGCATTTACAAATTTGTCAGTGTGTAGAACTTTTTCCAGAAGATTCCCCTGTAGATTCTTGGCGCCGAGGTCAAAGTTATTTACTACCTTGTCCCATTCCTGCGCATCCGAATATTTCTTATTAACTGGCCGAAGACAGATTAGTTTTTCAACTTCATTTAGGTCCCTTTGCGATTTCTGCTTTCTAATTTGAATAGCCGCCAACAATAAAGTGGCCATCTTGCGATTGTTAACGTCTGTCCCACAAATTGGAAAACGCAGTTCATTGAGATGAAATGTTTTATTTCCGATTGTGAAGACCCCGGCTTTTAACGATCTTTCATTATTGCCAATATTTATTTCTGGATTTGTTGATGAACGCCATTCTGTTCTATTTGTTTCCCGTAATTATTTTATTTGCCTCCATTACCGAATGGTCTTGATCTTCTGAACCGTGATTCAACTGACAATCTAAGAAACGGAAGTAAAAATAATGTAACTGGAAATATATTCGTAGCAAATTGTCAGACGAACTATTCTCGTCCAAACTGATATCAGCTTTTATATATATTTTAGCTTTAATCTAAAACCTAATATACGCCACTGAATATGATTTATATTGCTTTCGAGGGAGGTAGATACAACAGAGTAGGATTGTATCGCAATCCTTTTAAATCATACTTAAGTGTCTCCTGTAATTTTTTTTATTGTGATTCTCTGCCCAAGAAAAGGCACATTGCCACAGACGTCGTGTACCATCATGTAATGTTAACAAACATCTCGCTGAAAGCCTCACACGTAAGATTCCTCTTTAGGTATAGCCTATAATTTGCAATAGCTTGTATTCTAATTCGACAGTTAACTAATTTTCAAATTAGAGGCGATACCTAAGGAGTAATCTTAAGTGAAGTTTTTAGCGAGATATTTGTTAGCATTACATTTCAATTTTTGCATGGGGGTACACTCAAGAAAACAGTGAGCATAAATAATTTCAAAGCTCAACAGTTATTAAAGTAGAAAGCATCTGCAGAACTTAAGAATGATGAGGTGTGATTTTGGTGCTGGTCGGATGGACTTATGCCAAGGAGGTGTCGGCGCCTCTAATTCTTTAGATCACATTTTATAAATTACTCGTAAAACAAGGACAAGGATGAAGATTGCAGCGACGTAGTAGATTGGATCTTTGTTAGCAGTGAGTGGCCTATGATATTGTATGCTCTTTTGGAGAGCTTTGTCTATGATAAAAAAAGATTCGTAGGTTATGCACCATCCTATATGTGACAACAATACTCAATATATGGGCGAATGATGGCGTTGTAGAGATATCGACCAAGTTAAATCATATTTTTGGTAGATTTCATTCTTGATTAAGCTACTGCTGTAGACGAGAATGTTCCTTCCTGACTCTAAAGTACGCGATTGATTCCTTATCCATTGGCGCGGCACGATATCTAGGTTCTGTGATCAAAAGAACGTTTGATTCTCTTTCAGCCTATTAGGTTGTACCACAATTAATGGCGGAAAGTGATGCATGGTTTTTGAAATGGCAATGCATGTTCAAAATAAATTAACAAAATTATGTTCTTTCGATGCATCTATGCAAGTCACATTTTCTGTTATATGTTGTCCGATATGCAGTATCGGACAAGTTTTGCAGATGTGAACTATTATATCGCCCATAATTTGAACAAAAATCCTCATATTCATATTTGCAATGATATCATGAGTAATTAACGAATGGCGTAAGACGAGACCTCGTGAGTGATTATATTAAAGATAGAAGACAGAGACCGATCGCCCTTTTTCCAATCGATAGCGCAGTCCATATATCGTATAAGTACCAAGATTTGGATAAATGGTCAGTTTGCTCGCAACCCCAAAATCCAAAAAATTTTGCCATGTAATTTATTGGAAC
This sequence comes from Euprymna scolopes, assembly GCF_053919585.1. Classification (NCBI taxonomy): domain Eukaryota; kingdom Metazoa; phylum Mollusca; class Cephalopoda; order Sepiida; family Sepiolidae; genus Euprymna; species Euprymna scolopes. Next base: position 186,294,305 of record NC_136483.1, read on the forward strand.
ATTGTTATGTAAAACAGCATATACAACATACAGACATATAAAATAAATGATTGTAAAGAAAGTCCATGAAATAGAAGAGAGCTTGGTACGGTAGCTTGAGTTCTAAGACGAGAGTTTACGAAAAAAAAATGTCCCTAAGCTGTTGTTATTTTCAAGACGGCTTTCATATATACAATATACGGACAATTAATGAAAAAATCATGTAGGTTTTATCAAGCATATTTTTTATTGTTTGGTCAGAACTGATAATAAACTATATAAACTATGTGTTGCAATCTTTATCACATTTAGTTTCTACTTCCAATTATTTTGACTATTCACCACCTAAAAGTTATCAAAGGATAACTAGCTGTCATAATCTTAAAATATATATAGCATATATTTATTTACATAGTTTAGATAAGTCATCGGTATCGTCGGTTTTAGATACCCATATCAAGCTCTTTTCAGCCGATACTCATTTTATTAGGCTTGAAACCGGCGGTATCGATGACTTATCTCTCTATCTATCTGTCTGTAAATAAAAATATAAATAATACGCTCTAATTTTCGGAAGATTTCCTTATAATAAAGCGCTCTGATGGAATCCTTATTTAAAAAATATAAAACTGAGTATATATATATATATATATATATATATATATATATATATATATATATATATATATATATATATATACTAGCATGGGCGCCCGGCGTTGCCCGGGTATTTGGAGGTATATATTGAGCAAAAAAAAAAAAACAGCGGTCAATTTTTTTTTAACCTTGACCCCAATTATGACCCCTTAACATTTATTGTTTTGGGCTCGAATTAAGTTAAGTTAGATCCATGTCCAAGGAACCTATATCTAAAATTTCAAGTGTGTAGACGCAAAATTGTCGGTGGAGTTATGTAGAGTTCTCAAAGGTAAAATCGTTGAACTTTAACCCTTACTCGCCAAATTTCTGGCCAAAAACCAATCACATCAATTTTCCCAAATCTCGGTACCCTGTATATCAAATTTCGAGTCTGTAGACTAAAAATTGCGTATGGAAATGTACACACACACACACACACACACACAGAAGACACTTTCACTTTTATAGATATATAGATACACACACACACACACACACATATATATATATATAGGTACATATATATATAATAATAAAACTCAAATGACCTTGTAATTGGTGTTGTACCACACAATCGGTTTACGACTTCCGGTTGTGCATGCGGACATAAACATAAGCCCATATCAGCGTAAACAAATAAACACAAATTGACCTGCGCATTGAAATATTAACGTTATTATTTAGAAATTATTATTTAACATGGAAAGGGTGGGTGCAACTATTCTGTATTACCATTATACTATCGCAATTTTCTTACAAATAAATGAACTTTGACCCGTTCACAACTATCAGAACAATTTACAACGTCGATTTCCCCACCGCCTTCTTTTTTAAAAATTTATTCTCCATTTTTAATACACCTTTCTTAAAAACATTCATACATTTTCTTTTACATTACCAACATAAATAAATAACCCCGAAAATATGTTTTTTTTTAATTTGCGTTACAAATAATCAACGCGACAATAAAACGTATTGTTTTACTGTGTACATTTTCAGCGTCCCAATTTTGTTTTCGCGTTTAAATTAAAAGATATATCAAAATTTGAATTTAACTTTAACTGTATGGTATCTGTTCAATGCACAGTTACCTATAAGTATGGCAAACCACTTATAATTCAATGGCTGTAAGTTTATATACAATTATAAACAGAACGGTTCATAGAAATCTGTCTATATTCTTTTTTCATTTTAATATACTTTCATAGAAATGTTTCTGTTATGTCACAAAAAATTATTTTCTTTACGGCACAAGTGTCACGCTCATACATTAATTCCATAGCTTATATAACATACTGACCCAACGGGTCAAGGGTAATCATATATATATATACATATATATATAAGCCTGACGAATTCTCACGAGAATGATTCCAGAATATTCTGTATAGCTTAATTGCCCTATATATTTTTACAAGCCTGGGTGCCCGGCGTTGCCTGGGTGTTTGAAGGTGTGTGTGGAGCAAAAAAAAAGTGGTTGTATGCAGGCAGGCTCGAACCCGTACCTCAAAGGAGGCAAAGAACGCGAAAAAAAACTGACGTCTTAGCTGTTTCGCACATCGCCAAGACGTAAGTGACGTAGGTTTAAATCAAGGCTAGACAATCGAAAAGAGGGGATGACTTTCGAAAATTTCGGCAACAGAAGCGGCCCCTCCCTGTAAAAAAGTGCCCAGTTGAGGGTGAAGGAATTAATTTTATGGCCAATTGTTTGGTATTTATCGCCCGAAGGGTCGACCTTTAAAACAAAACCGATCTCGTGAAAATCCGTCGCCTCTGTCAAAAGTTTTAGGAAGACATACATACATACATTTAAACAGATAGATCAGATTTATATTATAGATAACTTTATATATATATATATATATATATATATATATATATATATATATATATATATATATATATATATATATTAGTGTAGTTTACCCAAAATATAAGGTAGAGAATGAAAGTTACGTTGCTGACGAACGAGTAGTGACGTAGCTAGCGGAAAGAAGGAAGATGTGTTTCAGACTTCTTCTCTCTTCCACTGCCATGAGACGATAGGAAAGATTAATAATGTGCCATGTCCTAAAGAGAATTTAAAGAAAAGTAAAACTAAGAAAAATATTAAAACCCAAAATGATTATTGTTGATATTAGGTTGCTCTTATTTATTTTTCTCCCCACGAGGGCAGGGTTAGAAATAAAATTGCTTGCTAAATATCATTTTCCAATTTAAGACTTACAGACCGATAAAAAAGTTATTTTAAATTGTGTAATAGATCAAATAAAATCGCATTTTTATATTAATCTGAACATCTATCAAATTCATAGGTTAGAGACATACCTAAGTCGGCCCTGTCGGTGGGGCATTAGAATACGTCGACTGTCCCCCTGCAGAGGGTAAAAGTCCCTCAATGGGGGTCCTGGATATGACCTTAAACTATATCCAGTGGTGAGGCCCCAGCTTGTGGGCTTTGGGGAGTGTGGAGCCACCCTTTAATTACCATTGCTCCCAGGTCCACTCTGACTCGGAGTGGTAGTACCTGTTAGGGTCTCAACTATGGGTTAAATAGAAACCAACGTGAAAACAACAAAACAACAAATATATTCTATTAAAAAAAAAAATTCTTCAAAATCTTTGGATTCGGCATTAAATAACCCGAAAAGGGTTGATATGCCTTAAAACAAAAAAACAACCAACCAACCAACCATACCTAAGTCAGATGCATCAATTTTCATAGCCGCGTCATTTGTTAAATGTAATAATTTATTGATAAAAAATTGAGCACTACAGACAGGCAGAGTTAATAGAACGCCATCATCTTCTGAACAATTTATAATACAAAAGTATTATGCGATGGAGGGATATACATAGATAGAGAGAGACAGGTAGAAGGAGTAAAATAGGAAAAGACAACAGAAGTGACAGACAAGGAACAATAAACAAAAACAGAAAAGAAACAAATAAACAGAAAAACAGATTGCAAGAGAAAATAAAGACAGAAAGCAGGAGAGCAAAAGAAAAGAAGAAAGCACGAAATAGAGAGAAAAGAAAAAAACATACAAAATGCGAAACAGTCAAAGAGAGTTTAAAAGATCAACTAAATCAGCTTTTATTTATATTCTAGTCCAAATATTAAACCTTCTGTACGCCATTGAATATGATTAATATTGCCTCAGAGGGAAGTAGACATCAGTCCCCACCACACATACACGCATGCGCGTAGGGTAGAATATGATGATCATTATCGTAAATTTCGCTTAATGGTTTCTCCTATAATCTTTTTTTATTGCGATTCTTCAACATCGAAATATTGGGAAATTTGTTAATATCTACATGTGTAATGCTGTCTCCTCAAAGCCTGGAAAGAGGCAAAATGTGAGGCGAAGGTCGAGTTTAATGTAAAGGTTTCCGATGTGGACACACAGGCATGGACAGAAATGGTTTGTGCGAAACCTCTGACCTGAGCCACAAAGGCTTTGGACGAGCTTACTACCTCTCGCTGTAGTGACCTGAAAAAATACGTTCATTAACTTTACTATTTGGTCAGATCTGTCCGCTCTGATTTCTATATGCATTGCTAGTTTAACATATACTTCCATCTATTATATAAAAGCGAAAATATGTGTGTACAGTATGTATGTATGTTCGCTTTTTGTGTATGTCTGCAAAAGGCTTTTTTCGTTGGGCCTTCTCGCTCGGCTCGCTCCTTCTTAAAACTTTTTATATCACGTCTAAATCGTAATATCTACGACTTAAGAACGGGGGTCGCGTGTGTATTTAATTTGCCCGACTTTTACCAGCTCGCTGCGTCTTCGAAAAGCGAATGATGGGGCGGGGGAAACAGCGCAAAACTAGGTCAAACATTACGCCACTTCCTCGAACCTGTATATTTCACTTTATAAAACTTAACTGAACACGCTTATTAATTCCTCTCCCGAGGCCGAGATGGTTAGGTGCCTGGCTTTTTCCCCTTTCGTTTCGACTTTCGCGTCAAGGCTTCGGGGTTCAGTCCTACCTTCCTACTAATTTTTTTTCTTTTACACCTCCAAACACCCGGCCAACGTTTTTTTAACACACATACCTCAAAACACCCGGGAAACGCAGAGTACACCCCGCTTGTATATATATATATATATATATATATATATATATATATATATATATATATATATATATATATATATATATATAAAGTCGTCTGCGTATATGTCCACTAAAAGCTTTTGTCATCCGCATTGAACCGGCATAAACCAGGCACCGTTAGATGGAGCGATGTCTCGGATATATCATATCGAAAAATTAGAAAAAAAAATCGTCGATATTTTTCATGTAGAAATGTTGTTTCATTTGACGGGGTCGGGTAAAAATCTTGATTTTGATGCTGTTTGTTAATCGCGGGTGTGCGAACGGTCGTTTCGTTCTTTCATTTTAAAAAGATAAATTTTCAACTTGATGACATGTGTATCACCTTGGTCCAATTGATCATATTCGCTTACGAACAGAATATTTGTAAGTTCGCGTCCACCACGCGTTATTTTCTATTTTAATAACACGATAAGATGGCAACTGAGCCCCGTTTTGTACTTGTTTTTTTTTTAATGGCTCTATTAAAATATATTTAACCGTATTTTACGAACGGGCAACGGCGAGCGCTCATGCTATTTCCGGGTATAGATATAAACAGAAAATGAAGATATCGTTAGTATTTTATGTATTTTCTTTAAAATCAAGCACTTTGCTTGGCTCTCTCGTACAAACCTTATATGTGTGTGTGTGTGTGTGTGTGTGTGTGTGTGTGTGTGTGTGTGTGTGTGTGTGTGTGTGTGTGTGTGGATAAGTGATATTCGTCAAACAAGCTTATTTATTTACTTTCCAATTTCTTTAGTCTGCTGTTTCATAGAGTTCCAGAAATTAAAAAAGAAATATATATTTTTTGATATTTCGGAAGAATTGCTCTCATTCTCCAAACGATAAACAAACGGTTACCCTGTTTGCTACTGAGAACCGTCAAAAAGTTGCTGTTGTTGTAATACAATAATTTTATTGTGGAAATTGACACACCATATTTATATTTACTACACATAAAATATTTAAATAATAAAGGATGAAAATGTTGGCTAACTGATCTCAGACATCGCTGAACAAGCTTAAGCAAGCTTAGGGTAAAAGATAAAATAATGCTATTAGTATTAGAGTGAGAGAAAGCGGGAAAATATATCTATCTATCGATATATATATATATATATATATATATATATATATATATATAACTACTTCATTTACTCACATAAAATTAATATACGAAAGTATAAATTTATGCGTAAACTTTAAGTATTTACTTCAAAAGTGCTCAATACGTAGGTAGAGCTAGTTAGTAATTTATAAAATATATATGGCGATTAAGCTACACTGAATATTCCGCGTTTCATCCACTCTAGGATTCTTCAGGCTTACCTGATAATCCTGAAAGAACCTTGAATGGATGAAACGCGGAATGTTCAGTGTAGCTTAATCGCCATATAGATCGTATAAATTACTATATATATATATATATATATATATATATATATATATATATATATATATATATATACATATGAGAATGTGTGTATGTGAGTACACTTCGCAACTTATATACTCAACGAATTTTTTATCTGCAGGCGTGAGATCTTGTATATGGGGTATTCAGACATGTGGAAAACTTTTTAATCGATTTTCATCCCAAAAAAAGGCTGCAACGGGATCAAAATTGCAAACTGGTCTGTGGGCGTCATTAGGTTTTTATCTGTTTGTCAACTGTTTCACGAAAGCGCATGCATGAATCGTTCACATAACAGATTACTTATGTTAAGAATAAGTAGGTTTGAAAAAACTTTTTTGGGATTGTGTCAAGCTGGCTTTAAGGTTTTAGTTTTGATCTCAACTCGAGTATTTTTTTTTAACTTACAAGAAGTGAATTGTTTAGAGAAAAACATAAAACTCGCATACACATGTCTCGGTTTCTTTCCGTTTTCTTACTTCGTTTCTTAAAGGAATTTAATTTTACCTTAAATACCAGGCTACGCCAGGTACACTTGCTGGTAAAATATAAAGTAGAGATTTTTTATTTGCTTATAGAAAGTCGCAAAAAAATTAATATAAATCTATATAATTATAAAACTCAAATGACCTTGTAACGGGTGCTGTACCCCAACATCCGGTTTACGACTTCCGGTTGCGCATGCGTACATAACTAAATAATCAATGCGAAAATAAAACGTATTGTTTTACTGTGTACGTTTTCAACGTCCCAATAGATTTTTTTTCGCGTTTAAATTAAAAGCTATATCAGACTTTGAATTTAATTTTAAGTATTGTGGTATCTGTTCAGTTCATATTTACCTATATGTATAATTCAATGGCTGTAAGTTTGTTTCTTTTTCAAAAATAAACAATTATAAACAGAACGACTCATAGAAATCTATCTATATTCTTTTTCATTTTAATATACTTTCATAGAAATGTTTCTGTTATGTCAAAAAAAACTATTTTCCTTACGTCACAAGTGTTACGCTCATACATTAATTCCATAGCTAATATAACATACTGACGCAACGGGTCACGGAGTGTCTAGTAGTTTATAGAATTCTATTGTGATAAAGAGTGACTTCAGATGGAGAATAAATCAACGGTAAATTAGGAACCGCAGATATTTGTTGGTTGCATAGCTATGGAAGACTCGTACGTATTGTTCAAAACATCCAACCGTAAATAATTTTTCTGAGAAATTTTTGTGGGCGCGTTTATATAACCCGATGTATAACCTTTGTTACGCCCTCCCAAACGTAGAGCAAACTATAGATACATTGAAATAAATAAATATGATTATTACGAGGGAAGGGAACATCTTTTCGAATAAAATTCAAGATCGACCTCTTAGGAAAAACGCGTGCATTCGAATCAAAACAATATTGTTATACAAGGATTTGTTGGGCGAATTCATCAATTATTGTTACCTGGCGTTGCCCGATCGTAAAATAGTCTTAAATATGTTTTTTAATTCATGCAGATTTCGTATTTATTATTATAAAGCCGTTCTTTATTGATTATTATATTTGCCCACTATATAGTAGTGATTCCAAAAGTTAAAAAAAATATTACTTGGGTGCCATCAGCTAGAATCGAAATTAATACATTTAGCCTTGTAGTGTTATTCATTACCATGAGCTTACAACAGATAGATATCAAAATCTTTAAAAATTAATAAACTTTAATGTATAATTTTTTTTTTTGCACTTGCGTAAATTTATACATTTAGTCGACTTACGCCTGCCAAGTAAAATTTTTTCAATCTTTACATCTTGGCAGCTATTTTTTACCGGCTAAAAACTAAATCGATTTGATCCACAGTTCAAAATACCGAATATATCAAGTTTCAAGTTTTGTAGACCAAAAATTGACATATATATTGTTACGTAGAAAAAAGTGAGTTACAAGGAATATACAGACCAGTCATCGTCATATCGTATGAATCCAAAGATTTTATTGTTGGCATTGGTTTCCCTGATATTTTTCTAGTCAAAATTATTGCTGGAAGGACATCCAGTACTTACAGGAGGACCACGTGAAGGTTGCCAACATTTGTGGAACTAGCTGGATTCCAACTTGTGACATCCTGGTTGTCAGTTCGTACTGTTAACCATAGAACCACCGCCACCGCATAAAATTTCACTACAGACCAGTAAAATTTGTTTTCCGGTAAACTGGAGTAAAAAAAAAAACAGAGCAACCTTTAGAAACTAGAACATAAAGTAATGGGGGTGAGGATATTATTTCCTTATCTATAGAAAACTCAAGGGATGGATGAATGTTTTTAAGGTACGTGTGCAAAAAAAAATAAATAAACGTTCCATTCTTGAGCAAACAAATAGTTTTATCAACATGACGAAAGTAAATAGCTGTTTGTTTTTAGGACCAGATAACGGCACCTATTTATTTACAAAGATGGTGATTGGCGCCGATCTCAAAGCAGAACCCATATAGACCCTATCAATTTGTCTGTTGGTTGAATTTGATTTCGACGATAATATAAACATTGTAGAGAATCGCATTGATTCGACGAAAATAATTTCAGGAATAAAAGGAGAGGGAAGTCAACTCCATTGTAAGGCATTAACACATATACTAATGTAAAAGGTTTGATGCGTCAAGTGAACACATTGGCCTCTCATTATAAGATTTTTTTTTACTTTTTGAAATGTGGATTGATAATTTGTATTTTTATATTATTTGGATTACGGTTCTCACTTTGTTATTTTCACAACTTTTCGGTCGATATAAACTTCGATCTTCTTCAAATGTATCTTTTCCAAACCGAGAATCTTTCCGTCAAACGTGGGAATCTGCACGAAATTTCGAACAGAACTCTTTATTTAATCCACCGAGGTAGAATATTCTCGTTCTACCAGCAATGACTAGGTAGGTCCAAATAATTCGCAATTGTATTTTGTGTGTCGCCCGCACTGAGGATTGAACCTTTAATCTCCAGAAGAGTGTTAGTTACAACTGAATTTTATTAACTCCGCTTGAAGAAGGTTGTAAAAATAACACTCAACATTAGAAACAATAATCCGATGAGAATAAATTTGTATGAAATTAGCGAATGAAAACCATTCTTGAATACTAAATAAACTATAGCGTTCCCAAGCTGATATCAAAATAGTGCAAGCGATCTGGCGACTTTGTTATAAAGATCATTCAATGTTGCTTTCTACTAGATCTCTCTCTCTCCAACAATATCTACACAGATATTAATACTATTTACGCCAGACCTTGGTAAAAAGAAGATAAGAACGGAACAGCAGTGATATATACCAAAGAAAAAGAAATTGATTTTGGATTTTATCTTATTTTTGAACTGCCATTCAAGACTCTTCTTTCCTGATTTAAACAATATAACCGGAATTGAGAACAATCGATGATCCAACGGGTTAATCGAAGCTATCTACATAAAATACCAACAACCTACATGATATTCTGCTTGGCCCTTACTTAGTCTGTCCGTATGTTACACTTTGAAAAAAAATTGCCAAATACAAGCTTTGAATGCCAAACTGCTTTTAAAAAGGCTAAATTCGCAAAATCTGGTTTTGAAAAGACAACCAAGAATAAGAATGAGCGTGATCTCCCTTTGATGGAACATAGTTTTTTTAGTATCATAAATTATAATCATTGTTGTAATGGTGTGAGAAATAAATTCATAATTTCAACGTTTACCAGTAATCTACCGAGGAAAGAAGTCAGTAAAACGTTACATACAAAGGGAATATTAGAAAGAAACAAAGAAACAAAGAACATTGTCTGCCATGAAGTGCTGGACTGAAAGAGTAAATTAAAGATTGTCTTACAATGTGATTTTATTATTTGTATTGAACTATGTAGCACAATATGATTTTGTAAGTATTTTAGTATTATTTGGATTCAGCGGACTACTGTTCTCATCTTGAGTGTTATTTTCACAACGTTTCGGTCGATGTAACCTTCGACCTTTTTCAGGTGTATCTTGTCGAACTCGGGAATGTTTATGTTAGACTCGGAAATTTGGACGAAATTTCGAACGGAACTTTTTATTTACTTCACGAAGGTAGCATGCTCATGTTCCGTCATCCATGATTGTAATTCGCAATTGTATTTTTCGGTCGCCCACACTGAGAATTGAACCTTCAACCTTCAGGAAAATATCACTTTTACAACTGATTTTTCCAAGTACTCTAACCACTGCGCCACGGGGTCTTGCGAGCATGTCGTGAAAATGACACTTAAGATGAGAACAGTACGAGGAATCCAAATAATACGAATAATCAATCCTCATCTCAAATATTCAGAAACGTAATATTTATTAGTACTTATAAATGTATCTTATTTGGGTCAGTTCTAAATCAAAAATACAAAATGGACGCTATTTTCATAGAAATGTTAATAAACTCATATTTGTTGCGTGTTATTGTTTTTCTGTCCAAAATCTAACTGTTTGCAATATCCAGAAAATAGCTTTATCAAAACATATTTGTTGATTACATGTATTTCTCATTGCGTAGAATTTCCACAGGGCATGTTAGTTAATAACCTTGCTATCAAACCAATAATAATATTTTAAATAATTAGCGTATCTCTATCTTGTGAATCCGTCTGACACAGAATTTTGACTGTTAACGTTTGTCCAACACTCTATCTACGGATAAGCGTCTCTCAGCTGCTATCGAGATTCCCCCGTTCTGTGTGTGTGTGTGTGTGTGTGTTTCAGCCTTTTCCGCCCTTCTTGTCCATTTGCTTTTCGAACCCGATTATTGTTCAACAAAGAATCGAAAACGTTTGTGATACCTATGGAACTTACATTATTTTTTTTGTGTGTGATTTTCGAATAAAAAAGCCAATAATAAAAATTGAAAAAATAAAATAATACAATATAATTATACTAAATCTGTTATTTATTGACAGTGGTTGCTTAAATTTAAAAAATGCAGCCTAAATACACGCAATATATATAATGTAATTATGTACTAACGCCCGAAAGTATCCTATACCCCTATAAGGCCACCATTCGCCCATTTATGGAGTATTGTTGTCATATTTGGGCTGTTGCATCTACCACTAGTCTCTCGCTCCTAGACAAGGTTCAAAAGAGAGTCGTCAATCTGATAGGTCCTGAACTGTCATCTAAATTTCAGCCCCTGTCCCATCGACGAAATGCTGCATCCCTCTGCCTTTTCTACAAGTACTTTAACGGTTAATACTCTGACGAACTGCAAGCACTTGTTCCCCCTCGACGTTAATACCCCCGACAAACCGGACCAAGCAGCTAAATCCCACCCCTTCACAGTTGAGATCCCTAAATGTAAGAGAGCCTTCTACTCCAGTAGTTTCTTCCCCAGGGCAGCTAAACTTTGGCATTCCCTGCCGGGTCCCTGCTTCCCCAACTGTACTGACATGCAGAAGTTCAAGTGCAACGTGAACCGACATCTTGCTGCCCAACTTCTTAAACAGTACCCCTTATACCCATGTCCCTGATAGTAGCCCCTTACAACAAAGTGGCAATATGCCTTGTTTGGAGTGAAAATGTAATTAACAATATATATATATATATATATATATATATATATATATATATATATATATATATATATATATATATATAATGGACCCTCCCGTTTAATCCTGACGTATGAGGTTCAGTTGTCCGAAATCCCCACAGATGATTTCTTTATCGTTGTGAATTTTTTTTATATAGGACCATCACACCTATTTGAAACCACTGCTAACCCTAGTCGGTGCAAATAATTGAAACAAGACAGAGTATATAATAGACCACAAGCTTTACATAAAAGTTTTCCTCCTAGATTCATCTGTTAACGACAACTTTTTTCATCTCTTCCGCTGGTTTATTTAAACACACTTTCAGATACTAATCTGGAAATGTCTACATTCTTGTGCAATACATACAGCGCCTAGTATTTCCAAATGGTCACTCATCTGATACTGGCCAGGCTCACTGTTTCTTAACTTCAATGATATAAGAACCGGTGTGCCAAGGCCATTACACTGTACATATGTGTATATGTTTTCTATATATATACACATGTATGTAATACGTTTATGTATAAAGTTATGTCGATCTATATAATGTATGTACGCATATATATATATATGTATTTATATGTATGTATAATGTTATGTAATAATGTATATACGTATATATACACATATATGTATTTATATGTATGTATATTACGAATATACTTTTTACGTGTGTGCATCACATAGTTTCCATAATTCTTTAAGTAGACAAAAGCTTTTCTGTGAAAATAATTCCTAATTGTTTCGTCTTATATTGCTGTCGGCAACGAATGCATTAGTCTCTTCCTTTCTCTAATTGAAAAACGATGAAAAAGATTTTCCTTCTAGAAACATCGATGGAATTCAACCTTCCATAAAAGATTTCAAACCGATTCCTCTCACAAAATAGGCGGACGCTTCCGTTTGCAAACGATGGACTTTGTTTGATAAAAGCATTGAAAACCTCTATGGCGATTTTATATTTCGCAATTTTAATATTTATCCGTCTGCAATTTTAAAATGCGTTTTGTTTTTGTTTTGTTTTTTGTGTTTTTTTTCAAATATCATTTCAATTTATTTTATTTTAAAAATCTAGTAAATAACTCTTGCGTAGATGAGAAAAGTTTAGAGGTCAAGGCTCACAGGGAACATCGGTGAAGGTTATGCAAAACATGTGATTTCCGGACCAATACCTCTTTCTCTCTCGTAGCCGGCAAGATTTCAACAAGAAAATACCTTTATGCACACTGTTCCCAAAAGTTATAGTATCATTATATTTTGATTTGAATTTTGGTAAATGGGCATAAAACTGTTGCAAACTCTGTTGTTAGAAGAATTGATTATTCTAATGTAGATATAAAACTGTGGATTTTGTTTGTAATCTTGTTTGTTATATTTTGCACTGCATGGCAATTAGCTAGACTTTGTTGTAAACCAGTTTTTCCTTCGACACCAAAGACGAGATTAGGGCCCATGCGTTGTAACATATTTTTAATATACTGCTTCTCTTAAAAGTGACTATATATATTTTTTTTAGATAACTTATGTTCAAAATACTTTTCTTTTCAAAACTAGGAATGCCCAGAAGACATTCCAGAAACATGTTGTTTCCAGCGTAAATACCCTTATCTCATCAGGGAAAAGGTTTCCGCCGTAGGTAAGACCGGTAGAGTTTGGCATAATTACGCTGACACACTAGCTCCCGCTGAATCACTGAAGTTAAGCAACGTTGAACCTGGTCTGTACTAAACGGGTGATTATTTTGAACTTTCAGGTGCTGCATGTGCTCTCCGCCTATCTCAGCATTGTTTCTAGTCGTTCTGGACTCTTCCTTGCCACTGGACTCAAACAGTGCCGATTCAGAAGAGGTGTGGTTGTCTCACAATTACACGCGTAGCTACCCCTACAGAGGGCATACTTTATCTTTCGAAACTAAACGGAGGCATCGAATATCGGTAGTAATTGTTTTCTTGTCTGCCTTTATTTTTTTATATAAAAAATGACTTACATGTGAACAGATCACGGAACTTAAGCAACTTTGAACCTACTCAATATTTGAATGAGTGATCCTTTGGAATACCATGTGTTGTAAAAAAAAAATGACTTACATGTGAACAGATCACGGAACTTAAGCAACTTTGAACCTACTCAATATTTGAATGAGTGATCCTTTGGAATACCATGCGTTGTAAAATAAAAAAAAAAATTCTATCTAGATGTATAAATGGATTCCAGCCTTGATAGAAATATAACTAGCGTCCTGTCACAGGCATATTTCGAGTCATCCATTTTGTTTAACGTAATATAATTTGGGATTTGGAACACTTTCTTACTAACCTTATATTTCATCCTTATCTGACAAAGATGGGTGATGTGTGCATTAAAAAAAGGTATAAGATGGAATAAGATGTAATTGATCCGGCATACATTTAACACGGACGAAGTAGCATTAAACTTAGTCAGTATAAAGACAGTGTTGGAAATTATATCGCTGGTTTTATACTCGGCAGTTTCTTCCTCCACCTTTCAGTTTCAGTTACATCTAAAATGTAATGGATCTGGAGGAAATTCTGGCCGCCTTTTTTTAATTATACGGAGTTTTAAAAATTGTTAGATTCAATAGCTTACTTTTAGCGAGAAATTAATCTCGCGTAAACCAGCTTGATGAGTTATCATACTTTTAGGAACTGTCTTCGTTATGAAAGATGAGCTAGCTGATAGCCACTAACAGCTTGGCTACGCAAAACGTATCGCTTTGAAAGAACACATTAATGGTTTACAGAAATGTCTGCTCAACGGTGCGTGCGAAGTTTCACCAGCCAATCTAGAAAGAAAAAAAAACCTCTCACAATGGGTTACCATTTGGAAATATCATGTGCTGTAAGCTAACACGCCAGCCACTTTTCAAGACAACAATTACACCGATTCTATAATCTTAAACATAGAAAAATGGTTGAGATGTCGCATTCGCCAGACGGGAAGAGGAGAAGAGAGAAGCCTGACGAACTGCATAATGCTATGTGAATTTGTTGAAAAAACGATATGGCGTCTTATTTTTTAAATAGTGAATTGAAGATTTTGCTCGTTGCTTTGTTTTCATAAAATGTTGCATAACTTTTGTGGGTTTTGTCTCTTTAAAGATTTTGACTTTAATATTTTTTACTTTTTTAAGATTTTACTTTTTTAAGATTTTACTTTTTTAGATTTTACTTTTTTATTTATTTTTATGTTTTTACTTTTTTAAGATTCCTGAGTTTAAGATGTTTATGATTTTGGAGTTTAATGTAATTTTAGACATTTTTGTGGTTAAGAATATGAAGAAAAATTGTGAAATTTGGGATTTTGTGCGTATGTCACCTGTGTATTACTTGTGTAAAATTGTTATAAATATATAACAATAATGCTTTGCTAAAAATGCAATTAAAAAAAGAAGAAATGCAGTATGGTTGATTCATTGATCAACTATGCAATCGCTTTAAGTTTGAAACGTTTCTCCCAAAGTCTAGATCAAGTTGTCTGTGTACAACGTCGAACATTTGACTCGATGTGTTTGTGTAAGTAAAATGGTGGTTTATATATAGGTCAGCTGAGCGCATGTACTGATCTCGAACGGTGGGTTTTGGGAGGAGGGATGATAAAGCTTCCAGTTGACGGATTAAGAATCAGATCGGACTATGATAATCCGATTCTAAATTGATCTCATGACCAGCGATAATTCTCTCTCTCTCTCTCTCTCTCTCTCTCTCTCTATATATATATATATATATATATATATATAAGTGTGTGTGTGTGTGTTTGTATTTAAAGTTTTAACAGTATGAAATAAGATTTAAAAATAACTAAGGTACTAAAATATTGAATCTCTCTCACACACACATATCTATACACACACACACACACACACATATATATATACACACACCCTCACACATATATATACGCATATATAGATATATATATATATACACACACACACACACATATATATATATATTGGAGACGCTAATAACAGTATTCAATTATCGACAAAACGAAGTTTAAAAGCGATAAAAATAACACGTAAAGCCATCTAACCATTAACGCACGCGACCATATGGTGTGAAGTTCGAATCCTAGAAGAGCACAGCAAAACACGTGTTCGTATATTACTGTTTTATAAGTAAAATTATAAATAGATAAATATTTGCACATCTAATATGTAAAAGGCTATATGTCTGTTTGTCTGCCTGTCTGTCTTCATAATTTCAAACTCTATCTCTTCCGAAACTAAAAGTAGCAGAGCGACACTATGGCCCTCAAATAATTGGATTTTTATGGACCGTTTTTTTATGGATCTTTAGCCTGTTAAAATAGTTTTTAAGGGGTGAAAAATCAATCAAAATTTAAAAAAATCGTTATACATTTTGTACATTCATCTTTGTTTATGTATGATTTAAAATTTTTAGTCAGTTCACGTGCGTGTCACATTGGTACAGTGGTAACGTCAGCAGCTTTGAATGCTACAGTTTTGGTTTCGGATTCGGTTCTAGCTGATGGCACCCAAATACTTTTCTTTTTACTTTTGAAATCACGACTCTATATACGAAATCTGAACAAATGAAAATATCATATTTAAAAGTAGTTTACGTTCGGGCAAAGCGTCCCCCCCGCTAGTATTTATATATATATATATATATATATATATATATATATATATATATATATATATATATATTATTAAGTCAAAAAATATGAAAGATTTTCAAATCTCCAAACGCTAATAACCATATTTAATCATCGCTAAAAAATTGGCATGTATTCTTTATTTGTAATGTACCTAGAAATGGAAGTGCAGCATCTGAAGAACAGATACTACCCTTTGATCTTTATTTGTAATGTAAATCAATGGTTCTCTTCGTTAAGACAAGAATGTTGGCGATATATGTCGCTTATATGTATGAGTTGTTCACAATAATATTTTTTCTATGTTTTTAAGGAATTTATCTGATGAGTAAACCACTAAAAATGCAACAAAGACATAATTTTGTTGATTTCTTAGTTGCAAACGAAACACTATAGTAGTACTTTTCATTTTCAAATGTAATAACCTACCAACTGTGGAGATTTGATTTTGGAATTTTGCATATATATATATATATATATATATATATATATATATATATATATATATATATATATATATATATATGAAATAAAATGGAGGTGGAAGGACCTGAATACTCAACGTTTCGCCCGATTTATGCGGGCTTCTTCAAGAAGGATGGTCATTGACGAGAGAGTCGGAGGATTGGGGCTATATATATAATGATGGGGGAGAGCAGCGTGTTTTCCTTATGTAAATTAGATGTCATATATATATATATATATATATATATATATATATATATATATATATATATACATTTTATGAGAGAAAATAAATTAGAGTAAACTAGCGTAGTGGATTACGTCTAAAAGTTAAAATATCGTAGAGATTAAAATATATATCCACTACGCTAGTTTACTCTAATTTATTTTCTCTCATAAAATGTATATATATATATATATATATATATATATATATATATATATATTGTATCAATGAATTATTCGGAATACTGTTCGCATCTCGGATATTATCCTCACAACGTTTCAGCCGAGGTAACTCCGGCCTTTTTCAGGTGTATCTTGTCGAACTCAAGAATTTGCACGGAATTTTGAACGGGTCATTTATTTAATCCACAAGAGTAATTTTCTTTTGTTCATTAAGTCATGACTAAATAAAAGTTTTAAGCAATTTGAAATTGTATATGCAGGGAATACTTGAAATACAATTCCGACTTATTTGAGATTCTACCCGCTCATGACTGGCGGAACGAGAGAAAACTGTCCACATGGATTAAATAAGATTCCGTCCGAAATCTGGACAGATTTCCGTGTTCGTCAGAAAAATTACTTTCAGTAAGATTCAACTGAAGCGGGTCGAAGAGTACATCGGCCGAAACGTTGTGAGGAATAAAATCAAGCATGAGAACAGTAGTTCATATAATACAATAATCCTCGTGTAAAAATTTCCGAAATCTCGTATTTTGAACGGGAGTTGATATTTCCAATGAATTTTCGTATTTTGAACGTATATTTCCAATGAATTTCATGGCATCCTTCAACGTTTCCTTTGATTTCATTTAAGATTAATAGGATGTAAATGTTGGCTTTCAGAATCCAGTGATTGTATTCATTTTGAAATAAGTTTTTTTTTCATTGTCTTTGTAGCTCTTTTTTATTTCTTTCCTCCTTTCTGTTTTTTGTTTTTTCTTTCTTTCTTTATATGAAAGATTTTCTATTTTTATTTTTCCAGTCTCTTAAATTCTTCGTTTAAATTTGTTACTTTTTCTTTTTTCTTTTGCTTTCGTTTTCATTCGTTATTCCTTTATTCGTTTACCTTCCGTCTATTTTTCTTTCTTTTTTTTAATCTTTCTTTTACTTTCCTTCCCCTTCTCTTTCCTTTTCATTTTTGTTTTTCTTTTCTTTCTTTTCCCTGTTTTTTCCTTGCGTCTTTCTTTTTTTACCTCCCTTCTCCTCTCTCTCTTTACCTTTTATTCTAACTTTTTTTTACTTTTCTCTTTCTTTTAACTATTTTATCTAGTTTTTAATCGTTTCTCTTTTTCTCTTCACTTTTTGTCTTCCCGGTCTCTTTGCACTTTTCTCTTTCTTTTTACCTTTTTCTCTCTCTTTCTCGTTACTCTTTTCTTTTTCTTGCTATCTTTTCTCTCTTTATTTCTTTCAACCTTTTCTCTTGTTCTTTTTTCGACCTTCTCTCTCTCTCTCTCTCTCTCTCTCGCTCTCTCTCTATCTCTCTCTCTCTCTCTCTCTCTCTCGCCCTCTCTATCTCTCTTCCGTTCTTTATCTTTGTACCTTTCGGTCTCTCTTTCTACCGTTCTCTCTCTCTCTCTTTCTACCGTTCTCTCTCTCTCTCTTTCTACCGTTCTCTCTCTCTCTCTTTCTACCGTTCTCTCTCTCTCTACCGTTCTCTCTCTCTCTTTCTACCGTTCTCTCTCCCTCTCTCTACCGTTCTCTCTCTCTCTTTTTCTACTGTTCTCTCTCTCTTTCTACCGTTCTCTTTCTCTTGCTCTCTCTCTCTACCGTTCCCTCTCTCTTTCTACCGTTCCCTCTCTCTTTCTACCGTTCTCTCTCTCTTTTTACCGTTCCCTCTCTCTTTCTACCGTTCTCTCTCTCTCTCCCTCTCTCTCTTTCTCCCTCTCTCTCTTTCTACCGTTATCCCTCTCTCTCTTTCTACCGTTATCCCTTTCTCTCTTTCTACCGTTCTCTTTCTCTCTCTTTCTACCGTTCTCTTTCTCTCTCTTTCTACCGTTCTCTTTCTCTCTCTTTCTACCATTCTCTTTCTCTCTCTTTCGACCGTTCTCTCTCTCTCTCTTTCTAGCGTTATCTCTCTCTTTCTACCGTTCTCGTTCTCTCTTTCTACTGTTCTCGTTTTCTACCGTTCTCTCTCCCCTCTCTCTCTCTCTACCGCTCTCTCTCTCTCTCTCTCTCTCTACCGTTCTCTCTCTCTCTCTTTCTACCGTTCTCTCTTGACCTTTCTCTCTCTAATTTGCTTTCTTTCTACCTTTCTCTTAATCTTTCTCTCGTTTTGTCCTTTTCTCAATTTTTTCGTTAATCCTCTTTCTTGTTCGTTTCTTTCTTGTTGACATGCTTTTAGTTTTTTCTTTCTTTGCTGTCAGAAGATTTATTTTATTCATCCTTCAAATCAATTCTCTAATTCATCTATTCTGCCACTCCTCTATTCTTTCATTCTATACCCCCTTCACCTCCACCCATTCTTCTTTTTACCAGCAACTCCACATACATATTAAACTATACAATAAAGAAATATTAGAACGCACTAATGCAATAATGCGAAGCATAATGCGTTCGAGTTACCTATTCTTCCTCTTATTCATCCCAGCTCGAATAATGAACACGAGAAACAGGGGAAAGGCAAAGCGAAATGAGCGATTTTCAATATGGCCTGACACGTCATCTTCAGAGATCTCAACTTTGGCCCAGCAACGGACTCATTTTCAATAGAACTGATCCACGTTAGGCCTAGCATTTATTCTTAAGAAAAAACCCTTTAAATCTGAATGAAATCAACAACACTGTGACGCCATAAGGTCATGGGATCAAACATTGACTTCTGGCGAGGTAAAAAAAAAAAAAAAGTTGATTTCTTTTCACTGTCTATGAAATTTGTTATCGACTGCCACATAACAATCATGTATAACTGTAAAAGAATAGAGCACTACAGGTAGGCGATAATGCATGTATCAACTTATGCATACGTGATAGCATTTTCTTTCTAAAGATGAGAAACCCTTACTGCTTAAAAAGCGGTCTGGTTTCGAAACTACTCGTCCGCATAGCCACACTGAAAAGTTGTGATACCATGAAACCTCATTTAATTGAACCCTGAATTCTTAAAAAAAAAAATGGGGAAAGCGAGAAAGAAAGAAAGAGGGAGAAATTCCAGAGTTCAACAAGATACATCTGAAGAAAGTCGGAGGTTTACATAGGCCGGAACTTCTAAAATAAAAACTCAAGATGAGAACAGTAATCCAATAAATCCAAATAATACGAATAATAAGTCCTTATCTCAAAAATTGAAAAACATAATTGTGTAAAACCTGGCAACTCTTGATTTTTCATAAATATTTTAAACAATAAAACCTGGCCAATTTTAACGTTAATTTAACATTTCTCAAATGTAAAAACACTGTTCTGTTTTTTTTTTTTATTCTTATCATCAGTGTGAAATATTTTACAAAATTAAAATTTAATCATCAATTTATTCAGATTGCATTGTTTTAATTAAGGTGCAAATGTTTTGACATAGATTTGTAAACATCTGTTGCTATGTACTTTTTTAATTGCTTCCCCACCAGGACAAAGTTAGACCTAATGTCGGTTCTTAATATGGGTAAAATCTAGTTTCCTTAAAAAGCCCTTCCAGATTGGAATTAAAACTGCCTTTGGCTAAAATGACTTCCTATTTACGTAACGAGGAAAAAAATAAAGAATTAAAACAGATCCTAAACTTTGTTTTTAGCAAAAAGACTAAAGTCGATATGAATTTAAAATATTAGATTAAGAAAATATATGAAATATCCAATTTCGGAAGGCTTTATATAAATATGAACGAATACATACTTCTCACTATAATTCCTATATATATATAAGAAAGAAAATTACTACTGTAAGTTGAACTTTACAATAAAAATTTATTGATCGACTGAATACTAAAAAAAAAAAACAATTTACAAAGTCCTTATTCCGCGGAGTTGCAAAGTATGCTATTCTTGTTATTCTTCTCATCAGAGGACATAAAGAAATCAGCAAATTATATTTGTAGTAATGATATCTATATATAAACACTTCTATTTAAATTAGTTTCAAGTTTACCATTGCGTATATGAGGTAAACACTACACCCCTTTGATTCATTACTATACATATATATATATATATATATATATATCCATTTATCTAGTGTTTTCTTTTCAGATTAAATATGTTTTTAACTCATTTCAAAGTGTGTTTTAACATATTTTATTAATTGTTTGCTCATATATATATATATATATATATATATATATATATATATATACTAGCAGGCCGCCCAGCATTGCCCGGTTGTAAAGTACGTTTAAATATGGTATTTTGATTAATGCAGATTCCGTATTCATTATTATATTATAGTGGATCCAATACATAGTTATGATTTTAAAAGTTTAAAAGAAAATGGCTCGTGTGCCACCACTGAGAATTGAAAGCAAAACGTTTAGCTTACGGTTTAGTTTTCCTTAGACGTTAATGCCTGAGCTATGAAGACATATTTGCTTCAAGGCTACAAATTAAAACCTGAATGAACTATTACATTACGCATGCATATTCGTAATGCAGTCGTTCGACATTTACCTGGCAAATTCCATTTTTTTTTTAATTTTCACACTTTTGCGCCGATTTTCCTTGGCTAAAACACAAATATAGTTTCGCATGGGTTCGAATACCCTATATATAAAGTGTCACGTCTGTAGACCAAAAAGTGACAGGAGTTCATTAGGCAAAACGTTTTAAACGAATATATACACATAAATAAAGATATGTATTGAAAGAGGTTTGTGTTTACTATAACCTTTTTACGCAAATATTATGCAAGTATAAATCATGTAGACTATCTGCATGAATATAATTACACGTAATAGTTAACTAAAAATGATCATCACATAAGAAAACCGAAAAACTAATAGTTAATTAATTAAAATGAATGTTTAAAAGAATACGCAAATTAGCTAAATCTTTTGCAGATGAATGCATTTCGACGACGCATATATAACAAAATTTTATTTTATTTTTAAATAAATAGAAACAAAGGATTTTAAATATGAATATCAATATATAAAAAAAAAATTATAAGAGTGTGTGTGTGTTTTATTTTTATTACCGTTTTATCTGCTTAGTTACGCATGTTTCGGTTACCGAATCGTATTAACGATCCAGTAACTTCATCAGATATTATAAAGTTTCTGTAATTTTGTAATGTCTGATGAAGTTACTGGATCGTTAATACGATTCGGTAACCGAAACATGCGTAACTAAGCAGATAAAACGGTAATAAAAAATAAAACATATATTTGCTCTACAATAGTATTGAGAGCTTTCTTCAGGTTTTTACTAATTACCATTTTTGCTATATATATATATATATATATATATATATATATATATATATATATGTGTGTGTGTGTGTGTGTGAATAAATATTAGTGATTGAACAAGTCCAATACAAGTACTGATTCCTGATTTATATTTCTTTATAAATCTCTAAATACTTAACAAAATTTTTTTTATTTTGTCCTGATTAAAAATACATGTTAAATATGCATTTTTTTTTTCAAACGTAAAAACATACTTGAGGTCGGAGAGGGATTTTAGTTTTACTGAAAGTTAAAATCAACAAATAATAATTTCATTATTACTACCAGCAGTGGAAGAATTTGGTTTATACGAAATCAAATAAAAAAGATAATTAAAGGTGTCGTTTTTGTCATCGGAAAATCGGCACACATTTTTCCGATTCCGATACACCAAAAAGTTCCGATATTTCTGATTCAGATTAGTCGTCCCAACACTAGTGTATATATACAAACATTAATCCTGTTCAATTTACATATACAGGATAAAAATTCAGTGAATCAGTCATGCTTTATATCAAGTGCTTAATAATGAATAAATCTGTTAAGTCGACATATTTTATTCATACATACATCATTCATCTACAATTTTGTAAGTCTACAAGATGCTGCAGGCGATTTTGTTAGAGGTCAAGGCTTATCCCCCCTTCCGCTACAATGAACTCTAAAAATATCCAAAGGCAAAACAATCGATTAAGAATATATATTGGATGTTTATTTCATCTTCATTAGTGATCTATGAACTCGAATCACCACGCTAAGGAATAAAGTAGACTGAATCCTAAAAAAAAATTAATAGGAGAGCATTACATATGCAATCGGCAAAGAAAATTAACAACGTCTCCCTATATCAAATAAGAACTCTCTCTCTCTCTCTCTCTCTCTCTCTCTCTATATATATATATATATATATATATATATATATAATTATAACAATATTACAATATATAATTGGCTGAGTAATTTGGTAGAGACAGTAGAGGTTAATTTTTAAACTTTAGCGCCAATTTTAACCCCTTAGTATTTATTTTATGGGCTCAAATCAAATTTAAAAAGTGTGATCCATGTCCAAGTAACCTACATCTAAAATCTCAAGTGTTTAGACCCAAAATTGGCGGAGGAGTTTGGCAGAGTTTTCAAAGGTAAAAATCGTTAAACTTTATCCCATTTACAGCCAAATTTCTGGCCGAAAACCGATTCCAAGGATTTTCCCAAATCTCAATACTCCTTATGTAAAATCTCGAATATCTAGACCGAAGTGATTGACAGGGTATTTGGTAGGGAAATGTACACAGACACACACAGACAAACAGATAGACATTTTCACTTACACTTAAGAACACAGACACATATGTGTATACGCAAATATATATGAAAGAGAAAGCGAGTAAAGGCGAACGTATACGTAGTGCAATAAAAAATAATTAGATCTTTGCCCTAAGCGATGGAATAAACTTTTATGGACCTGAATAATACTTTTTTTTAATAAAAAATGTTGCAGCCAAAGCATTTTGCTCGTTTGTTTAAAAAGATGAAGTTAAATCCAACATGACCCCCCAACCCTCCTACTTTTTCAGCTTCTCCGTCATTTTTATTTATATGAAGAATTTATGAGCATCATATATAAATTCATGTCGAATGCAGCAGCAAGTGCTGAGAACATATAATAGAAAGAAGAGTTGAAAATAAGGTATACACCATCAACTATGACTATGCGATTCCTACAGCTAATTACTTAGAATTCGGTGCTATAAAACTTGATATGGTGTTATGGGATTAGGAGAGAGTGTCCCCAATTATGCTGGGGTAAGCAGAGTTGAGAGGAGAAAAGATAACGAAACACCGAGGTTTTATATACTACAGTACATCTTAGGAAAATCTTTATAACTCCTGAAATTTTAAGAGTAACTGGACTCATGAAAAATAATTTTAAAAACTCTCGGGCAATCTCAGTGACCCAAGTGCATGAGAAATTCAAATAACGGCCGTTACAGTAAGAAAGATCTCTCTGTTGGAATGTATAGGATAACGGTAGGTGTATCAGAATTTTTGTAGGAATTTTTGACACCCCTAACACGAAACTGCAAATAAAATATTTAAAAAATCGTAATTTCTCTTTTAAAGGTGGGTTGTTTATTTTCTTTATGGATTATACTTCCAAAAAAAAAAAAATATTAAAGTTGCATAAAAAGTAATAGAAATATTTTTTAATAAAATAGTAATGAACTTAATTGAATGTTACGAGTTCAGTATTTTTCAATTTTTAAACTTTAAAAATCTATCAAAATTTTGCTATTGATTCTATTTTTACGATATTTTAAGGGTCAATGTGAAATGTTATGCTCTTTCCAATACACTGACTATAATATTTTAGACAAACGTTTTTTTTTTAAATTCACGCCTCCATTTCAAATGTCTATTAAAAAGTAAATAATTAATGTATGTACCAAAGTTTTATATATCACAAATTGAAGATAAAAGATCAATAAATAATATATTAAAATTTAAACACGAAAAAAGTAGTGTTTTTTTAGAAATTTACCTGTAAAGTCCGAAGTTTAAAAACTTTTTCCAAAAAAACCCACGTTGTTTGTTTTTGTGTTTTTTTAATGAAACATTGGTCCTTGCTCCTTTAATTGAAAAAGAATTAGGGCTTGAATGACATTTTTCCAGTAGTTATAAGCTTGGAAAGACAGGGGGTCGAATAATTCACGCCTCCCATTTTGAAATGTCTATGAAAAAGTAAATAATTAATTTATAAGCTTCGAAAGATGGCGGGTGGAATTATTCAATAGTTTTCACGAAATTTCTGATACTGCTAGGATAACGGTGCCCCATCCCCAGCTAGAACAAAATAATGAGAAAATTATATATATATATATATATATATATTATATATGTATATTATATATATTATATATGTATATTATATATATTATATATGTATATTATATATATTATATATGTATATTATATATATTATATATGTATATTATATATATTATATATATGTATATTATATATATTATATATATGTATATTATATATATTATATATATTATATTATATATATATATATTATATATATTATATATATATTATATATATTATATATATATTATATATATTATATATATATATTATATATATTATATATATATTATATTATATATATATTATATATATATTATATATTATATATATATTATATATATATTATATTTTATATATATTATATATATTATATATTATATATATTATATATATATTATATTATATATATATTATATATATATTATATTATATATATATTATATATATATTATATATATTATTTATATATTATATTGCAACTAATTCTACCCTATGCGACGAAGGCCATCAACTCCCCATATTTCCTCCTATAACACAGAACAAGCTAGGTAACATACAAATATCCGTGCATGAGGTCGCCAAGCTAATCAAGAACCTAGATTCTAGTAAGGCAACTGGTCCTGATGGCATCCCAATTATAGTGTTAAAAAAGCTTCAACCAGAACTAGCTCCCATACTTACGAAACTATTTAAGCGCTGCCTTAAGGAGAAGTGCTTTCCGACCCCCTGGAAGACCTCATCAGTTTGCCCTGTATTTAAGAATTCAGGTGATAAGTCCTCTCCCTCTCAGTACAGACCAATAAGTCTCCTGTGTGTTATGAGTAAGTTGCTGGAATCCATATCAAATAGAGAAATAGTCAACCACCTCAGCAGGAATAACCTTCTTAGTGACACACAATATGGTTTCCGCTCTGCAAGATCTACCGCAAATGTGCTGACGGTTATATCCCACAGGATTAGTGAATCTCTTGACAAAGGCTTCCTTTCTAGGGCAATTGCTCTTGACATATCAAAGGCCTTTGACAAGGTATGGCATAAGGGTCTACTTCACAAGATTTCCAGCTACGGTATAACTGGAAATGTTTTCTCAATCATTAAATCATTTCTCTCCGATAGGTTCATAAGAGTAGTGGTAGATGGACAAAAATCGGAGGCCTGCAATATAAATGCTGGAGTCCCTCAGGGGTCAATCCTAGGCCCAACTCTCTTCCTGATCTACATCAATGACCTCCCTAAACACATACTTAAATCATTCGTTGACATCTATGCTGATGACACGACCATCTACGGCAACACATCAAAGACTGTAAATGACAAAGTTCTCTCGGATTCTCTCTCCTTTGATCTCGAGCGCGTGGTTCAGTGGGGGAAGATGTGGCTGGTTACCTTTAATGCATCCAAAACCAAATTCCTATCCTTACATCATCAACGCTCTGATCCCCAGCCGGCATCAATTGTGATGGATGGCTCTCGTCTGGGTGAGGCCCCGTGTTTTTACAAGCTTCTGGGTTTGACCTTTACTCCTGATGTGAAATGGAACACGTACATCAAGTCTATTGCCAAGGTCGCTAGAAAGATGGTGGGATCCTTCTACCTGTCCAGAAGATTTCACTACTGATGCAATTCTCTATCTATATAAAAGCCAAGTACGTCCAATGATGGAGTACTGTTGCCATATCTGGGCAGCTGCTGCCAAAAACAGCCTATCCTGCCTTGACAGAGTACAAAATAGACTACGTGGCTTAGTGGGGGATGCCCTTTTCTCTACCCTGCAACCTCTCTCCCACAGAAGAGACGTTGCGAGCCTGTCCTTGTTTTATCGTTATTTCCATGGCAGATGCTCGTCTGAACTCCAATCTCTGGTCCCCCCTCGCCAATCTTTCACGAAAAACACCCGTCTAGCTGAATCCACTGTGAAAAATTTCCCCCACTCTATATCTGTGCCTAAATCAAAACGCGGATTCCATGAACAAAGCTTCTTTCTTAGAACTGCACGCCTGTGGAACTCTGTTCCGTCTGCCTGCTTCCCTCCGGACTACAACTTGGATGTCTTCAAGTCCAATGTTAGCAAATTCCTGATGAACCGCCCCCCTAATTAAACACTTCATCAAATCTCCACACTAACGTAATGTACTTGCAATAACCCTTATCCCTGAGTAGCTTCCGGGCCTTGATAAGTGGTGATAACTGTGTAAAACAAAAAATATATATATATATACATATATATATATTATATATATATTATATGTATATATATTATATATATATTATATGTATATATATTATATATATTATATATATATTATATGTATATATATTATATATATATATTATATGTATATATATTATATATATTATATATATATTATATGTATATATATTATATATATTATATATATATTATATGTATATATATTATATATATATATTATATGTATATATATTATATATATTATATATATATTATATGTATATATATTATATATATTACATATATATTATATGTATATATATTATATGTATATATGTATTATATATATATTATATATATATTATATATATATTATATATATTATATTATATATATATTATATATATTATATATATATTATATATATATTATATATTTATATATTATATTATATATATATTATATATATTATATATATATTGTATATATTATATATTATATATATATTATATATATTATATATATATTATATATATTATATGTATATTATATATATATATTATATATATTATATATACTATATATATTATATATATTATATATTATATGTATATTATATATATATTATATATATTATATATACTATATATATTATATATATTATATATACTATATATATTATATATATAATATATATAATATTATAAATGTTATATATATATTATATATATATTATATTTATATTATATATTATATTTATATTATATAAAATATATATATTATATATATAATATATATATAATATATATATTATATATTATATATTTATTATATGTATATTATTTATATATCTATTGCATATATTATATATATTATATATATATTATATATATATTATACATATATTATATATATTATACATATATTATATATATATTATATATATAGTATATATTATATATATAATATATTATAGATATATTATATATATTAGATATATATTATAGATATATATATGATAGATATATATTATAGATATATATATTATGTATATATTATATATACATTTTATATACATTATATATATTATATATGTATTATATATGCATTATATATATTATATATACATCATATATATTATATATATTATATATATTATATATATAATATATTATATATATATTATATATAACATATATTATATATATTATATATATTATATATATTATATATATAATATATATTATATATTATATATATATTATATATATTATATATCATATATATTATATATATTATATATTATATATATTATATATATATTATATATAATATATATTATATATAATATATATTATATATATTATATATATATCTTATATATTAAATATGTTATATATATATTATATGTATATTATATATATATTATATGTATATTATATATTATATATATTATATATATATATATTATATATAAATATTATATATCATATATATATTATATCTATATATATATTATTTATATATTATATATATATTATATATATATATTATATATATATATTATATATTATATATATATATATATATATATATATATATATATATATATATATATATATATATATATATATTATGTATGTATACTAGCATTTCGGCCCGGCGATACATAGATTATATATATTATACATGCATATATATATGTATTATACACATATATATATTACATATATTATACATATTATATATATATTATATATATCTATCTATTCTTCTATATTTCTATAAAAGTGAATGTGTTTGTCTGTGTGTGTGTCTGTGTAGATTTCCCTACTCAATAACCCTGTCAATTTTTTGTCTACAGACTCGAAATTTTACATTCAGGGTACTGAAATTTGGGAAAATGTTTGTGATCTGTTTTCGGCCTCAATTTTGGCTGTTAATTTTGGGTCTAAACAATTGACATTTTGGATCTAGGTTCCTTAGACATGGATCTTACTTAATAACTTTATTTGAGCCCAAAACAATAAATGTTAATGGGTCATAATAGGGGTCAAAATTTAAAAAAAAATTGACATCTTCGGTCTCTACCAAATTACTCAGATAATTTCTGATCTAAACATTTGAAATTTTACATAAAGGGTATTCAGAGACAGGGCAAGCTTTTTAATCGGTTTGGGTTGAAAATTTGAGTTACCAATATATAAATGTATGTATGTTTGTATGTTTGCATGTCTGCCTAAAACTTTCGACAGAGGCGACGGATTTTAGCAAGATCAGTATCATTTAGAAGTTCAACCTTTCAGACGACAAATATTAAAAAATTGGCTAAAAACATTAATATCTTCACCTTCATCTGGGCATTTTGCTACAGGGGGGTCGCTTTTTCGGCGATATTTTCGGAAGTCATCCTCTCCTTTCGATTGTCTCTCCATTAATTTAAATCTACGTCACTTCCGGTTTGGCAGTAGTCGTTACAGCAAAGACGTCACGTTGTTGCCCGTTCTTTTCCACCTTTGCGGAAATTTGGCTGTTAAAAGGTCAAACACTCTACCAAACTCCTCTGACAATTTGGGGTCTAAACACTTGAAATTTTAGATATAGGTTCCTTGAACATGCATCTAACTTAATAACTTGATTTGAGCGCATAACAATAAATGTTAAGGGGTCATAATAGGAGTCAAATTTAAAAAAAAATTAAATTTTTTTTTGTTTTGCTCAGCATACACTTCCAAACACCCGGGCAACGCCGGGCCGAAATTCTACTATATATATATATATATATATATATATATATATATATATTCTTATTTTATTCTATTGTAAGGTTAAAATCCAGAATAGGAACAAAACACCCTCCCCTCCCCATGTTAAGAATGGCTTTTTAAATAATAACGTTATTATTTCAGCACGGATCACTCTCTGCATGACTACTATATATATATATATATATATATATATATATATATATATATATATATATATATATATAACATCTGCATACGGTTAAAAAGGTTATGTTAGCTTTTGAAAAGCTAGCGCACTAGCAGAGGGACACTCTGGCCTACAAAAAATGCATGAGCAGCCCTGTTGCTATTGTTTAATTGCTTACGGGTTTCGAATACGATTTTCGAAGTTGACCCTTATAACCATATATTTTGGAAATATTTTGCAAAAGATACTGTGATAAGTTATCAGTGAGGGGGGGGCGGATCAAATAATTGTTGTGGCCCCCTTCAAATTCAGCATCAATAACATCCTCCGCGTCTTATCATTTGGTTAGAGCAATATCCTGATAACGACAAAGGAACTGTCAAAATGATGAATCACTCCGATGTAAATTAATATATTTAAGTTGAGAAAAATGTAATATAAAATTTCCAATTTAGACGTAATATTATAATATTACAGACGAGTTTGATTTTATGCTTTTTTATATTCTTATTTATGTCTTACACTTATCTCTCTCTCTTTTATATAATAATAATAATAATAATAATAATAATATATATATATATATATATATATATATATATATATATATATATATATATATATATATATATATATAATTGGTCCCCTGACAAAAGGCGGGTGAACCTGTAAATTCACTCGTCCGTCGTCTGTCCGCACTTTTTTCAATAATTACGCTTTGGAATTTTTGGAAATTTTGCACAAACATTAAACATTATATGAGTAAAAATGTAACTGAATGGTAAACTCTGGTTGCCCCCCGAGGGTACATTTCGGGTTAAAATGGCTAAAATTGACACCTTTGTGCTTATTAAAAAAGAACAATGATCCGTTGGATTTTATAAAACTTTCTGAAAAGTTGTAACCAATTGATTTCTATATAATTTTGTTTGTCGAAACCTCGCGATAACTCTTGGGTGTGCCCCAGGGGCTATTTTGGGGTTAATAACACTCCATTTTTGGGACTATTTTACCATATTTGTCCAAAACATTTTATGTATGTCTATTTAGCAGTTTTGCATGGTGCTGAACTCAAATATGGTAAGGCCTTGGGGACTTTGGGGGCTAAATGGAGGTGGGGTTGGGGCAAATGGTGGACTTAGTCATTTCTTTTTGGGCATGGTGCAGAACTCACATTTACATATATTAAGACCTAAAACTCCACCATTTGTTCATTTTCACCAGGTTTTGATGTCCGTTGGAGACTTTTGGGGGCTAAATGAGGCGGGGGGGGCTGACCTTAGTCATTTTTTTATGCCTCAGTCACTGTGCACTCACGAGGGACCATGCATGCTTCACTTGTTTCCCCAAAACCTCTGACCTTGATGAAGGGGAGACTAAAACTTGCTGCTATGGTTTCAAATGATCTCGAATAACAGCAACGCGAGACTTTATTCCAAATATTTCTCATATGTTATATATCCCTTCTTTTGAAAATAGAGTACGATTATGAATATCCCCAGTATCAAATAATCCTTATACATTGTGAAATTTACTTTATGTATGAAAACCAAAGAGGGGAAATATAACATATGAGAAATATTTGGAATCAAGTCTCCCCTTGCTGTTATTTCAGATCATTTGAAACCATAGCAGCAAGCCTCCTCTCCATCAGAAGTTTTCGGGAAATATCAGATATTTTATAATTCTTAAACAAAACTAGGAAAACAAATGATTATGTTTAAATCATTTGTAAATGTACAGTATCTTTCCACCCTAAAAATCCTTTAAAATTACCAATATTATTGGTTTTCGAGGGTATTGAAAACGAAAATAACGTTTAAAATTCCAGGAAACGAGTTGTTTCCAAGATATGAAAAAATAATTTCAAAAGGTAACGTAAAATGAACATTTTAAAGCCACCTGGTATGGGGGAGACTTTAATTTTTTTAGAGGTGGTGTGTATTTGATAATTGTGGCCTGGTAGACCAACCCAAAACCTACCTTAAAAAGGTATGCTGAAAACGCGTATAGCATTTAATATTTCTGCAAATAAGTATTTTTCAGGGTATTAAGCAATCGTTTGTTATAAATGGTGGCATATTTCTGCTTAATACCCGGAAAAATACTTTTTTGCAGAAAATTTAAATTCGATATTCGCTTTCAACACATCGAAAACAAGTTTTTAATGTAGATTGTGTGTTAATCTACGAGGTCACAATAAACGCTACCCCTAAAAAATAAGACTCCCCCCCCACACAAAAAAAAAAACAGGTGGCCAAGTGGGTACTTATTTTACATTAAATTAATATAGAAAAGCTATCCTCTACTTTTTGAAACTATAATTTCTTCATATCTTGTGAAACTACTCGTTTTTGGAATTTTAAATGTTATTTTCGTTTTAGCACCCTTAAAAACCTGTAATAGTGGAAATTTAAAAAGATTTTTTAGGGTGGAAAAATACTGTGCCTTTACCGAAAAATACTGTGCCTTTTATTGTTGTAAAATAAATGCCACAAATAAGCTCTGGATGGTGGATGATCCCCTCAATGTGCGACCTTAAGGATAAATGTCACATGACCCAACACAATGGCCCAACACAATTTAGGTCATTACCTTTCCAACGAGCCCTCATTAAATTCCGATGAATTGTCGCTGAGAATTGGAACTTATAAAATTGTCAAAAATAGTGATATATATGGATACACCAATATTCGTAGCCAAATCGAATATTGAAATGCTCATATCTTGTTTTATGGGACGAAACCACGTGAAAATTAGCAAGCTTTTTGAAGATCAAAATACTATTCTATGGTTAAAATTTAATTTGGTAAAATATAACTTATATTTTCAAACGAATAAATATGCACAAATTTACCTACATTTGAATATATATAGTGTCCTGGCAGGCTAGCTTCAGTTTTGTTGCTTTGGGATGAGTTTTGCTTAGGGGTTTTCTTTGCTTTATCTTCCCTGTGGCCTTGCCAGTCCACTAATATATATATATATATATATATATATATATATATATATATATATATATATATATATATATATATACATATATATATATATATATATATATATAACGTCCACTATTATATAAAAGGAACTGTGTCTCTATGCCTGAGTTCGTTCCCTATAGACTTGAAAACAGCTTAGTCGATTTAAAAATTTTACACGAAGATACTTTACATGCCTGGCAGTATTTTTAGATAGGTTTTGTATTCGATAAGTATTACTGATCGATAATCGAAATAATCCGATAAAAGAAGTAACAGACGATTTGGACCAAAGTTAACACCTTACACAGCCTAACATCACAAGTGCATTTGAGAAGTTATATTGCCACACAAGCAGAAAGGACCCGTATATAAAATCAACAGTAAGTTCTTTAATATGATAGTCGTATTCGAAATGAATATTTCTGTTTAGAGCACAATTGAAATATTACATTTGAGTTTTGCATTTTGAACTTTTATTCAACTATTTATTATATATAAAAAAATATTTTATGAAAACAGTGCGTTCTCCACAGTGCAATATAGACTACAATGTATTGTGAACTAAGTCTCTGCGAGAAGCATAGGAGCTTTCACGATGTGTCCCCAACAGAGTAAGCAATTAATTTATCTGATTGAAAAATGGATGATTTCACCGATTTTGAGAACAAGAAAAATATGGAGTGTGAAACAGACGTTGTTTATCATTCAATTCCGGACAATGCCGGGTAACCTTTCTAATATATATATATATATATATATATATATATATATACTAGCATTTCAGCCCGACGTTGCCCGGGTGTTTGGAGGGGTATGTGGAGCAACAAAAAAAAGCGGTCATTTGTTTTAACTTTGACCCCTATTATGACCCCTTAACATTTATTGTTTGGGGCTCAAATCAAGTTATAGGTTCCTTGGGCATGGATCTAACTTAGTATCTACAATTTCAAGTATTTAGACCCAAAATTGGCGGAGGAGTTTGGTAGAATTCTAAAATGTCAACTCGTTGAACTTTGACCCCTTAACAGCCAAGTTTCTGGCCGAAAATGGATTACAAATATTTTCCCAAATCTCAGTACCCTGTAGATCAAATTTCGAATCTGTAGACTAAAAATTGACAGTTATTGCGTAGGTAAATGTACACAGACACACAGATACACACGCAGTCACGTTCACTTATATATATATGTTGAAGGCCTTTAATGATGTATTTAGAGTGTCTTCAAACAGTTTCCTTTTGTCGCCATGAGAGCTCTTGCCGTGCTTGAGCCCAGCAAAAAGATGCTCGTTTGGTATTCGTTAGTCTGGCATACTGTCTATATTAGCAATATCGTATAACCGTCATTGTTCTATGTTCACTTATCCAAAGAAGACTCATTTCGCGTAAAACAATCAAACTAAGAAAAATAACGCGTTTGTAAATTTTGATGTTATTTCTGCTGAGCAAATCTGTATCCTACTAAGATATACCAACAACGCAGCGTCCTTTTATTTTGGTGATACGTTATACTCACTAAAAGATTGGAAAGAAAGCTAGGCGACACGTACACCCGTATGCTACAGACAGTATTAAATATATCTTGGCAAGATCATACCACGAAGCAGCGACTTTATGGCAACATACCTGCTATATCTACTACTATCAGGGAGCGACCTTTACGAGTTTACGGTTTTCCAGTCAGTGCCAGAGAGGAAAAAAAAGTTGGTGAGAAATATATTGCTGTGGAATCAACGCAACGGGTGCATGGGCATAGGAGGACCTAGGTTCATGATAACGTGACCCTGAAGATCTGAAGCAGCTTATGGAAGACGAGGAGTCTGGAGAGAGAAAGAATCACATTAATCTGGGCAAGAAGCTCGATCAGATAGATAGATGTATGTGATATTGTCATGGAGGCTTTACGTGTTATTGTATGCGTTTTGGGAATAATTGGAAATGTCCATGATGATGGACTCGTTACAGCTAATGGCACAGGAAATCGAAAGTTGTAAATTGTATGGTTTCCTATATCGAATCCTTTTTACAACTTATTTGTTCAAGGAAGGGAACTTTCTGCTTCCTCATCCATCGTGTTATACTGTGTGTGGGGGTGGGGTCGGCCTATAAGGACAAATGGATGTTTAGTCTTAATATGACATGCTTTAAGCAGCTCCGGGAAGCTCATAGAGATATAAAAAAACTTAACGTGTCCATGTACAATAGTATATTTGGACTCGGTCAAATTATCTGATTTAGTATCCCTTTGTAAAAGCCAATATTTTTCACATCAATGTTAATGTTAAGACTATACAAAATGCAGAGATGATGGTTAGAAATAATAAAACTAATCGTTTAAAGGTGAAGAAATTAAGATATTAATATCCTAACAAATGCGAAAGCGAAGCCTTAAGCAGAAACACAATACACCGGCATGTTCTGGCTTTGCTAAAAATGTATTTAGTATCGAGTACTTTACGAATGAATACATACCGTCTTATTACCGTGTTACTGAATATAAATATATTTATTTTCCTCAAGAAAAGTTGCATTTTGTATTTTTTTATTTATTTTTATGATTATTTATTTATTTTATTTTTGCAAATTTTTTATCAATAAAAGTTGCTTTTTTTCCAATAAAAGATTGTAAGGTGACAGCTTTTTTTTATTAAGGAAAATTGACAGTAAGCGTGTTTTTTTTCTGTGTGTGTGGGTTTTTTTTGTTTTTTTTTGTTTTGTTTTTTTGCAAACATCTTTTTTGTTAGAAAAAATGAATGCCTTTCATAAAACCTGTAAAATGTTAGGTAAAAGTACAGAAAAACTTTTTTAAGCGAATGTACAAATTAGTTTTTGTAAACAGATGTTAAAACAATAATCAGAAAAAATATCTTCATCATCCAAGACTTAATAATTAAAAATTGGATTTTTTAATGCAAAAATACAAAGAAAAATGTCGATTTAGTGTTTCAACATTTGAACAATGCTCAGCTTAATCCGATGATTGCCGATCGAGCTCTTACTATAATTGGCGGAAAATTCGGAGGATTCAGGCAAATTCTGCAAGAGTACCATTCTTTTTAATTTCAATTCAATTTCTTTTTCAATTTTTTGATGGAATTATCAGCGATTGTAAACTAACAAATTTAACCAAAATACAAAAAAAATCCAATAATTAAAATTTTGTAATACTATGTCCTAATTAACCGATCCCTTTTATTAGAAACACGAAAAAAAAATTATCGCCAGTTTGTTTGGGAGAGGTTCTTTTGGGTTTTTTCTTTTTTAAAATATTTTTAGCAGATTATTGTCGATTTGACACTCAGCTACTAGATTCTGCATTTTTTTTTCATGGCAAAATTCAGTATTTTAAGATTTTTACGTGTCACTCAGTTCCTAATAACGATATAGATGTTTGTGGTGGTTTCACGATGAAACCTGTTATAGCTTAGTATATTAATGTTATTTTTAAGTAAAAATAATATTTAGGTTTGGATATAAATTCCTAAACTCATTTCACTCTAAATAATTTAGGTGACTGAAATAGGAATCTCATTAGTCACTGAAGAATTCATGTCAAATTCATGTGAATCTTTAATTACCTGGAGAGTTAAACACATTATGTTTACATTAAGTGAGACCGAAAGTTCCTTTTAGTGATGTTACGTGGTTGGTGAATCACCAGCGGGCGGTCACATTTCCCCAAATAAAAAAATGGCAACATCGTTACAAAGAAAACCACCTAATATATAATATAACTCTCACCTGTCTGCTTAAATGTATGTATGTATGTATGTATGTATGTATGTATGTCTGCCTAAAACTTTCGACAGGGGCAACGGACTTTCACGAGATCGGTATCATTTTGAAGCTCGATCTTTTGGACGACAAATACCGAAAAATTGGCCCAAAACATTAATTGCTTCACCCTCAACTGGTCGGGGGGGGCGTTATTTTTCAAAGTCATCCTCCTCTTTTCGATTGTCTAGCCTTAATTTAAACCCACGTCATTCCGGTTTGGAGATGGGCGCAACAGCAAAGACGTCATCTTTTATTTCACATTCTTATTTTCCTTCGCGGTACAGGTTCGAGCCTGCCTGCCTACTACCACTTTTTTTCAGCACGCACCTATAAACACCCGGGCAACGCCGGCACCCAGGCTAGTTTATTAAATAAAAATGAAGTATAACGTTCTAAAAACACGCATTGGTACGATGAAAATACTATATGAAAATGTCAAAGCAATCGAACCAGTAGTTATTTAGATTATCGATTACGACAAAACATAAATCTTTATTTTTATACATTATATGTATATATATATATATATATATATATATATATATATATATATATATATATATAATGATTAACCCTGACAGTACTCAATACACGAGTCAAATGTAATTAATCTTAGGAACAAAGCATTTCCCTGTAACTTGTTTGCCATAAGTATATTTTATACTGTATACATAGGTGTATGTTATATATATATATATATATATATATATATATATATATATATATATATATATATATATATATATATATATATATATTATACTAATGCGTTCATTTTGAACAAGTAAATTCCTTTCTTTTTGTTACTGCGTTAACCTTTTTCATCGAACTTCATTTCCTGTTTGTATTTCAATGAATCGTTCTTCCACTAAATCAAACCTTTTGGGGATTGAGTGGGGTGGTGAAGGTCGTGAACTGTTGAAAAATCCAATTATCTCCCTTGCCTGTCATCTTCTATATCAGGAAATTACGAATGGTAGCTGCACATTGAAGAAATGCAATGAGAGAAAAAGACAGAAAGGCGTTGGGAGCCCCCATTGTATGAGCGAAATTGGTAATCGTGGACCAAATGCTTGTTCTTCGGCTGTCATTTTCAGGGAAGTTGTCAATGTTGCTTATCGTAAGATGTTCGCGACGCTATTCGAATGAAAATGTAAACGATGTCTGTCTTTTCGGGAAATCTTGCCCAATCTTGACAGTTTCTTAAAATCTTGACCGGCTAAAAACCAGGAGGACGCCTCGGTGCGCAAATTAAATAGTAGTTGTCGAGCGTCCACTTGATAACCTTATTTTATGCAAAGAAAATCACCTTGCAAGCTGTATAAAGAATAGATAAATAAAGAAACTAATACGCAAACTCTGAAATTAATAAACTAGCGAGACCTCATAGAAATTCCACGGCGAGTTTTGCATCAATCTGTATAATTTTATAATTTGCAATATTAATATTCCTTTTGAATAATTAATGCCATATTCAATACGCTTATGGTGTAAGTTGATATACCTATTTAAAAAATAGACTTACCCAAATGCAACAAATACAGTTACGACTAAACGCTGTGGCAATTATTGATGACAGTTATTGCCACAGAATCGGACACAGAATTTTTGTCAAATACTTTTGGTAATACACTTTTGTTAATTATACCACTGCGTTTGTCTTAATCAGTTCAGACATTTGGAAGCAACAATAAACACTATTAAGTAAGAAATTCTCGTTCTTTCTTTGTAAAATAATTGTTATTGGCGGTTGAATATTTTTAAATAAATAAAACGAATACATTTCTTCTTTATTTATTTACTAGCAGTCCCTGTTTCCCGGCGTTGCCCGAGGGAATTTTAAAAACATTGTAATAAAAATTTAGAATACTTTTTAATGAATATATATTTAAAATTATTTTAATGTAAAAATACAATTTGTTTTTATGCTACTTGCATGTGAAGTTGGCTATGTTGGTGCTAGTTGATGTGTTCGTTTTTTTGTTTTTTTTACGGTGTGCTATTCTTAAAAGTAGGTGTATGCAATTTTAATGTGCATTATGAACTTCTAGGTTTGGCTAAACTGTTATTCTATTAAAACATTAAGAATAAGGGAGAGGTTATTAGATGAATCTGTAAGCCGATTTATGAAGTTGTAATATTAATATGTAGTAAATCAAGTTGTTCTACATTTATTTATAATTGTGTTGATTTACGTCTTTTACAAACAACACATTTTCTTACCCTAAAAATATGTTAAATTTTCCGAATCAATAAAACGAATGTCACATTTTGTAAATGGATTCATTAAAAACTGTACGGTTTTAGTTTACAATACGACAGAATTCGATTTTGGAACAAATTATTTTAAAATGAATAAAGTCGAAATCTTTTATCTTTACGAGATTAAGTTGATCACAAATAAATATCAAACGATATCATTGTTTAACATGTGTGAAAGGTGATAATGTACGCAACAAAAATACAAAATTAAAATAATCGTTGTTTGTAGATCTATTATATCTTTCCACACCATTTTTTAAAAAATGAGATCGCCCACCTTGCTTTGATTTGACAGGTTTATGTATCTGACCTTTATTTTTGACCTAAATTTGAAAACTTACATCAAATTGGTTGTCATTGTCGCCGAGAAATATTTGCGTCATTCTACCGCACCAGAATGTAAATGACTCCCGACGCGATTTTCTACCTATAAAATGAATAAAATAAAGTACCTTTGCAATATTTAAGCTGGAACAGAGCACCCTATCCTGCTTTGACATAGTGCCAAACTGGCTTCATAACAGGAGTTCTTTATCCTCTTTTCTACGTTTCTCCCACAGAAGAGACCTCATTTGCTTGTCTCTGTTTTATTGTTATTTTCATGGCAAGTGCTCGTCTGAGCTTTAATCTATGCCAAACTTTCACAAAAAATCGTCTAGTTACCATTTTCGCCACTCACTCTCTATCTGTGCCTCAATCTAAACGCAAATTCCATGAACAAGCTTCTTTCTTAGAAGTGCCCGCCTGTGGAATTCTGTTTCCATGGTCTGCTTTCCGAATAACTACAACATGATCGTATTAAAATCCAATGTAAAAAAAGTTCTTGTTAAGACGTGCCTTTAAATAATCAAGTTCTACATAATTTCCACAATTAATGACTACTATGCAGGTGTCTCGGCGACCAGCGTACACTCATTAACCCTTATCTTTAAGTGGCCTGCGAGCCTTGATTAGTGGTGACTCGTTTGTAAAAATAACTCGTTAAGATAAATGAAAAATAGTCGTAGAGAAATGTACACAATTTATATTAACAAGATAATTCATAGAAATATTTTTTATACGTTTTATTTAACAAACATCAGAAGGTATAGAGGATTTGAAGCTTTGTACGAAGGTAGTGAATCCAGAGATACTCTGATTCAAATATTAATAACAGGTGTTTAGCTTCTGTTTATACGAGGGTCGTTCTAAAAGTAAAGGCTACTACTGTTTTTAACGACAAAGGCTGAAGAGCTACTATGACGAAAGTGCAACCTTTTGTGTTACAGAATTTATTTTGCGACATAGTAAACACTCTTCTTAATGCACTTTTGCCAGCAAATCAATGGCATATTTGTGCTTTTGATGCTCATTCATGACAGGGGTTGCTTTCCTAATCTCATATCGTCAATATCTGTAACATAGAGATGCAACTTTCAGATCATGAATGCATTAGTTCAGTCATCATAGCAATGCAATTTGCAAGCCACTTTGATCCATCGGGCGGAAAAAAAAATAAGAGACGTTGCTTTTCGAATGGCCCTTCTTTGTAAGGTTAAGTGCGTTTGTGTTTTCTTCCACGGGTTGGTTTAGATAATACTTGAAGAGTGTGCATAGTGTTTCAATTATAATGTATCAAATTTTATTGTGGTTATAATTTGTTGATACAGGACTGAACAGCTGACAGTTTTTTTTTTTCACACCTTTATGTAAAGTGGGGGATTGATTCTAACCGACACATTTTTACTGCTTTGCTTTGGTGAAAATAAACTCGGCGTTGTTTGGAATATTTATTTTACTACCTGGACGCCGAGCATTGCCAGGTCGTAGAATAGGCTTAAACGTTATATTTTGATCTATACAGATTGCGTATATTTTTCTATAGAAACGTTCTTCTACTGAATATTATATATTACAAGGAATAATTTACCCGGTGAACTTTTTTGAAATAATAATAATAATAATAATAATAATGTTATTCATCAAATTCTGTCTGTGTTTGTTTACAATATCACGTCAGCTGATATTTGGACTTGACAATGATTGCCATGGAAAAGTTACTTCTGATTAATGTTTAGTTTTAAAATATACAAAGAAATAATTTGCGGTGATTTTAAATAGTACCTCTTCTTTTATAATACATTGAATACATGAAAGAAAAAAATCAAAATAACTGGTGATGTATACTCTGGCTTCTACAGGGGATCATCCGATCCGTATTCGAATACTCTACCATTGAGTTATATCTCCAAATGTCAATGGGTCCTGGATATGACCTTAAACTATATCCAGTGGTGAGACCCCAGCTTGTGGGCTTTGGGGAGTGTGGAGCCACCCTTTAATTGGCATTGCTCCCAGGTCCACTCTGACTCGGAGTGGTAGTACCTGTTAGGGTTCCAACCATGGGTTAAATAGAAACCGACGTGGAAACAACAAATATATTCTATTAAAAAAAATTTCTTCAAAATCTTTGGATTCGGCATTAAATAACCCGAAAAGGGTTGATATGCCGTAAAACAAAAACAACCAACCAACCAACCAAATGCCAATAATTCTATTTTTTTTCAGAAGAAACGATTTGTTAAGATTTTATTATCTCCCTTACCAGTGTAATGTAAAATATTCCGCTGTAAAAATTCTTTTTTTATCTTAGAGAAAGAAAGACTACTTCTGGGATGGGATTTTTTTTTCGATACTTATCGGATGAATTTCTGTACAAAATATATCTAAGAACACTACCAGATATATAA
Source organism: Euprymna scolopes (assembly GCF_053919585.1). Classification (NCBI taxonomy): domain Eukaryota; kingdom Metazoa; phylum Mollusca; class Cephalopoda; order Sepiida; family Sepiolidae; genus Euprymna; species Euprymna scolopes. The sequence continues at coordinate 186,336,477 of NC_136483.1, forward strand.
GATAGGCTCAGCCGTTTCGGAACATACGAGGAAGGAATTCACACACACAAAGTGACTTTTATACAAGAGTAGAGATAAAGGTAGAGATTCGAGTTCTATTATTTCCATTTGGAACTGGACTTTCAAGCAAAATATACGGATGTTTCTGATGTTAGCGCATGAGATTATTTTAAAATGAATTGTTCCCAAATTCAATCAACACGTCTATTTAACCAGTTTCATAAACCTAGTCTAATAGATTTTCTAATAATACGTACCTAACGGCCAAATGTTTAAATGAATAAATTTTTAAAAGTCACGTTCGTTTTCTTTTTATTTAAAGAATTTTTAGCATACAAATAATTTACAAAACAAAGAAAATGTTTGTTTGAACAATATTTACTTTGTTACAATTTAAAATAGATAAGAGTATTTTTTGCGATATAATCACGCTGGCACATCAGTTCTCAATATATAACTGAAGTTAAGCAATGTCCATTTGGGAATACCAGGTGCTGTATACGTAGATTAGTGTATTGAACAGTACTCATATACAGCTATCAGAAAAATAATCTGATTTAACAATTATAGGACATAATCACGCTGACTCACCTGTTTTTGTGAGAAGTTAAGCGACGCTGAGTCTAACCATTAGCGGGCGAGTGATAATTTGGAAACATGCGCTATATGGAAATCTGGAAAGTAAAGCTAATGTCTCGGACTTAATTTTTATCGCTAAACACCTATATGATAACGTGAGATGATGTATTTGAGAGTATCTAAGCCAGCTGCGAGCACCCGAACAGATTACACTGATGAAAAAAATAATATTTCAAAGATCAATGCTCCTAAAAGGTGGGGACAATCGATTTTTTTTTCTGGATCGGAATCTATCCATCTAACGCTTATTCTTAGTTTCCATCTTGGAGTGAAATTTTTAGCTATTTATATCTAGTGGCTTCGTGACTTGTCTGAAGTGGGTTTGGTTATTTTCGTTTACGGCATCTTTGGATTATTTAATGCTGAATTCACTACTTTTGGAACAAGTTTTTACGCTTCAGAGGTTTTATATCTCCAACTATTTATTAATAATGTTTTGTTTTGTAGAGGAGCACTGTTATTTTAGGTTTTAATTTTACAGAACATGATTGAGTTTTGCACAGGGAAATGGAAAAACAATAAAGTTACCATTTGGTGCATTTTAGGTGAAGAAGCCGAGATCTTCAGACAGCCTAAACCTAAGCGATTTTCATAAATATATTTTACAAACAACTTTTATGGAAGAGGTGAACTTTATTTCTAGTTCTTATAACTTATTATTTTACTAGATGTTCATGTCCGGCGTTGCCCGAGATTTTTAATACTTTAATTTTTGTGTCACACGTTGCAATTTTGTCTTTTTTATTATTAATTATTGGACAAAGAATATTGACATTTTTACAAAAATAATTCAATGAACAGACACAGATGTTACTTGATTTTAAATTTAATTTTTTTTAAATCGATTTTACAACAAAATCAATATAATTATTGTTTACCAATATTTCAAATAAGATTTTGATAATTATAATCAGATCGATTACGGTATTCTTTGGAAATTCAATTTGATTGATTATTGAATTGTTTTCAAACTTTAACTAAAATCGAGGAAAGATGGATCGATTGATCGAAATGAAACAATTTTATTTACAGAAATGCAGATACACGCCTTTTAAAAAGGGCGAGTGATCTTTACGTGACGAATGCAGGGAGGATGAATTGGTTGTCAGTTTTGTGCGCCAGAGGAGAGGAGAGGAGAATATGAGGAACCCAAATGCATTATTGTGGGTTCAATTTCATAATTAAAATATATTTTAGATAATGGTTTTTAGTTTCTTTTTATTATACATTATTTTGTTTAAATTTGAACAAATAGTCGGTTAATAGTAAATCTTGTGTATTCATTGCACCGGCATTTATCAGGTAATTTGAGGTCTATGTTGTTAAAAGCAAAAAATAACTTTCAATATATCATAATATTTAATCCTGGTCAATAATTATTTTTATTAATAATAAATAAGAAAAGATGGAGTAGTTCACACTCTTACAAGCAGAAATCATAATACTGATAACAACACACCGATGTAAATTCATTGAACCGTTCGTGATGGCCCCACTTGTGCTAGTCACAAGTTGTCGTAAAATTCAGTCAGTACTTCAACAAAGGAATACTATTTCCAAAACAAAAACCATAAGCACAATTTATATACAAATAACGTTTATTTAGAGGATACTACAGTGGGGTTCGCCTTCTAAAAGCTGACTGGCAGATTTCTAATATGAGGTCTGCCTGACCAAGTCGAAATACATGCCTCCTTGCAGAGTCCTTTGGCTAAGGGGCCCAATTAACACAACCTGGCTGGAAAGGCAAACCAGCTGAAACGCCTTACAGCTCTCCTCTAACAATTAATCTCTCTTTCTCCTTTTCCTCCACTTCCCCTTCCTAATTCCTGGAGGATTTTCACCCTTCACCTATTCTAACTTAGTGTGATCATTATTCGGCCACTCAGAGGTTAGGCACTCGAGAAATCTAATAAAGATAATATCTAGTCGGTCTCCATTGATGGGGCTTCATAGTGATCGATCCAAACAAGACGGCCCTCTGTAATGGGGCACTTACATTTTAAAATGAAGAAAATATTTCCTGAGTGGTCGGCTTCCAACCAGAGATACTTCTATTTCTGTGCTCCGCCTCTTATCCTTTAGCCAAACATCTATCATATGTAAATCTGCTATTCATATGGACTAGCAAAACCTACTGCGCATGTATTTTTTACAAATAAAAGCACTTTTTTTATGTTTAAAATAAATGGGAACTAATAGTTACATCGGTTTCACTACTATACCTCTTTCACATAAATTTACTATATGCAAATGTTAGTTCAATTTACCAGCATCTAAAAAACACAACTGCCCTCTGACTAAATTTAGACAAAAATTTGTTCACAACGCAAAAATATTAAATATTACATTACTGAACTATATATATATATATATATATTAAGAAAAAATAATGAATACTATTTACATTGAAACTTACCAACCCGCAATAAATAATATTTCGCACGAAACAAGTAAAAACATTTTTATACTGTTGACAGATACAATTTCATGTTAACAACAGAAAATGGTGTCCTGGAATAAATTTTACGTCTTTGGCTGTGTGGCAGCGGTTCGTTGTTGACTTTTAATAATATGATACTCTATCTCGGTGTATTTAATATATATATATATATATATATATATATATATATATATATATATATATATATATATATACTAGGGGCGTGCAATAAGTAATGTCCCTGACCCACTTCCAGTTGTCTGATCTAGCTGAAATTTTGCATGTGCAATGATTTATATCTCTACGGGTTATGTGGCAAATTACAGCTCTGAACTAATCGTGGTTTCTGTTTTATAGGTGTTTGAACTGAGTCAGGTGTGAAATGAAGCCTGTTGAATGTGGAGCAGTGATTCGGTTTTTGTATTTGAAAGGACGCACACCACAGGAGATTTTTGATGAAATGAAAGAAACTTATGGTGATAATGCCCCATCATATGATCTTGTAAAACACTGGCATCGTGAATTCAAACATGACCGGAAGTCTGTGGAAACAGCTCCCCGACTTGGCCGCTCCCTTTCTGCAATTGATGAGGCATCTGTCCGTCAAGTTGAGGTTGCCATTTTGGAAGATCGGCGCATTACTATTCGCCAAATAACCCAAGATGTTAAGATTAGTACAGGGTCTGTGGAAACATGACCATTTGCATATGCATAAGGTGTCTGCCAGATGGATTCCCAGGTTGCTCACACCATGCCAGAAGCGAGTTGCGTCGAGTGCTCGAGACTGAATTTGGAGATGTGCCAAGAAGATGAGTCAAAGTTTTTCAAAAGACTGATTACACAGAATAAAACCTGGGTCCATCACTATGATCCAGAGACCAAAGCCCAGTCAATGCAGTGGAAGCACTTGGACTCACCACTTCCAAAAAAGGCAAGAGTGCAGCTCTCCGCTGGCAAGGTCATACTCACAGTCTTCTGGGACCAGGACGGAGTAGTGATGACAGATTTCCTGGCAAAGGGTACCACAATTACAGGAACCTATTATGCTTCACTTTTGAGGAAATTAAGGGAAGCTATCAAAATCAAGGGCGGGGCAAGATCAGCAAAGGTACCCTTCTCCTACAGGACAACGCTCCGATCCACCACTTCCATGTCGCCAGATCAGAAGCACGGGTATGTGGTTATGAAATCCTTCCCCATCCTCCCTACTCTACTGACCTTGCATTCTTTGCCTTTCACCTCTTCCCAGCTATGAAGTTGTTTTTGAAAAGAAAGCCTTTCCCAGATAATGCAGCCCTGATTTCTAAAGTCACGTTGTGGTTGGAGGACCAATCTGGAGTGTTCTACAAAAACGGTCTCCAGAGCTGTATCAAACGATGGGAGAAATGCATAAATCTGGGTGGTTCCTATGTAGAGAAAGATTAATAACTGTGCCAAGTTTCGTTGCTCTACTGCTATAGAAAGTGGGTCAGGGGCATTATTTACTGCACCCCCCCTCGTATGTGCGTGTGAAAACAAATTGTGCTTAGGTACTTTGGACAATGCCAAAACCTTGTTAATTCACTGCCCGCATAGCAGCAGCCGTATAGCGCAACGGTTAGAAGTTCTGACTGTCGTTTGGGCAATCAGGTTTAGATCCTGGCTTGAGGTAGTTGCTTGTCCAACCGCACTCATGAGCTAGGATACAGCGAAACAATACTGTTTGTGGATGACATATATATATATATATAATATATAATAATTTATAAAATATATATGGCAATTAAGCTACACTGAATATTCTGCGTTTCATCAACTGTAGGATTCGTCAGGCTTATGCGCATATATATATTAGAGTACAACTAATTGCCGATGGACCATCTTTCAAGAACTTCAGTTGATTTACTTTTTAAAAAAAATTTTTTCCTATCTTGCTCTCCTCTTACTTCTTGTACTAAATTTATTTATATTTTATAATTTAAATTTTTTATGAGAACTTCATTGTAAGTTTTTATAATTTTTTACAATTTAAATAACTTTTTAAAGCTTTTTTAAAAAATAGAAGGTTTTTAAAAAATTAATTATTTTTATGAATTAAAATGTTTTTCTTAGTATTCCATTTCCTTGTAAATTGGTTTGCATATTCTTTTAGCATTTATTGTTTTCTCTCCCTTCTTTTATATCGCCCTCTACAAAATATTTTTTTCCAATTCTAACATTTTTCTATTTCTAATCTGAATGTTTTCAAAGCCGGTGTTGTCTTTTGCCTTATGCTTTTGTATAACGTCGGTTTTTTTCCTCTTCTGACGAGAAGCATTTAGCTTCGAAATGATATGACCTAATGATGTTTCTCCGTGATTAATTTTTCTGTAACACTTATTGACTTTACAATGTAATAAAGTTTCTATATAACTTTACAATTTATCTTCATTTTCTTTCTCCGCCCTCTCTCTCTCTCTCTCTCTCATATATATATATATATATATATATAAATTTTATGTGTTCATTTAAAATGTCATAAGGATATATAATAATTAATGTATCGATTTTCAATATTTATTTCAGTTCTGCTCAATATGTGAAAAGAGCCCTCTAGTAAATTATGAAAATATATGATCGTCGCTAAAACATGTATACACACGTGTAGTCAATAATATTTGCATAAATAAAGATATATTATATTATGTTATACGTACATTAAAAACAGCATGGTTAATATGACTTTCTTTTTTTTTTTTCTCATTTAGGTAAGTTTGTTTTAATCTTGGATACCGCCATCTTCTTCTCGAAGTTTCTTCTTCCAAAATGGGTAGGTAATCTATTTTTATTGTTCACAAATGGGAACTTGTGGAACTTCCCTCGTTAAAGTAATGGGGTTTTATTGGTATTCGAATGTAAACTGGAAATATCCTCCGGGTCTTAAATGATGAATGTTAGCGAAATGCTATCGTTTTAAAAACCATAATTATATATTTACCATTTTTATTTATATGTCGTGCGTGCGTTATTGATATAATACCGTCACGGACTATGAAAAAAAAAGTATCAGAAAACAACCAATCCCTTCTCTACATACATATATATATATATATATATATATATATATAATATATATATATATATATATATATATATATATTATGGAAAAATGCGCGCATGAAAAGTAATATTCCTAAGATTTTATTAAACCTGGAAAAGTAAAGGACAAGAAATTCAACCTGGAAAAGTAAAGAACAAGATATTCTAGTAAAGTAAAAAATAAGAATTTTTTAGACTTAAAATATTGCAGCTAAAAATAAAATTTGAATATTGATATTTTATTTATTATTTGCATATGTTGTTGTTTATTGTTGAGTTAGAAAGGGTGTCAGTCGCTGGATTGAACTTATTTCCCCCCTATTATTTGCATATATTTATGTAGTGAAAATTGTTTGTATAAAATTAATTCATTAGTTAGTTAGTTAGTAGATGGAATTAATAATTTTATAATTTACATAAAAATTAATAATTTTATTATATCATAATTAGGATCATTTAATTCTTTCTAACTCAACAATAAACAACAACATATGCAAATAATAAATAAAATATTTATCAATATTCAAATTTTATTTTTAGCTGCAATATTTTAAGTCTAAAAAATTCTTATTTTTTACTTTACTAGAATATCTTGTTCTTTACTTTTCCAGGTTGAATTTCTTGTCCTTTACTTTTCCAGGTTTAATAAAATCTTAAGAATATTACTTTTCATGCGCGCATTTTTCCATATAATCCATGATTTTTCCAGGCATTGCTATTGTATTAATATATAAATTTATAATATTTATTAATGATTGTCAAAATAAATTAGCTCTCAAACACACATTTATGCAATATTTATCATTCAATCGCAGTAGTTCCGAGCAGGGTCTCTACCGAGACTGCAGTTCATGAATTCGTGATCTGTATAGAGCGTCAACTAACAAAAAAGAAGATGGCACTCGGTGTCTTTTTAGATATCGTTGGAGCTTTTGACAACATATCCTTCAGTAGTATGTTCAAGTCGCTACGAGAACTCAATGTACCACCAGTACTCATCCGATGGATTGAGTATATGGTGAGGCACAGAACAGTTCAAGTAGAACTACTGAGGGCAACTGTTAAAAGGGAAGTAGTTAAATGAAACCCCCAAAGTGGGATTTTATCACCTTTACTATGGAACTGTATGCTGAATCCTCTTTTAAAGGAGTTTAAAAATAGGAATATTTATGCCCAGGCTGATGCTGATGACATCGCAGTGCTGGTCGCGGGTTCAAAAGCATCATTGGTCAGACGTATTGCCAAAATGGGACTACATTTTTCATCAAATGTGATAACGAAAAATTTGAGTTCATTCAAAGAATATGTATATCATAGAATTCACTAATATTTTTAATCGATAACTTCACCATTTTTTGCTATAAAATCATAAGGAGAGTTAAAAAAAAATTAGTTATTAAAAAAAAAGTTCGGTTTTTTAATTATGAAAAAAACGATACACGGGATTGAACCTAAAATCTTTCCACCAACTCCCGGTACTCTAACCGTTACGCTAACATGCCATATTGGCAAAATCGCTGTAAAAAATATGTATATAAAAAAAAAGTTATGCAAAATAAAAAAAGCGTTAGTCACTTATGTACTTACTCTCCTGTTTGTGAACCCACATATTTTGTTGTAACTTTTTTTCTACTTAACCAATTTTCGAAATTTTTTTTTCAAAATGTAGCTAATGAGGTGTTCCATCCAACTATATAACCTGTTTGAAATTTGGTTGCGAACGGAATTAATGGTGGGGGTTTAAATGTGTCTCGATTCATTCAATTTCGGACTTAAGCATATATTCAACAACTACCGTGGTTGAATGATATATATATAATTTCATATATGCCCATACAATATTATAAGTAGCTATAACCTCTACTATTATATATAAAAAAAACTTAAGTTCATTCGGAAACAGCGGGCTGATTTTTTTAAATTTCACACGAAGGTACTCGATGTATCTGGGAGTGTTCTTACGTAGGTTCTGTGTCGAAATGTGTCCGATAAGCAACGAAAATGGATAATCGAAAAACATCCAATTAAAGAAGGAAGTTCGATTTTGAACAAAGTTAACACTGTTATACAACCTAACAATACAAGTGTATTAATTAGAGAAGTTTTGTAACCGCACAAGCTGAAAGGCCCAGCCAATAAAATAAATTGTAGATTCTTTTAAAAGATAGGGGCACGTTCGAAATGAATGTTTCTGTTTAGAGCAATATCGAAGCATGATATTTGACTTTTGCATTTTTAACTTTACAGATAATTTCATAAAATCAATAATAGATTCTGTACCGTGCAATCTATACTACAATGTATTGTGGAATAATTCAACACTATTATTATTATTATTATTATTATTATTATGATATTCGAAAACGAGGCTACACCAAAGGGGCGTCAGACTCGCATTCTTGTCTAGGGTTGCCAGATTAGCCTTTTTAAAGCCAAACTTCACTAATTTGGCCTTTTTAAAAATCAGTTTGGGCATTTAGAATTGTATTTGGCCTTTTTCAAAGCGAAACGCATGAACTAACTAAAGGAACAAGCGAAATATTATATGGATAACATAAGTTTTAATAACAATAGCAATAATATAATTAAAAAACTATTAAAATATAAGCATAGTATTATTAACAGCAAAAGTGCTTGTACATCTACGTTACAGCACTATTTTTTTAATAATGTTTTCAAGTTAAATTCAATTTTTACGATATTTTTGTTTATTAAATTGTTCGGTGAAAGTACAGAATAGTTAAAATGCAACCTTCCTCTCCCCATATTAAGAACGAGTTTCTAAATAATAACGTTATTTCAGCACGGTAATATAGGTATACATGTATCCAACAATATTATTAATAGCAATAATATTTTGGATGACAACACTATTATTAGTAACAATCGCAAAAATATTATTACCACATCACCATTATTAATAACACAACACCATTATTAATAACACAACACCATTATTAATAACACAACACCATTATTAATAACACAACACCATTATTAAAAACACAGCACCATTATTAATAACACAATACCATTATTAATAACACAATACCATTATTAATAACACAATACCATTATTAATAACACAACACCTTTATTAAAAACATAACACCTTTATCAAAAACACAACACCATTATTAATAACATTGACAATAATAAATGCTCCAACTAAAGATAATCTCAAACATTGAACATATAAATATTTGATGAGTACTAATCCAGCCCTTGTGTTTATCGACAATGTTTGGGGAGATTATCCCCTCACACAAAGATTAAAATCACTTGGATAATATTAATCAGAAAGGATCAGTTTAGGAAGCCGATGATTAAAAAAAAAAGATTAGTTTCAACTTTTCAGAATTCAAATCCTTAAAGGATTAACTTTCTAATCGCTAATCTGGAAGTGTTTCGTTCAGCCTTCAACAACAAACTGCCCATTTGAAATAACAACTACAACAACTGCCACTCCCTCCCTCGCCCTGTTGATGAATTTGACCGATAGAAACTTGCCTGTCGACAAAATGTGTCTTTATTTCAATTAGTAAAAACAGGTTCCATCTGGTAACATATTTTTATTCGTATCAAGAATTTTTCAAGTATTAGTGTCAACGAATATTACCCACCTGTTCTAAAGGAGTAGGTAATGCTTAGGAGAAGAGAACTATGACAACAGTGTATATATTACACTATTCTCACCTCCCCACTCCAAAAAGGTAAAGGAAATGTAATCTCGCTGGGAGGATGGTATTGTGTAAAAAAAAAAAATACTACATTTCCGTACCCTCGCCAAAATGGAGGTAATACCCGGGATGATAGTATCATGATAACAGAACACGTTTTAAATATTCTCGCTTTTCTAGCAAAAGGTTATGTTTTTGTTTCGATTCTAGCTTATGGCACCAAAGTCATATATTTTTCGTTTATATTCGAAAACACTATTATATATACCATATAATTTATATTTTACTTCAGTCGAAGTTCTCTGTATCAATAGGATAACGTGTGTGTTATTTTGTGTGTCACGCTATATCCGAGTGACTGTTCTTTAATAGTTTCTATTTACAATGCCTCCCCACGGGACAGAGTTAGACACCGGGGTCCTTTATTAACGTGGAGAAAAGGAACAAAAATAATAATTATCTCAGTCGTGAAGAATTTCTCCTCCTCTGACAGAGAACAAGAAATGGAAGTGCAGCATCTGAAGAACAGATACTACACTTTGATCTTGTCCCGAAGGAAAACAAGATCCAATACTGTCCTTTAATAGTTATGGATGGACATCCATTTCTTGTAATAAATAATTTTACCAAGAATTCTTTATAAGTTTTGGTTTCGGTTTCGATTATAGTTGAAAGAACTCAAGTTATATATATATATATATATATATATATATATATATATATATATATATATATATATATATTCTTTTTTTTTTTCATAAGTTCTGGTTTCGATTTCAATGCACCCAAATCATATGGATATATTTTTTCTATTATGAAATCACAACTAATATATAAGAATCGATAGAACATTAACCCTATAATAATATATACGAAATCTTCAAGAATTATAATATTATATTTAAGCGTACTTTACAACAAGGCTACAACGAGTGTCCCTGCTAGTCTCTATTATCATATGAAAGTTACTTTGAGTGTGTTTTCTTTTCTTATAGTTTCCGAAATGGCTGGGCCTATCTTTTGCAAATTTCACACAAAAGTAATTTATATGTCTGGCAGTGTTCATAAATGTATTTTGTATAGAAATTCATCCGAAAATTGAAAAAAATCCGGTTAAAAATTAGTTTTTCTTTTTTAAAAATAAAAAAGACTTTTTACAGGAGAATATTTTAATGTAGCACCGGCAAGGGAGATAATAAAATCTAAGCAAATCATTTTTTAGAGAAAACAGATTTGCTGACATCTGGAAATATAGCTTAGTGGTAGAGCATCCGATTACAGATCGAATGATCCCGTGTTCAAGCCCGGGTGTACCTCATCATTTTATTGTAATTTTTTGTTATTAACGAATTTAATTTACGATATAAAATGAAAACTACCATTTAAAATCGCTGCAAATCATATTTTTGTTTGCATATTTTAAAAGTAAACTTGAATCAGAAGTGACTTTTCCAGGGCATTCATCGTCAAGCCCAAATATCAGCTGACGTGAGATCTAGTAAACAAACACAGAGAGAATTTGATGAACGACATTATTTATTTATTTATCTATTTAATGCGAATTTGTCCAACGGCAAATCGTAATATATAATATTCAATAAAGTATTGATTCTGTAATAATAATTATGCAATCTGCATAAATAAAAATATGCTTTAGCTTATTCTACGACCCAGCAACGCCGAGCATCCAGCTAGTTATCAATAGAGAATTGGTTCTGTAATAATAAATACAAAGTCTGCATAAATTAAAATATCATATTTAAGTGTATTTATGACCTGGCAACGCCGGGTGACCTGCTAGTATGTATGTATATATATATATATATATATATATATATATATATATATATATATATATAGTAATTTATAAAATATATATGGCGATTAAGCTACACTGAATATTCTGCGTTTCATCCAACTATAGGATTCGTCAGGCTTATACGCCTAAGCCTGACGAATCCTATAGTTGGATGAAACGCAGAATATTCAGTGTAGCTTAATCGCCATATATATTTTATAAATTACTAACTAGCTCTACCTACGTATTGAGCACTTTTGAAGTAAATACTTAAAGTTTACGCATAAATCTATACTTTCGTATAGTAAATTTATGTGAATAAATCAAATAGTTATATATATATATATATATATATATATAATATACATACATGCTGACCAAAAAAAAAAAAAAAGTTAAATGGAGGCCATCTATAACATATGCTGTAGAACGGAGAAAAAAAGGCCAAAGACCTTAGTGTTTTGAATATAATAAACTAGTTATGACCAAAGTTCCATTTCATTTGGACAAAACACTAAGAAACAGGGCCTAATAAGAGTTGGGTCCCGTTTTTTTTTTTGGGGGGCACCCTATATATATATATATATATATATATATATATATATATATATATATATATATATATATATATATATAATTATTAACGAGATTCGAACCCCACCCTCACTGGTTGGCGTCCGATCCTCTAACTACAGAGCAAACACAAAGTGAGACCTAATATGGTATATAAATGAACCAGTAAATTTATATTTTTATGATACTGATAACCTAAAATATTCAATTATTTTTATGACGTAGTATTATTTTAAAGTCAAACCCCTCATTTTCGCCAACAGATTACTCCACCCATACGGGAACGCATATGTGTTCGTTAAATTTGACTTCGGTCTAAAATGCCATGAATGAAAAGTGCAATACACTTGCTGTACCGTTCTAACAACTTCTGGAATGCCCCATGGAAGTCCTCTTGTGTGAGCGTATCAATAACCCTCGTCAAAGTCTCTTTTATCTCAGTTGTCTCATAACGACAGCTTCTAAGGTTTTCCTTGAGCTTAAGGAATAGCCAAAAGTCACATGGAGCAAGGGCTGGACTATAGGGAGGGCGAGACACTATATTGATGTCCATGACAACGACTCTTCTTTCTGATCTTCTCTGAGCATCCTTGGGGCCAACTTCGTGCGAACTTTCCACATCATCATTTCCTCGCGAACAATTGTGTGTACAGTTTCCCACACTGACATTAAACTGTGCACTTATTGTTTATATAGACATACAACAGCCCTTATCCATGAAATTCTTTATTTGGCCAATCAACTCTGGTGTTCTGACTTCCTTATTCCTTCCACACCTTTCATCATCCCTCGCAGACTATACATCCTTCTTTGAATATCTTATGCCATTTAAAAAGTTATAATCGATTCATACAAAATTATCTAAAAGCACTCTGAAGCATTCCATATGTTTCTGTGGCATTATTCCAAGTTTAAAACAGAATTTGATTGCATATTTCTCTGAAGTGTCCTCACGTCCAGATTGCATTTTTGAAATTCACCAGCTGTAAAAATAACGCTTTAGTTAAGTGTATTCCAATTCCTGCGGTAGTTGTTAATTTGAACCTGAAGTCATAAACATTGGTCAGTTATCTCATAAGATATATAACAATAATATACTGGATTTTCAAGGGTCTACGACAATTTAAAATGCCTGTACAAAATGTCTAAAACTTACTGAAGGCGACTCATACTTCAATTAATAAGTTCTCAGAGATGAACAGGTCTATTTTTCTTGCAAACTCTTGATTTCTTTAAGATACGTAAATACCTGTGTGTTTAACTTAAGTCTTCTTTACCGTGTAGTTTTCAAATAAGTGAAAAATATTTATATCTCTCTCCATCATCAGTTAAATGTTATCTTATGATTTTTTACACTTCCCGAATTCAAGGACGAGAATTAATCTTGTCTGGTGGAGTATCTAGCTCCGCGCTATTACTTGATGCAACATCAGTTGAAGTAGGTGTACTATTCCTCGCAAAAGCCAGTGTAGGTAAAGCATACCGAATGATTATTTAGGGTAAGGTCACTAGAAGAAAGTTTACTTTTCCACGTATGAGCAAGTGCATAGTCACGTGTTGAGGGGGCATCTTATTTGGGTTTTGAATATTATGTTATTTTGAATATTTGACCAGGGTTTACTTGTAGAGTGAAGCACCTCCGTGACAAATTGTTCTGACAAACCTTTGTACAGAGAGACGGAAGACATTTAAGAATTGTGTCTAATAGATAATTCGATTGAATATGCGTGAATTATTAAATAATATATAATTTTATTTCATTTTAAAAAATTCCATTTACTCCAATTAATTATAAGAGATCAAGAGGCTCCCTCGTGAAGTTAACAATTGATTTCATTTCGATTTGGATTAATATCCGAGAGCTCATTTTTTAGAATATACGTTGTTCTCTTTATTGTATTTATTTGCTTCCCAACGAGAGCAAATTAGGCACAAGGCCGTTTTTAATGGGGGGGGAAGGGGGACCAGTTCCCCCGAGAGGAGAGCAGGGGGAGCTGGTAGTGAGAGCCTCTTGGTATATAGGGTTGCCCTTACATGGACCAAAAACTTATTGCCACAATCGCAATGGTCTTTGGTCGCAGTATCTGCTGGAACCGATACTACACTTGGATCTTGGCCAGAAAAAAGGCAAACCTTTTTTTTCTGCTAGCTGTATTTCCTTAAAACTTGGTTTCCAGGAATTGTTTTCAAATATTTCTTAAAATGTTTTTCATTAGGCCATTTGCTCCTATCACATCCGGTATAATGCTTATTTCTTTCAGAGACGATGTTGTTTTTAAATCATTCTTGGGGTCCTGATATTTTATTATATTTGAATTGAAAACATTGCCAGGACCGCTGCGAAAAAGGTAAGCTCTCTCTACCGTGCTAGAAAGCTACTGACACCTGAAAGTATCCTGTACCTCTATAGGGCCACCATTCGCCCATGTATGGAGTATTGTTGCCACATTTGGGCTGGTGCATCTGCTGCTAGTCTCTCACTCCTAGACAAGGTTCAAAAGAGAGTCAACAATCTGATAGGCCCTGAACTGGTATCTAAGCTTTAGCCTCTGTCCCATCGACGAAATGTTGCATCCCTCTGCCTGTTCTACAAGTATTTTAATGGTGAATGCTCTGACGAACTGCAGACACTTGTGCCCCCATGACGTAGACACCCTCGACAAACCTGACAGGCAGCTAAATCCCACCTCCACACTGTAGAGATCCCTAGATGTAAAAGATCTTTTTACTCCAATAGTTTCTTCCCCAGAACCGCTAGACTCTGGAATTCCATTCCAGGTCCCTGCTTCCCCAACTGTACTGACATGCAGAAGTTCAAGTGTAACATGAACCGACATCTTGCTGCCCAAATCCCAACAAAGTACCCCAGTAGTTACTGCCCCTGATAGTAGCCCCCTACACCAAAGTGGCAATGTGCCTTGTTTGGTGTGAAAATGAAAAAAAAATATATATTTTTTCCTGTCCAGGTCTATTAACGGCTATAGTCATCATTCGGAATGGTGACATCAATACTTTGCGCAGTTCTTTCGGGCTTTTTCCATATTACAATGTCTGGCTTGATTGCCTTGTCTTAAACATCTGCCCACCTGTACGTCTTTGAACAATGTCACCTTTCCGTTTGATGTTATCGCTGATGGTTCATGTTCCTCAACGTGTAAAAGTGTGCAATGTCAAATCATTTAATTTCAAAGTAGAACACAAATTACTTTGTGTACTTAGTGACCTAGCGTGTTATGACATTTTAAAAATTGCGGGAGAAATGTTGCGGAAGTATGAACGCAGATGATCTGCTGAGGGATGGTAAG
The DNA here is from genome assembly GCF_053919585.1 of Euprymna scolopes. Classification (NCBI taxonomy): domain Eukaryota; kingdom Metazoa; phylum Mollusca; class Cephalopoda; order Sepiida; family Sepiolidae; genus Euprymna; species Euprymna scolopes. Next base: position 186,351,972 of record NC_136483.1, read on the forward strand.
ATTTGGAAACTCCAAGGTGTGGCACTGACGAGCAGGAAAACCTGGGGTGCACAAAAATATATCATCGAAAGGATTATGACACAAGTTGATGGTGCTTCGGGCTTGATTATCTATAAACGCAAAAGATTGTGCAAGATATGAAAAGAATGAATATCGAAGAATCCAGGTAGAGATAAGAAGATAGAATCGGGTCTAGATTGAATATGAGATAGGAAGATAAAAAGATATTGAACAACCGAAAGAGATCGATAAAGAATATCGATCGAATACAAATGTATGCGTAAATGGAGTTATTTGTCTTTTTATGCAGTTTAAATGACAAGCGGAAAAGACGCACGTGTATATAGATTGATAGATATTGCTGCATATAAATGGTTGCATTTAGAGAATTTTTACGTTACACCAGCCAAGGAAAATAAAACAATCTCAGCAAATCATTTCTTCTTTAAAAAAAAAACAAAAAAAAAACAGATTTATTGTTAATTTATCTATTGCAGACCAGTATCCTCATCTTTTTGTAGTTGTTGTTTCCTTCATGAAGTTTCGGCCAACTATTCCTCTGGCCTTCGCCAGGTGGTAACCGCGACGGGATAGGAACTCCGAATCTCCTAAGTGCATCCTCAGCAATTACTGCCTTCCATAGTTGTTGTCATCTTACCACGTTTTGGGCCAAGTAAGCCTCTGGCCGGCTTTGGGTAGGATTGAAATCGCTATCTGCAGACAATTCTCACTTGGAACCATAAAGATTCAACGTCACTATTCACTGCATCACGGGCTCCGAGGGGTGATCAAGGTTGGAATATTTGGTTTTATAAATCCATGTTTATTTATTATCTTCTTTCTTAGAACTGCACGCCTGTGGAACTCTGTTCCGTCTGCCTGCTTCCCACCTGACTACAACTTGGATGTCTTCAAGCCCAACGTTAACAAATTCCTAATGAACCGCCCCATTAAGTAAACACTTCATCAAATCTCCACACTAACGTAATGTACTTGCAATAACCCTTATCCCTGAGTGGCTTCCGGGCCTTGATAAGTGGTGACCACTGTTTAAAAAAAAAAAAAAATTATCTGATCTTCCATGGTCGGAACCGTCCCGAATGGTGTGTATATATATATATATATATATATATATATATATATATATATATATATATATATATATATATATATGTAAGTAAATTTTTGGTACAGCAAAATGGAAGGAGAAATTTCAGAGGAAACATAATTTAATTTAAATACCAAAAAACAAGAAATGGGCAGGTGAAATTAAAATTTCCTTAAGGCCTTATCGTCTGACCCTCTAAGAGGAAACGTCAGAATGATAAATTAAAAACTAAGAAAACGAATGAGGGAAGAGGGGAATTTTGGTTTCAGTTGGAAGAACAGTGAAAAAAAAAAATTCTCACTGTTCAGGTGGTTTTAAATCAATGAATATCTCCAACTGATGTTTAAGAATCTTTTGTCTACACAGGCTAGGTCGAGAGTTGTTAATAACTAACGCCTCAATGATATTGAGATGATAGTTCGACCTAGCACTGTATAAAACAGAAAACCACCCATCGGAATATTGATCGGCACACCTATTTATACTCAACAGGTGATTGCCAATGGCGGACTCATGAGCTTGGGAGTGCCCGGATGTTCTCGAAACCTGGTGTAGTCGAATATCCCGAGGGATATGTTGGGATATTCTCATTTCTAATCTTTGGGATGTTTTGCCAACGTAGTCAGCTCCACACTGACAAACGAATTTATAAACAACAGAGTTCTTTTGAATGGTTGGCAAAACATCTTTACGAAAAGAAGAGAAAAAGGTTCGAGTTGTGTAAACTACTCTAAGCATAGTAGCTGGAAAACAACGTTGAGTAGCAGAAGAAATCCTTTTAACAATATGAAGGCCATCAGGACCCAACCATGGTAATTTTAGATAAATGGGACAACGTGATGGACCAATATGTTTACCACTATTAAATGTAGTAATTTTACGTTCAATAGTAGATTTTATTATATTAATGGGATATCCATTATTAAGAAAAATATTTGTAATTTCACCAAGTTCCGTATCAAGACGGTTTGGTGAACAAATCATAAGTGCACGATGCGTAAGAGCGCTAATGAGGTTTATTTTTCTAGACTGAGGGGCAAAAGAAAACCAATTAAGATAGAGCCCTGTAAATGTAGGTTTTCTATAAACAGAGGTCTCAAACGTAGTACCAACTTTAGAAACACGAACGTCGAGGAATGGGAGAGAGCTACAGTCTTCAACCTCCATAGTAAATTGTAAAGATGGATGCAGGTTACAAAGAAGACGAAGAAACTGTTCAGCTTCGCTCCGAGAGGGAAAGCATGCAAAAGTATCATCAACGTAGCGTGTGTAGAATGCTGGCTTAGTAATTTTGGAAAATAATTCGTTTTCCAAAAATCCAACGAAAATGTTGGCTAACGAAGGACCAAGAGGGCTACCCATAGATATCCCATCAATTTGACGGTACATAATGTTGTTGAAACTAAAGGAGACTGATTTAGTAGCAAGTTCCATCAGTTCAACGAAAATTCGTTCAGGAAATTGTGGAGATTTTAAGGGGCCACGGTATAAATAGTCAGCACAAATACCAATGGTTTCATCCAAAGGTATATTAGTAAAAAGACTATTAATGTCAAAGGAAGCCAAGAACTCGGTATTTTTAGATAAAGGTAATTTTTGTATCTGAGATACGAATTGAAAAGAATCAGAGATACAATGGACCGAATAAAAAGAAAGCACAGGTTTAAGAAGATCAACCAGCCATTTACCAAGTTCGTGTTGTGCAGAACCCAGCATAGATAAAATGGGTCGCAAAGGAATGTTGGGTTTATGGACCTTGGGTAAACCGTACATTCTAGGCCTTTGAGAACCGATGGGTCGGATTCTATCATAAATCTCCTTAGAAACAAATCCGCTTTTATAAAGCTGTGCTTTCTTTTTATTATATATATATATCCGATATATATATATATCCGATATATATATATATATATCTGATGTATATATATATATATCTGATGTATATATATATATATCTGATATATATATATATATATCTGATATATATATATATATCTGATATATATATATATATCTGATATATATATATATATATCTTATATATATATATGTATAAATCCGATATATATATATATCCGATATATATATATATATCCGATATATATATCCGATATATATATATATATATCCGATATATATATATATCCGATATATATATATATATCCGATATATATATATATATATCCGATATATATATATCCGATATATATATATATATCCGATATATATATATATATATATATATATATATATCCGATATATATATATATCCGATATATATATATATATATATATATCCGATATATATATATATATATATATATATATATATATCCGATATATATATATATATATATATATATCCGATATATATATATATATATATATATATATATATATATATATATATATATATCCGATATATATATATATATATATATATATATCCGATATATATATATATATCCGATATATATATATATATATATATATATCCGATATATATATATATATATATATATATCCGATATATATATATATATCCGATATATATATATATATATATATATATATATATATATATCCGATATATATATATATATATATATATATATATATATATCCGATATATATATATATATATCCGATATATATATATATATATCCGATATATATGTATATATATATATATCCGATATATATATATATATATCCGATATATATATATATATATATCCGATATATATATCCGATATATATCTCCATCCGATATATGTATATATATATATATATCCATCCGATATATGTATATATATATATATATATACATCCGATATATATATATATATACGAGATACAACATGTATATATATATATATATATCCGATATATATATATCCGATATATATATATATCTGATATATATATATATATCCGATATATATATATATATATATCCGATATATATATATATCCGATATATATATCCGATATATATATATCCGATATATATATATAAATATATATATATATATATCCGATATATATATATATATATATATATATATATATATATCCGATATATATATATATATATATATATATATATATATCCGATATATATATATATATATATATATATATCCGATATATATATATATATATATATCCGATATATATATATATATATATCCGATATATATATATATATATATATATATATCCGATATATATATATATATATATCCGATATATATATATATATATATATATCCGATATATATATATATATATATATCCGATATATATATATATATATATATATATATCCGATATATATATATATATATATATATATATCCGATATATATATATATATATATATCCGATATATATATATATATATATCCGATATATATATATATATCCGATATATATATATATATATATCCGATATATATATATATCCTATATATATATATATATATATCCGATATATATATATATCCTATATATATATATATATATATCCGATATATATATATATCCGATATATATATATATATATATATATATCCTATATATATATATATATATATCCGATATATATATATATCCGATATATATATATATATATATATATCCGATATATATATATATATATATATATCCGATATATATATATATATATATCCGATATATATATATATATATCCGATATATATATATATATATATATATATATATATATCCGATATATATCCGATATATATATATATATATATATCCGATATATATATATATATATATCCGATATATATATATATATATATCCGATATATATATATATATATATATATATATATATATATCCGATATATATCCGATATATATATATATATATATATATCCGATATATATATATATATATATCCGATATATATATATATATATCCGAAATATATATATATATATCCGAGATATATATATATATATATATATCCGATATATATATATATATATATATATCCGATATATATATATATATATATATCCGATATATATATATATCCGATATATATATATATCCGATATATATACATATATCCGATATATATATATATCCGATATATATATATATCACATATATATATATTTATATATATATATATATCCGATATATATATATATCCGATATATATATATATATCCGATATATATATATACCCGATATATATATATATCCGATATATATATATATATCCGATATATATATATCCGATATATATATATACATATATATATGCGATATATATATACATATCCGATATATATATATATATCCGATATATATATATATATATCCGATATATATATATCCGATATATATATATACATATATATATGCGATATATATATACATATCCGATATATATATATATATATCCGATATATATATATATCCGATATATATATATATCCGATATATATATATATCCGATATATATATATATATATATCCGGTATATATATATATCCGATATATATATATATCCGATATATATATATATATATATATCCGGTATATATATATATCCGATATATATATATATCCGATATATATATATATATCCGATATATATATATATCCGATATATATATATATATATATATATCTGATGTATATATATATATATATCTGATATATATATATATATATATCTGATATATATATATATATATCTGATATATATATATATATCTGATATATATATATGTATAAATCCGATATATATATATCCGATATATATATATATATCCGATATAAATATCCGATATATATATATATATATCCGATATATATATATATATATCCGATATATATATATATCCGATATATATATATATATCCGATATATATATATCCGATATATCCGATACATCCGATACATATATATATCTATCCGATATACATATATATATCTATCCGATATATATATATATATATATGCGATATACATATATATATATATATATCCGATATACATATATATATATATCCGATATATATATATATATATCTGATATATATATATATATATCTGATATATATATATCTGATATATATATATCTTATATATATATATCTGATATATATATCTGATATATATATATATCCGATATATATATATATATCTGATGTATATATATCTGATATATATATATATATCGGATATATATATATCTGATATATATATATATCGGATATATATATATCTGATATATATATATATCTTTTATATATATATCCGATATATATATATCCGATATATATATATCCGATATATATATATATATCCGATATATATATATCCGATATATATATATATCCGATATATATATCCGATATATATATATATATATCCGATATATATATATATATATCCGATATATATATATCCGATATATATATATCGGATATATATATATATATCAGATATATATATATCCGATATATATATATCCGATATATATATCCGATATATATATATATATATATATATATATCCGATATATATATATATATCCGATATATATATATATATCCGATATATATATATATCCGATATATATATATATATCCGATATATATATATATATCCGATATATATATATATATATCCGATATATATATATATCCGATATATATATATATCCGATATATATATATATCCGATATATATATATATATCCGATATATATATATCCGATATATATATATATCCGATATATATATATATCCGATATATATCTATATCTATATATATATATCCGATATATATATATCCGATATATATATATATCCGATATATATATATATCCGATATATATATATATATATATATATATATATATCCGATGTATATATATATCCGATGTATATATATATACGATATATATCCGATATATATATATATATCCGATATATACGATATATATCCGATATATATATATATATCCGATATATATATATATATATCCGATATATATATATATATCCGATATATATATATATCCGATATATATATATATATAAATATATATCCGATATATATATATATATCCGATATATATATATATATATATCCGATATATATATATATATATATCCGATATATATATATATATATCCGATATATATATATATATATATCCGATATATATATATATATATCCGATATATATATATATATATCCGAGATATATATATATATATATATATATATATCCGATATATATATATATCCGATATATATACATATATCCGATATATATATATATCCGATATATATATATATCACATATATATATATTTATATATATATATATCCGATATATATATATATCCGATATATATATATATATCCGATATATATATATATCCGATATATATATATATATATCCGATATATATATATATATATCCGATATATATATATATATCCGATATATATATATACATATATATATGCGATATATATATACATATCCGATATATATATATATCCGATATATATATATATATATATCCGATATATATATATATCCGATATATATATATACATATATATATGCGATATATATATACATATCCGATATATATATATATATATCCGATATATATATATATCCGATATATATATATATCCGATATATATATATATCCGACATATATATATATATATATATATATATATATCCGATATATATATATCCGATATATATATATATCCGATATATATATATATATATATATATATCCGATATATATATACCCTATATATATATAACCGATATATATATATATATCCGATATATATATATATATATATATATATATATATCCGATATATATATATATATATATATATATCCGGTATATATATATATCCGATATATATATATATCCGATATATATATATATATCCGATATATATATATATCCGATATATATATATATATATCTGATGTATATATATATATATCTGATGTATATATATATATATCTGATATATATATATATATATATCTGATGTATATATATATATATCTGATATATATATATATATATATCTGATATATATATATATATATCTGATATATATATATATCTGATATATATATATATATATCTTATATATATATATGTATAAATCCGATATATATATATATCCGATATATATATATATATCCGATAAATATATCCGATATATATATATATATATCCGATATATATATATATCCGATATATATATATATCCGATATATATATATATATCCGATATATATATATCCGATATATATATATATATCCGATATATATATATATATATATATCCGATATATATATATATCCGATATATATATATCCGATATATATATATATATATATATATATATCCGATATATATATATATATATATATATATATATATATATATCCGATATATATATATATATATATATATATCCGATATATATATATATCCGATATATATATATATATCCGATATATATATATATCCGATATATATATATATATATATATATCTGATGTATATATATATATATATCTGATATATATATATATATATATCTGATATATATATATATATATCTGATATATATATATATATCTGATATATATATATGTATAAATCCGATATATATATATCCGATATATATATATATATCCGATATAAATATCCGATATATATATATATATATCCGATATATATATATATATATCCGATATATATATATATCCGATATATATATATATATCCGATATATATATATCCGATATATCCGATACATCCGATACATATATATATCTATCCGATATACATATATATATCTATCCGATATATATATATATATATATGCGATATACATATATATATATATATATCCGATATACATATATATATATATCCGATATATATATATATATATCTGATATATATATATATATATCTGATATATATATATCTGATATATATATATCTTATATATATATATCTGATATATATATCTGATATATATATATATCCGATATATATATATATATCTGATGTATATATATCTGATATATATATATATATCGGATATATATATATCTGATATATATATATATCGGATATATATATATCTGATATATATATATATCTTTTATATATATATCCGATATATATATATCCGATATATATATATCCGATATATATATATATATCCGATATATATATATCCGATATATATATATATCCGATATATATATCCGATATATATATATATA
>NC_136483.1:186366436-186371436 GCF_053919585.1 Euprymna scolopes
ATATATCCGATATATATATATATATATATCCGATATATATATATATATCCGATATGTATATATATATATGTATATATATATATATATGTATATATGTATATATGTATATATATATATCCGATATATATATGTATATATATATATCCGATATATATATATATATATATATATATCCGATATATATATATATATCCGATATATATATATATATCCGATATATATATATATATATCCGATATATATATATATATATCCGATATATATATATATATCCGATATATATATATATATATATCCGATATATATATATATATATATATATCCGATATATATATATATCCGATATATATATATATATATCCGATATATATATCCGATATATATATATATCTCCATCCGATATATGTATATATATATATATATATCCGATATATGTATATATATATATCCATCCGATATATGTATATATATATATATCCATCCGATGTATGTATATATATATATCCATCCGATATATGTATATATATATATCCATCCGATATATGTATATATATATATCCATCCGATATATGTATATATGTATATATACATCCGAGATATATATATATATATATATACGAGATACAACATATATATATATATATCCGAGATACAACACATATATATATATATATATATATATATATATATATATATATATATATATATATGGGTGTGTGTGTGTTTCTTAGCGATACCTTTTTTAATGAATTCAATTATTGATGCGAAAGTGCATTTTTTACCTCAATGCGAGTTGGGGAAAATTTCCCTTTGACCAAATTGGTAGCACCTCAATGTGTAGGGTCATATATATATATATATATATATATATATATATATATATATATATATATATATATATATATATTTAAAATATAATTATCCATTGACACGTGTTTCGTCGTCTACGACTCATCAGAGGGACTGAATCCATCGAGATTCGAAATCGATACCTTATGATAAGAAGCCTAAACCTCTACTACGCTGCTAACCTCGCTCGACTACTAAATATATCGCTTTTTATGTAGATGTTTTTATTTGTTTTATATATATATATATATATATATATATATAGCATTCAAAGACTAGATATATTTATTTCCAACTGATAGTACTTCAATCATATAATAATATAGTACGTCTTACACGTGTTTCTTTGAATAGCGGAAATTAATCAAATAACTAATAAGATACAAATAAGTGTTCCTAAAAATATTTTTCTTTGGAATAAGAAGGATATGGTAAAGCAAATGTTGATGAAAAGAATTGGAAATTTTTTTAAGAATGCAACGAAAGATTTATCATCACGAGGTCACATTACTTTATAGCGCAATATTTGATATATATTACTAGCAGCTCAGCCCGGTTTTGCCGTGGCCCTATGTACTGTTCCTAACTTTATGTGCATATGTATATATATATTAAAAAGTTTGACTCTTATCCAGGTAACCTAGATCTAAAATTTAAAGTGTTTTGACCCAAAATTGGCGGAGGAGTTTGGTAAAGTCTACAAAGGACAACTCTTTCAACTTAGACCTCTTGGCAGCCAAAATTTTGCCCAAAAACTGATTTAAAAGCTTGCTGCATGTCTGAACACTCTTTATGTAAAATTTCAAATGTTTGGGCCCAAAATTATCTGAATAGTTTGCTAGAGACTGCGAAGATAAAATCTTTTGAACATTGACTACTTGGCAGCAAAATTCTCAGCCAAAAACCGATTAAAAAGCTTGCCCTATGTCTGAATACACTTTCTGTAAAATTTCAAATGCTTAGGCCAAAAATTGGCTGAGTAAGTTAGTAGAGACTGCAGAAGTCAAATTCTTTAAAGCTTTGATCCTAATTTTGACCCTTTTACATCTATTGTTTTCGGCTCAAATAAAATTAAAAGTAACTTACTATTCAGCTAATTTACATACTTACAAAACTGTTTAAACGTTGTCTTAAGGAGAATAGTTTCCCATCTCCCTGGAAAATCTCATCAGTATGCCCTGTATTTAAGAATTCAGGTGATCGCTCATCCCCCTCTCAGTACAGGCCAATAAGTCTCCTGTGCGTCATGAGTAAGTTGCTAGAATCTGTGTTAAATACAGAAGTAATCAACCATCTCAACAAAAATAACCTTCTTAGTGACACTCAATATGGTTTCCGTTCTGCTAGATCTACAGCAGATGTGCTTACAGTTATATCACATAGGATTAGCAAATCTCTCGACGGTGGCAATCTTTCTAGGGCAATTGCTCTTGACATATCTAAAGCCTTTGATAGGGTATGGCATAAAGGTTTACTTCATAAGATCGCTAGCTATGGTATAGCTGGAAAAGTCTTCTCAATTATTAAATAATTTCTTTCTGATAGGTTCATAAGAGTAGTAGTTGAGGGGCAAAAATCAGAAGCTCACAGTATTAATGCCGGTGTCCCTCAGGGATCCATCCTGGGCCCAACTCTTTTCCTGATCTACATTAATGATCTTCCAAATCATATCCTTACATCATTTGTAGACATTTATGCTGACGACACTACCATTTATGGTAGCACATCTAAGACAGTAAACGACCAAGTTCTCTCCAATTCTCTCTCCTCTGATCTTGAGCACGTAGTTCAATGGGGAAAGGAGTGGCTGGTTACTTTTAATGCATCTAAAACCAAGCTTCTCTCTTTACATCATCAAAATTCTAATCCACATTTGGCATCAATTGAAATGAATGGCTCTCGTCTTAAGGAGGCCTCAAGTTTTGACAAGCTTCTGGGCTTGACCATTACTCCTGATCTTAAATGGAACACGTACATCAAATCTGTTGCCAAGGCCGCTGGAAAAATGGTGGGATCTTTCTATCGATCCAGTAAATATCTCACTGCTGATGCTATTCTCTATCTATATAAGAGCCAGGTACGTCCAAGGATGGAATACTGTTGCCACATCTGGGCAGGAGCTGCTAGAAAGGACTTGTCCTGCCTTGATAGAGTTCAAAATAGACTTCGTAGCCTCGTAGGAGATGTCCTTTTCTCCTCCCTGCAACCTCTATCTCACAGAAGAGATGTTGCGAGTTTGTCTCTGATGTATCGTTATTTTCATGGAAAGTGTTCGACTGAGCTTCAATCTATGGTCCCCCCTCGCCAAACTTTCACAAGAAACACTCGTCTAGCTGTAAACACTATCAATAATTCCCCCCACTCTTTATCTGTGCCTAAACCTAAACGTAGATTCCATGAACAAAGCTTCTTTCTTAGAACTGCACGCCTGTGGAATTGTCTTCCGTTTTCCTGCTTTCCGGCTGACTACAATATGGTTGTGTTCAAGTCTAAAGTAAATAAGTTCTTGATGAGCCGTTCCATATAAGTTATCAAATTTAACAAATTTTCATTACTAATGATTACTATATTGTCCAATTTCTACTGTACACTCTTTAACCCTTATCCTTGAGTGGCCTCTGGGCCTTGATAATGTGGTGATGCCTATGTAAAAAAAAAGTAACCTACAACTAAAATTCAAAGGGTTTAGACCCAAAATTGGCGGCAGAGTTTGGTAGATTTTTCAAAGGTCAAATCGTTGAACTTTGACCCCTTGATAGCCAAATCTCTGGCTGAAAACCGATTAAAAAGATTTTTCTAAATCATAATACCCCTTATGTCAAATCTCGAGTCTGTAGATTGAAAATTGACAGAGTAGTTTTGTAGGGAAATATACACACAGAGACACATTTCAATAAGGAAATTACATTATTAGATATAAGGAATACTTGTGCTTTTTCTACCTAGATACTTTGAAGCCTAATGCTTCGTATCAAAAGAAGTGATGGCGTACTAGGTTACAGGTTAGAAATTTGAGAGCTAGCATATTAAGAACAAAGTATAGTGATATCTAGTGTTCCTTCTTAATGTACATATCGTTAGTTACATTTCTTATTTGTTACCGAGCACCCTCCGTCGTCTTCTGATGAGAAGCATAGGCTTCGAAATACCTAGGTACAAAAAGCATTTATATCTGTTATTCCTAATGATGTAATTTCTGCATTGACTTGTTGATTAAATCTATATGCATTAGTATATATTATTTTATTATCGATGTTTCCTTTTTATTTCTTTTGTGTCTAAGCTTCGTTTTACATGTTGACTTTTTATCTCTATTTGAAAAAATTTTCTACTTCTTATTGATCACCCCTCATATATATTCTGGACTACACGTGTAACAAAGCGCAGACGAGTGTATGGAAATACAAGCGAAATATCTTTACTGAAGAAAATACTATAAAAGAAGAAAGACACCTTAGAAAAAGCGATCGCATGAGAGACGTAAATGGCGTTCTAAAGGACAGGCGTTACATAGGACGGGTATGTTCAGAATTCCGTTTTATTCGCGGAAAGTACTCGGAAATAAATGTCGTTGTTAAACAAAAAAAAAAGTCATGATGAATGTATATTTTTGAGATGAGGATTTATAATTATGTTTTGTATTATTTGAAATAAATAAATTAATTAATTAAATAAAAATAAAAAATAAATAAAAATAAAAAATCAGTTGAGTAATTACTTGTCTTCTGTTGCTTGCGACGTAGACTACATACAACGTGTTGGGGTCTACGTGTGTAAACGTGTAAAGTATCGTTACACACCTTACTCGCTAGGTCTGTATTTGTTGTATACGCTGACATACTGATCAACCAAGGCAAGATGATATTATTTACCCTCGTTGATGGATTGAACAAAAGGACTGCTACAGAGAAAAGTAGAATCCTGAGGTTTTACACTGGATGAGTCTACCATACAATGGTTCTTCTGAAACTCTAAGAATTCTAATCCTTCTTTGTTTGGTGCCATACATACATGATAGGTTTATCCGTGCATGAAGCAATTACTATATCGATGTTTGCTTTTTATAGTTCCGTGTATTTGTCGTCAACGACGGAAGGAAAAAGTTGAAACATGTACGGATTATTTTTATAAGGTGTATATTTAATTATTTC
>NC_136483.1:186376436-186401436 GCF_053919585.1 Euprymna scolopes
CAGTTGATACCAAAGTCCGAGTGAGGGAACTTCTTCTGGGCCTCTGACGTTTTTTTAGCTTGGACTGCAAGCCTGTCTGGAAGATAGCTCTCACTTCAGCTGATTGCTTGTACGTTTTCCTGGGTGGCCCTCCCTTCTTTGGTTTGGGTTTGAAGTGCAGCCGGATTTTGCAACGGTCAGTATGGCATTCTGCACTGGACATCACTCGAGTGTGTAAGACATATCTGTGGTGTCTTTGGCGTACCAGAATGTAATCTATGAGGTGCCAATGTCTGGACCGAGGTTTCCTCCAGGTTGTCTTTAGTCTCTCTTATATATATATATATATATATATATATATATATATATATATATATACCTTAGCATCCCTCTCTATTTCTCTATTTCTTCACTCTCTCTCTCTCAAATCCTTTCATCTCTCTCCAACTTATTTTCTCTTTCCCTTTTTCTTTCTTCACTCTTCACTTCCCCTTTCTTTCCACGTCCTCCCTCTCTCTTCTGTACTTTCCCTCCTTACTCTCTCTTGTCCACCTCTCTATCCTCACTCTCTCTCTCTCTCTCTCCTATGTCTTTCCCCTTCTTTCTCCTCGATCTTTCCCCCCGTTTCTCTTTCCAATTTCTCTCTCCTCTCTCTCTATCTTTTTTCCATATATTTACGCCCCGTCATTTCCCCTTTCTCTCCCCATTACTTTTTCGGTCTCTCTATCTCTCTCTCTCTCTCTCTCTTCCCATCACTTTCCTCTCTCTCTCTCTATCTTCATTTTCACTCTCTTGCCAATCTCTCACCACATTTTTCTATCCTTTCCTCATTTTCTCACCCTGTCAATTCACATTTTCCCATTCTCTCTCTCTCTCTCTCTCTCTCTCTCTCTCTCTCTCTCTCTCTCTCTCTCTCTCTCTCTCTCTCTCTCTTACACACACTCTTCCTCATCATTTTCTATTTTCCTCTCATTATTTCCGCTTCCTCTTTTTGTAGACAGTTGCCTCGATTCCTCTAGAAATAGATCCAAACTCACTATCGTCATCAGAAAAAAAAAAGAAGGCAAATCATTTTCAATTCCAATATATTTAAACAAATAAACACACCGCCAAGTTGTGATTATAATTACGTTTCTTGCTTATCTCTACGTTTTATTTAAAACTCAACAAAACCGAAAATAAGACGCTGAATTCATTTGTAAGTAAATATTTACCACAGGAAATAAATATTCAGATACACCTGTATATTCGTTTTCTCTTCATTAGCAGTGTTAATATAATTCTGTTTGTAGGATGGGAAAGCTATGAGAAAATGTTGTTTTTTTTTTTGCGCTGATGAACATGTTCGGTTGTGCAAAACTATAATTAATGAACTTGTATACCAACTAAGAGCTGAAACAATTGTACTCAAGTTGTCATTAATAAAAGCCTAACATGTTCAAAACGAGCAAGAATGTGTTTTTCGTAAAGTGGTATTTTAAAGAAATATTTATAGCTCTACTATTTCACTATTGAGCTATTTAAATGCGAACATTGTGTTATTCCTTCATATCTAATTACTATCCCAAACAATAAAATTGCGTATAAGTAAAAATTATATATATATATATATATTTTATTTTATATGCAATTTATTATATACTAACAGATGTGTCTGGCATTTCCCGGTATTAAATATATCGCTACATTTCTTTATTTAAAAAAAGTGAAGTAAAAAAAAAACGGAAAAGAAACTGAGACGTTTGCACGCGAGCATTGTTTTTTTTTTAAACAGTTCACTTCTTGTAAGTAAAGAAAATACTCGAGCTGTGATCGAAATAAAGACCTAAAGACAGTAATTTAAGTACGATAACCATTCGGCCAACTTGACATGATTATTAACACGTGTTTTTAAACTTACTTATTCTTAACATAAGGAATCTGTAATGTGAACCATTCACGCATGCGTATTCGTGAAACAGTTGACTAACATAAAAATCCGATTACGTCAACGTACCATTTTGTTTTTAAATTTTGATTCTTTAGCAACCCATTTTTCCGGATGAAAATCGATTAAAAAGATTTTACATGTCTGAATAGCCTATATACCAACTTGCAAGTATGTAGATAAAAATTCGTTGAATATATAGGTTGAGAAGTGTCCACACACACATTCTCACTTATATATTCAGAATGTGAGAGGTTATGTAATTATTTCCACAGTCAAACAACGTGGCAGTTCACAAGAGCCATGACAACCAAACAAACCGGAAGTCCAAGCCTCGAGTTTGGCCCTCCTTTTCATACATTATAATTATTATGTTTTAATTTTTGTTTTTGCGAAGTAGTCCATCAGGGAAATTATTCCTTGTAATATATAATACTATAATACATACGCAATTTGCATAAATTTAAATATCATGTTTAAAGGTATTATACGACCGGGCAACGCCGGGCGTTCAGCTAATATATATATAAAGCTGGACGTCTGTGTGTGTCTGGTCACGAATAGCCTCCTATATGGTTGACTATTATAGAAAATTGATCATATATAATGATAGAAGAAAGATGTATCGAGACACAGGAATGGGTATGTTTGATCTGGCATAATGATGATTCATTAAAATTGTGGGGCCTGCGTACGCGCCTGGTCCACAAAGTATGGAAATTTTTATGACAACTGAGAAAGAGAACGAACAGTAGAAATTACAGTTGAATTTAGTTGTGGGGAAGCAGGAGTTCGAACAAATATTTTTCTTAATTTAATTTATTGCGGACTATTATCCTCATCTTTTCTCAGTTGTTTCACAACGTTTTAGCCAACTATTCTTCTGGCCTTCGTCAGGTGGTAACCGCAAAGGAACTCTGAATCTCGTCGTCACCATTGTGAAATTTCTTGAACCACAGTTGTGCCACACGTTTGTTAGTGTTTTCAATTCTAAAACAAAAATTAAATTTTTAATATACATGACAAAAGTACATATACACCCTTCTTATTAATAACTAATACTGCTATTAAAATCGTGATGGGCCTCTAGACAATATAGATTATTTCCCCTCGCTGATTAATGTAGCCATAACACAATTAATAGGAAGAAAGTAGAATCCCGAGTTTAATTATGAATTGATGCTGATTAAGCCTACCTTTTAAAATTTTTGCAAGGGAGTAAACTCTTATTAATGCTAAAAGGTCAATGGGAGACAAAGTTAAATAAAAGTCAAATGACCGGTGAGAATACGATGATGATTGATTATGGTGGAAATTGGGCAGAATTTGAGTATTTAAAACGACGGTTAACACTGTTTGTTTGATATTTTTTGTTTGTTTTTTGTTTGTTTGTTTGTTTGCTTGTTTTTTTTTGTTTGTGTGTGTGTTTGTGTGTGTGTGTGTGTGTGTGTGTGTGTGTGTGTGTGTGTGTGTGTGTATGTGTGTGTGTGTGTGTGTGTGTTTTCGAGTGCGGGTTATCATCTAGCAGAGTCCAAAGGTTATTGGGAGATAAGTGTTAATGAGTATTAGATGGCCGGCGAGATAACAGTGATTATCATAAATGATGGAAATTAGTATGATTTAATTAGAAGGCGGCTTAACAAAAACTTGCTTGCCTTGGATTTGAAAACGACTATATTATAGCACGTCGGGAAGCAGCCACGGGATATTGTGTTATTATTAAGCTGTAACACGGCTTCTCTGAGACTCAGAATTATAATACATTCTTTTCCTTTGTCAGAGTAACATGATGAAATAGGATATATTGATATCTGAAACACAATAATGCCAATCAATAAAAATTATTGATGTTTCAAACTTACCCCGGCTTTGTATGACTAAGAATGCTGGACGTCGACGAAGGACGTAGAATCTTTTAACATGACTAAATTATTTTTACGGGTATTTTATTTACTTTTTTATTTATATCTACATGCTCAGCAAGAAATTCATATTCAGACAGCTATGTGACTAACTAGATCTGTATATAAGTAGGATAAAACAAGGTAGGTCGCTAAATAGCTTCCTAGCTATTTTATCTACGTATCTAACGAGTTAGCTATATAGATAGAATACCTAGTTAGATATTAATAGTTTCGAGTTAATCAAAAAGGAGAGGAGAGTGTCGATTATGATGGTAAGAGCATAACATTTATTTGCACTAACGTTGGGAAAAGCGTGTTTTTTCTAAGAGTCGAAGTAGCAAAAAAACATTAAAAAAAAGACTGAGATGTTATATCAAATAATCCGTCTCATAGGAATACGGAGTAAATCTCCTATTTAAGAAGCAAGAACAAATTTCCATTTCTGGAATATTAATAACTTCGCATGAACTTGTAAAAGGCAATGATGACTAGTTATTGTGTGTATGTGATGGCTCGACATTACGTATGGGAAATAATTAGTCATGCACATATAATTAGATAGTTAGCAATTACGTATATGTAAATGGTTAGTAATTACGTATATGTAAATGGTTAGCAATTACGTATATGTAAATGGTTAGCAATTACGCATATGTAAATGGTTAGCAATTACGCGTATGTAAATGGTTAGCAATTACGCGTATGTAAATGGTTAGCAATTACGCGTATGTGAATGGTTAGCATTTACGCGTATGTGAATGGTTAGCATTTACGCGTATGTGAATGGTTAGCAATTACGCGTATGTGAATGGTTAGCATTTACGCGTATGTGAATGGTTAGCATTTACGCGTATGTGAATGGTTAGCATTTACGTGTATGTGAATGGTTAGCATTTACATCCATGTAAATGATTAGCAATTACACGTATGTAAATGATTAGCAATTACGCGCATGTAAATGGTCAGCAATTACGCGCATGTAAATGGTTAGCAATTACACGTATGTAAATGATTAGCAATTACGCGCATGTAAATGGTTAGCACTTACGCGTACGTAAATGGTTAGCAATTACGCGTACGTAAATGGTTAGCAATCACGCGTATGTGAATGGTTAGCAATTACGCGTACGTAAATGGTTAGCAATTACGCGTACGTAAATGGTTAGCAATTACGCGTACGTAAATGGTTAGCAATCACGCGTATGTGAATGGTTAGCAATTACGCGTATGTGAAATGTTAGCAATTACGCGTATGTGAATGGTTAGCAATTACGTGTATATAAATGGTTAGCAATTACGTGTATGTGAATGGTTAGCATTTACATCCATGTAAATGATTAGCAATTACCTGTATGAAAGTGGTTAGCCATTACTTATATGTAAATAACTAGCAATTACGTATACGTAAATAACTAGCAATTACGTATATGTAAATTGATAAGCCATGACATATATGTAAAAAAAAACTAACAATTACGTATATGTAGATGTTTAGTCATTTACACACACGTAAATAGCTAGCTATTACATTTATGCAAATGGTTAGGTAGCTATTGTATATTATGAAAATTGCTCCAGACAAAGCATGTAGCCACTTGATGTAGCGATCTAAGAATACTTCAGATCAAAATCTTGCCAACGATAAGTTTTAAATGGAATAGATTCTGTCCCAGAAAATGGCAAATTCTTCCCTCTTTGTCAGAAACCTGGCTCCTGAAATATGAGAACTAAAGGAAAAAATAAAGAAAGCCTGAGATGCACGACTGTCGTAAGTGGACCCAAGATTCACTTTTACTTTCTTTATATGATAACGTCGTAATGAAACCATTGAGACTCGGGCCAGAAATAAATACCTATCATATTTTCTTTATTCTTCTAACATACATCTTCATTACGTTCCACCATTTCTTCGTTCTTAAAAGTAGAAAACCTAATTCGTCCCCTTACTGATCTTTTTTGAAAAAATGTCATTTTCGAAAATGAAAAACACGTCAAACTTACAATGAATTACAATTTCACTTTTGCAACCGAAAAAATAGTGTGTTCCCTAAATCGTATATGTCCATAGCTAATAAGGTATATGTAGGCGGTTAGCTACATACATGTAGATGGCTAGCTACGTGCATGTAGATGGCTAGCTATGTGCACGTTGATGACTAGCTATGTGCATGTAGATGGCTAGCTACGTGCATGTATATGGCTAGCTATGTGCATGTAGATGGCTAGCTACGTGCATATAGATGGCTAGCTATGTGCATGTTGATGGCTAGCTATGCGCATATTGATGGCTAGCTATGTGCATGTTGATGGCTAGCTATGTGCATGTTGTTGGCTAGCTATGCGCATGTTGATGGCTAGCTATGTGCATGTTGTTGGCTAGCTATGCGCATGTTGATGGCTAGCTATGTGCATGTAGATGGCTAGCTATGTGCATGCTGATGGCTACCTATTTAGTTTAAATAGATGGCTAGCTAGCAAATAAACACACAAAATAGAATGTTACTAGGTTAATAGATATACATCTATCTAGGTAGATATGTAAGGCAGCATATTGCTAGTCATGTATGTTCGTGTATATATATATATATATATATATATATATATATATATATTGCAATAGAAAAATGCCAGCATTAAAATATGGTTAAGCTTAAACATGGAAAAGTAAAGCATTAAGAATTGATTATATAAAGTTATAAATTGAATTAAAAAAATAGTAATGCTGCAATATTTTAAGTTATAAATTTATTATATTTTTTACTAGAATATCTTGTCTTTTTCTTTTCCAGTTTTTACAACTAGTCCTTTACTTTTCCTTTTAAACTTAACCATATTACTTTTCATGCCCGCATTTTTCTATTGTAATCCATGATTTTTCCAGGCTTCCAATAAATTTACTTGTTCTTTGTTTAATGTCAGTCTTGTGTTTTTGCTCCTGTAAACACATGTGTAATAACAATGCACGGCACTCGTTTGCTTTCAATAAAAACCCCAATTATCGCCCTTTTGATGTTTTCATTAGTGAATTAGTAGTAACCGCAGTTGCTATGGGAATCAGTCATAAAAGCATCACTCACCTCCTTATATTTTTTACGATTTGGAACACGAGAAAATTCATCATAACTGTTATTTTACTGAACGAAATTTGAAATTTTTTTTTAACAATATAGCTGAGAAGGTGATCTATGAAATGTAATAATTGTTTGAAATTTGGTCGAAAAATGAGTGAAAAAAAAGGAGAAGCTTTAAAGCAGTTCTAAATGACTAAAACTGTCACTTAGCCATATTTCAAACACTATCGTGTTTGAATGATATATTTCCTGCTTATGTATACATCTCTTATTACGAGTATTAGAGTGATTGTAAAAGGGGAAAACTTAATTGAAAATCTCCATATATTCAGAAACCAAATAAGCACCAAATGATAAGAAAAAAAAAACGTTTAAAATTCTTAGTTTTGGGGCGAGACAGGACAGAATGAAGTAATGAAATTTAAATTGTAAAATTTCTTCAGATTTGTTTTTGACAATTCTATTTTATTTTGTAGATTTTTTAATTGTCTTTTTTTTTTTTCATCGGTATTGCTTTTTAGTAATACGGTTTATAATTAAATAAAAACGGTAAATTTTCCTGGGATTTTCTGGTGATTTTGTACTTATATAGAAAGTGATTTTTTACTCATATAGAAAGTGGCAAGATAATATAACCAACTGTTTTCTCTCTTCCATCACAATCGACAATTTTAATTCAGTTTGTTTCGTCCTTTCTGTTCTTCTACACAATCTATCAGTTTGTCTGCTGAGGTCGTTAACTATTTAGTTTTGCCGTTTAACGACATTTGAACCGTTTCATGTTTTGCGTTTTTATACTACCTATTGCAAACGCTTTATTGAATAGAATTAGTCCGATGTAACTAGGGTTCATACCTTAACCAAATTTTTGCGCGTATAATTGCATATAATAAATTTGATAGGATTGAAACCGATCATATAAATGTAAGTTCCACTGTCCGCGACGGTATCGCCTGTATAAATATGAGAGAAAGGGAGCAAAAAGAAGGGGAAATGCTGAGAGAGAGAGAGAGAGAGAGAGAGAGAGAGAGAGAGAGAGAGAGAGAGAATAATGAGGGTGCAATAAAGGATAGGAGATAGATTAAAAAAAGGGGGGCGGTTTTTGCCTAGAATCCCTCCTATATTAAAAATCAAAAGAGAAGAAAAATCTGTATGATGCACGTGCTCGTGACGAACCGAAAAGATCATATTCCAAAAATAAGTTACATTGATCTAGAAGTTTTATTTTTATAATAATTATACTTCAACGTCCCCCTTATACTAATTATTCTTATGTCTCGCTTTTTTACTGCTTATTTTTTTTCATGTTTACGGTGCCTCTTACGTCTTGTTTTGCTAAGTCCCCTGTACATAAATATCACATTATATCTCTTTTATGTCTTCTTTTTGCGTTTGTTTAACTCGATGTTAACTTTTTCATCCTAACTACATTTTTTCCATTTTTCTCTTTATCTCGCATTTTCAGTCTCTAGTCATGTCCCCTTTTTTCTATTTTATTCATGTCCCCTTTTTTCATTTTTATTCATGCCCCCTTTTTTTCATTTTTATTCATGTCCCCTTTTTTCATTTGTATTCGTGTCCCCTTTTTTCATTTTTATTCATGTCCATCTGGCATCAATTGAAATGAATGGCTCTCGTCTTCAGGAGGCCTCAAGTTTTGACAAGCTTCTGGGCTTGACCATTACTCCTGATCTTAAATGGAACACGTACATCAAATCTGTTGCCAAGGCCGCTGGAAAAATGGTGGGATCTTTCTATCGATCCAGTAGATATCTCACTGCTGATGCAATTCTCTATTTATATAAGAGCCAGGTACGTCCAAGGATGGAATACTGTTGCCACATCTGGGCAGGAGCTGCTAGAAAGGACTTGTCCTGCCTTGATAGAGTTCAAAATAGACTTCGTAGCCTCGTAGGAGATGTCCTTTTCTCTTCCTTGCAACCCCTATCTCACAGAAGAGATGTTGCGAGTTTGCCTCTGATGTATCGTTGTTTTCATGGAAAGTGTTCGACTGAGCTTCAATCTATGGTCCCCCTCGCAAACTTTCACAAGAAACACTCGTCTAGCTGTAAACACTATCAATAATTCCCCCCACTCTTTATCTGTGCCTAAACCTAAACGTAGATTCCATGAACAAAGCTTTTTTATTAGAACTGCAGGCCTGTGGAATTGTCTTCCGTTTTCCTGCTTTCCGGCAGACTACAATATGGTTATCTTCAAGTCTAACGTAAATAAGTTCTTGATGAGCCGTTCCATATAAGTTATCAAATTTAACAAATTTTCATTACTAATGATTATTATATTGTCCAATTTCTACTGTACACTCTTTAACCCTTATCCTTGAGTGGCCTCTTGGCCTTGATAATGTGGTGATACCTATGAAAAAAAAAAGAAAAAGTCCAATGTGAACAAGTTCTAATTGAATCGTCCCCTTAAGTAATCCAAGTTACAAAATTCCCACTGTTTACTATGCTTAAATCACAATGACTAATGTATACCTATTAACCCTTATCCTTGAGTGGCCTCTGGGCCTTGATAAGTGGTGACACCCATGTAAAAAAAAAATGTCCACTTTTTCATTTTTATTCATGTCTCCTTTTTCATTTTTATTCATGTCCACTTTTTTCATTTTTATTCATGTCCCCTTTTTTTCATTTTTATTCATGTCCCCTTTTTTCATTTTTATTCATGTCCCCTTTTTTTCATTTTTATTCATGTCTCTTTTTTTCATTTTTATTCATGTCCCCTTTTTTCATTTTTATTCATGTCCCCATTTTTTCATTTTTATTCATGTCCCCTTTTTTTCATTTTTATTCATGTCCCTTTTTTATTTTTTATTGATGTCCCCTTGTTTTCATTTTTATTCATGTCCCCTTTTTTCATTTTTATTCATGTCCCCTTTTTTCATTTTTATTCATGTCCCCTTTTTTCATGTCCTCTTTTTTCATTTTTATTCGTGTCCCCTTTTTTTCATGTCCTCTTTTTTAATTTTTGTTCGTGTCCCCTTTTTTCGTGTCCTCTTATTTAATTTTTATTCGTGTCCCCTTTTTTTCATGTCCTCTTTTTTCATTTTTATTCATGCCCCCTTTTTTTCATGTCCTCTTTTTCATTTTTATTCATGTCCCTTTTTTTCATGTTCTCTTTTTTCATTTTTATTCGTGTCCCCTTTATTCATGTCCTCTTTTTTCATTTTTATTCGTGTCCCCTTTTTTCATGTCCTCTTTTTTCATTTTTAATCGTGTCCCCCTTTTTTCATGTTCTCTTTTTTCATTTTTAATCGTGTCCCCCTTTTTTCATGTCCTCTTTTTTCATTTTTATTCATGTCCCTTTTTTTCATGTTCTCTTTTTTCATTTTTATTCGTGTCCCCTTTTTTCATGTCCTCTTTTTTCATTTTTATTCGTGTCCCCTTTTTTCATGTCCTCTTTTTTTATTTTTATTCATGTCCTATTTTTCGTTCTCTCTTCATGTCCCCTTTTTTCATGTCCTCTTTATTCATTTTTAATCATGTTCTATTTTTCGTTCTCTCTTCATGTCTCCCACTATTATTTTTTAGTCTCTATTTCGACTTCTATTTCTATCTCGTTTTTCTTTCGTTAAAACGCATTCTTTTCTCTTCCAAAATTACCGTTTCTTTTCCCCCCCCCCCACTTTTATTTTCATCTTTCTGCTTTCGCCGTATTGTCGATGCCAAGAAATTATTTATGTATTAAATATGCTAATCTTTCCTCATATTCGCACGGAATAATCCCCTCTAGACATCCGCGTTCATGACAACACATCTCGACGAATTTGAATAATTCACCAAAGCGATATCCAAATATAAATTTTAAAAATGCTTCAAAATTATCTTTATTCCAGATTGAAATTGTCTCCGGAAATCAAAAACTTTTTCTGTTGTTATTTCTATTTATTTTATTTTTCAGTTATCATCGTCTTTTGTGAATCTTATTTTCTCATTATTACGTAGACGACCACCCGACGTTTTTCAGTCTTAAAATACACTTAAATATAACATTTTAATTTATGTCGATATCGCATTTATTATCATAATCAATTTTCTATTGATTATTATCTTGTACCCAATATACAGTAGGGTCCGCCTGGCGTGGCCACGTCGTAAACTACGCTTTAATATAACATTTTCATGTACATTTGATATTTATTATTATAGTCAATTCTCTGTCGATTATTATATTGTACCTAATGTATAGAAGTGATTTTAAAATTATAAAAAATATAACTTGGTTGCCATCAGCTAAAATCGAAACCAAAACATATAGCTCTCCGACCTTCACGTCATACGGGTATAAAAAATTAAAAATAACGTTATTAAAGGTATAAACGTGTATTTGCGCCTGTGTAGAATAGCGCGTTAAATCGACGTAGACATGCCAAGTTCCATTTTTTTTTCAATTTTGACCCTGTAGCAGCTATTTTTATCGGCTAAAGACTATACCGAACTTGTTTCACATGTTCAAATCCCCTATATATGAAGTTTCAAATATGTAGAATAAAAATTGAGAGAAAAATTTGGTAGAGACCTTTCCCTACACAAACATACAAGACCACTTTATATATATATATATATATATATATATATATATATGTATTAGCAAAAGTATCCGTCGTTGATTGGGTTCAAAAGCAGTCTACAGAAAATGCACTCTGATTTATAAAAGTATGATAGGTTATAAAAAGGAAGGGTTGTAACGAGATAGCTTCGAAGTTGAGGGTATCAAAACCAAAGCAAAATATGATGAAAGTAAAAATAAAATAGATAAACCCCATAATTTATTATACCATACCGGTTCACACTGAAACACTTATCACAATATTCTGTGGATTTATATTAAAAAACTTGTTAAACTTTGTGACATATTTCCATTCTATGGAGGTCAGGTGCGAACGAACACCCCATAATTTTATTATACCATATTTCTTCAAACTGAAACAGAATTATCAAAGTATACTTACGCAGATAGATATGAAAAGTCTTTATCAAAGTTTGTGCCTATTTCCATTCTATGGAGGCCAGGCGCGAACGCAGACCCCACAATTTTATTATACCATCCCTATTTAAGTTAAGAATACTTTGATTAGTATGTTTTATGTATATCTATATCAAAAACACTTATAAACGCTTTTTTAAATTTTTAAATTTTTTATTTCGATACTTTGTGGACCAGGCGCGAACGCAGACCCCACAATTTTAATGAACCACCGTTCTACCAGATCAAACATACCCATTTCTGTGTTTCGATACATCTTCTATCATTATATGTGATCAGTTTTTAAAATAGTCAGTCATATAGGAGCCTATTCGTGACCAGACCCACACACACAGACATTCAACTTTATATTATAGATATATATACTAGCATACGGCATAATCACGTTTACACAGCGGTTCCCACTGGATCAGCGAAGTTAAACAACGTTTAACCTGGTCAGTACTAAATGAGTGACAATTTGGGAATACCAGGTGCTGTATGCGCTCTCCGCTTATCTGGACATTGTTTCCAGTCGCCGATTCAGGAGAGATGTAGTTGGTGGGATTGCGCAACCCTTGCTTCACAATTTCACGCGCAGCTGCCCCTACAGGGGGTACCCTTTGTTTTTCGAGACTGAACGGAGGCATCAAATATACTAGCAGGCCGCCTAGCATTGTCCGGTCGTAAAATACGCTTAAATATGATATTTTGATTAATGCAGATTTCGTATTCATTATTCTATTATATTGAACCCAATATAATTGAATGAGATAAAAAAAAAAATTTTTAAAGATTCGTGCGCTACCACCGAGAAACGAAACCAAAACGCTTAGCTTGCGATTTTCTTTTTTTTATGTGAATGCCAGCGCTGTGAAGAAATGTTTGCTGCGAGGTTAAATTTTAAGACATGAACCAATAGCTTTTACGTTACGCATGCATATTCGTAATACTGTTGTTCGACCTTCACCTGGCAAATTCCATTTTTTTAACACTTTTGCGCCGATTTATAAAATTTCGCATGGGTTTGATTTGAATAATAACTTTTTTTTCGGTTTTCTTATAAGATAATCATCTTTAGTTAATTATTAATTAATTATTAACTGTAATTATATTCATGCAGATATTCTACATTATTTATACTTGCGTAATATTTGCGTAAAAATCTCTTTCTATACATATGTATGTATGTATGCGTATATACATTTGTTTAAAAAACATTTGCCCTCCAAATTCTGTCGGATTTTGGTCCACAGATACGAAACTTAATATATTTATATTTTAGCAAATATTTAATATAATTTTTCCTTGTTCCTTTTAGGTAAGTTGGTGTTTTCTCGTCTGATTTAATCAGCAATGGACGCTACCTACATGTTGGATCTTTTTTCCATATTTTGGTATGTTACCTCTTCTTGTTATAACCTAGTTGAAACACTCGTATATACTAAATCATTTATCGACTAATGATATCTAGTGTTTTCGTATGGAAATTCGAATGCAACATAAAGATTAGGAAACAGAAAGAAGTGTCGAGTAACATGATTACAGTTACGAAAAGAGAGTACAGGACACTTAGGATGAACTACTTTACTAAATAGAATCAGAGATTATTTAATCGAAAATTCCAAAATGATTTGTGGAATGTTCTACATATATATATATATATATATATATATATATATATATATATATATATATAGTAATTTATAATATATATATATTACTAACTAGCTCTGTATATTAAATTTATGTGAGTAAATGAAGTAGTTATATATATATATATATATATATATATATATATATATATATATATATATATATATATATATATACAGGGTGTCCACAAAGTCTGGCTACTTAATGTAGCCAGAGTTTGTGGGCACCATGTAGATTATGTATCCAGACTTTGTGGGAACCTTTTAGATTATGCAGCCAGACTTTGTGGACACCCTGTAATTGTGTGTGTATATTCGCTTCCTATGCACTCCTAAACGGTTGGGCTGATTTTTTTTTTTTTTTTTTCAAATTTCAAACAAATGTACTTCACGTACCTGGCAGTGTTCTTAGATCATATCGATATCAGATAAGTATCGATAATCAATAATCGAAAACATTATTCGATGAAAGAAGGAACAGGCGATTTTACCTAACATCACATGTGCCTTTGAGAAGTTTTATTACCATACAAGCAGAACAGCCCGACCTATAAAATCTGCAATAGGTTCTTTGATAGGACAGGGACGCATTCAAAATGAATGTTTCTGTTTAGAGCACAATGGCATCATGATACTTGTTTTTGCATTTTAAACTTTAATCCAAGTCATTATATAAAAATAATTTTATGAAATCAACAGTAGTTTCTCTACAGTGCAATGTAAACAGCAATGTATTGTGAACGAAGTCATTGTTGGGAGACATGTAAAGCTTCCTACCGGTACACTGTTGTCTTACACGGTAAACTAGAGCAGGTAATTAATCGATTTGATTAAAAAATGGGAAAATTGACTGACTTCGATGAAAATAAATTACGGGAGGGCAAAATATTCGTTGGTCCTTAGGAGTAATATTTCAAAAACGTACTCCAGCAACAAAATCACACCTCTTCATTGTTGAGATTCCTAAATGCCAGGAAACTTTTTACTCTGATAGTTTCTTTCCTCGAACGGCTAGACTTTGGAATTTCATTCCTGCTACCTGTTTCCCTGACTATACTGAGATGCAAGTTTAAATGTAACGTAAACTAACATCTTCGTAGGCATGGTCCCAAATATCAGCCCCTTACGTCTAAATGGCTATATGCCTCATTAGAGGTGAACGTGGGTTATATATATATATATATATATAAGTTTCGTTGTTCAATTTTAAATTCTGAAAAAAAAAAATATAGAAACATATATTCGATTTAAGAATTTATTGCTTGACAAAAGGAATATATAGAAGTGGTTATTTTAATCTTTTTAATCCATGGATTTTCAACAATGGCCTATATCATCAGAGGAAATGAAATGCAGTTAGCAAAATGTTCAACTGCGAATGGACGCTATTTTGCTTTTCAGCACAATTATTGAAAATAGCTTTTAGTAGTTGTGGAGAAAATTATACGAAAAGAGAAGTTGATACAACCTGTGTAGTCCATTATCGGAAGGAGTCCAATGTCGTTCGGGGTTATAAATCCGGGTGGGCAGAAAATAGGCCCATGGGAGAAAGTGACATTCCCATATAGCGAAAGCGTACTGCTCCTTATTGATATCACGAAAAGTATAACGGGCAGTCTTATTCATTGTTGCGTTGATTGTGTGTTAGTCGCTGTGGTCCAAATGCTTTCTCGGTGTTGACAAAGTATATTCGAAATTGGGTGGATATACCATTCCATTGTCATTATCCCCATGAGTAATAGAATTTGAGCATTGAATTAAGTGTGCAATGGACCTCGGAATCAATAGTGTAGTTATCAAAATACCAAAGATAGTAAAATAATCCTGGTGATTCGGAAGAGTACTTTGGAACGGCTTGCTTGAGGTATGAGTTTATTAGAAAGATAGTTCGTTTATATTGGATGATATCTAGTCATTCTGATTTAGATCTTTTCCAACCTTCTAATAAATTGTCTTGCTTCTGGCAAGAACCGGCTGATGTAGTTACTATAGTTACTGTAGGCACAAGCACTTTCGAATCCGTCTTGATTCATTATTAGAGATAATTAACAGAACTGGTTCTGGACATTTTATAGTTTTGTTGTTGTTGTTTTTTATAAAATATTTTGTATTATAAACATCTATGTATATTTTATTGATAATCCATTTAGCCTACAGTAAATATGGCCGCTAAATCAGCACGTTTTTTTCTAGAAGCAAACAAATT
This sequence comes from Euprymna scolopes, assembly GCF_053919585.1. Lineage (NCBI taxonomy): Eukaryota > Metazoa > Mollusca > Cephalopoda > Sepiida > Sepiolidae > Euprymna > Euprymna scolopes. The sequence goes on from NC_136483.1 coordinate 186,392,168, forward strand.
AATTTGAAAAATGAAAAGGATTTAAATAAAAATTAACAGACGTTAAATGTCTGTTGTATTGATTTGCACGAAATATGCTTAAAAGAAAGAATGGTATATATATATATATATATATATATAGTACTGTTTCGCTGTATCACAGCTGATTAGTGCGGCTAGACTAGCATCCATTTCAAACCAGGGATTATAAAAATAATTTTTCTTTCGGCGAGCCAAAGTTGTTAGAATTCAAAATATTCGTCGGAAAAAAGGGACAAAAACATTCTTTCCGTCATTCACCAATACGAACCATTGTCAATATATGACTGAATGAGGCCGGAGCGTATATCGGCCGTAACGTTGTGAGAATAAGACTCAGTATTTGAACAGTAGTTCGAACAATCGAAAAAATATGGCGTAGTTGCTGTTTATGTTTGTCAGACGTATAGAATATCATGCACTATTTTTTTTATCAGACGTCATGATTTTATTGCAAAACTTTACTGCATAATTAATCCCACCTTCGAACTCTTTGTAAAATTATAGCCTAAACACATGTGTTTTATATCGTTATAAAACTTTTTCACTGTATCCTTGAACTGAAATAAAACGAGATACACCTTACAATATTGATTATATAAACGTCATTTTAAAATGAAGGAAATACATCAACAGCAAACCTGCAAACTTTAAATGTGCTTTGAGTTTTTCCTGTGATGAACAGTTCAAAATCGATACCCAGAACCGCACAGCGACAGAAAACTCTATTAAACCGTAGATTCAGTTACAGTGACCAAGTGTTCTATATAATAAGATTTGTGTTTCCATTGTCTGCTGTTCATTCTTATCTTTAACTCGAAGTGTCACAATGATACAATCGCGTTAACGTTTGGACCTTCATTTCCGTCATTTTTGCTCAGCTTCCGGTTACATGAAATTTCCATCCTCATTCGTGTTTTTCTTATCTTTAGAGATCGATAATTCCGCGAAAGAAAAATGGCAAAAACACTTTCCGATTATTACATTTCAGTTATCTTCTTTTTTTTTTAATAATTCATTTCTCCTTTTAAGACGCAGGATGCAAGTAAAAATATGAATTATTATATGTGTGTGTGTGTGTGTGTGTGTTTGTGTGTGTTTGAGAGAGAGAGAGAGAGAGACAGAGAGAGAGAGAGAGAGTGAGTGTTAAAATTTCACAGAAGGTCAGAAAAAACATCAGTAACACCGGTTTCAAATCTGATATAAGGAAACCAGCTTATGATCGAAAAATATCGAATTCTCTTCGGCCTCGGTTTATATCCGTTCCTACCGGAAATGTCAACTACGCTTTGTTCTTTTCGGACCTTAATGTTAATGTTCTTGTTGTTGTTGTTATTATTATTATTATTATTATTATTATTATTATTATTATTATTAACAACAACAACTGATATTTTATTTTATTTTTAGCACTTCCGGTCTATGTGTTCGGTGAAAATCTTGGTTTCAAAAATATCCTTCCCTAATTTGACAATTTCTGTTTATTTGAATTTAAAATATTGACTTTTAAAAAGGGAGATTACTCATATATATATATGTGGGTGTGTATGTATATATACATGTCTATTATTGTTTTTATTTTATTACCGATTGCGTTATACTTGTTTCGCTTAGCTATGAGGAAGTTATCTTCCCCTTTTTTTCTGCGTTGTCCGCATTTTTGGGACGTATATTTTATTATTTGTTTATATTATTTTCATTTATTAAATATTTAAATATTTTTTATTTAAATTTTTAACATTTTTACGTTCACAAGTTGTCTGTCCATGAACACGTGTTTCTTAGTATCGCCCATCGTCAGCATGACTAAACTTTTTAATAAGGATCGAACTCTTAACTGCCCAATCGGCAGCCTGATATTTTACCACTGAGCTGCGATACTGAATAAAAATAATATAAATAAATAACAAAATATACGTCCCTGAAAAAGAGAGTGATGCAAATAAATAATTAGTAATGTATAAGTTATAAAGAGGCGTGATTAGACGTGACTTAATACCAATAACGCTGACGTCAGCATATAAACAAGACTTAGTGAACAGGCTTTAAACCACTCTGGGTGCGGCAGCAGACCTAGATAAAGTATATGACAAGAAGTAATGATTTTTAGAAATTGTTTTTGTGGCGTTAACACATCCATATCTGAAATCTAAAAATTAAAAGATTTCTTTAATTTTACATTTTTTTATCAATGGTTCAATTACGACACACCGATTGCTTTCAGATCATAAAAGATAAGCAACGTTGAACCTGGTCAGTGCTAAAATAGGTGACTATTTGAGGATATTATGTGCTGTATGTGCGCTTCGCTTGTCTCTTTTTTTTTTTTTTTTTTTTTTAATAACATTTTCACCCCAAACAAGGCACATTGCCACTTTGGTGTAGGGGGCTACTATCAGGGAAAACATCTACTGGGGTACTATGTAGGGATTTGGGCAGCGAGATGTTGGTTCACGTTGCACTTGAACTTATGCATGTCAGTACAGTTGGGGAAGCAGTGACCTGGAATGGAATTCCAAAGTCTAGCAGTTCTGGGGAAGAAACTACTGGAGTAGAAAGATCTCTGCTTTGTTTCTGGTCGTTCTGGATTTCTGCTTGCCACTGGAATCAACAAGTTCCAAATCATAAGAAATGTGGTTGGAGATTGCGCAACTTTTGCTTCACAATTACATACGCAGCAACCCTTACAGGACTGAACGGAAGCGGTGATTCATGGTTCAAATCTACTTTTTAAAAAATTTTCAATTAAGTAAAATAGTGTTTAATAAACTTTAAATGGTTGAAATAATTTCAAGTGAATATTATACCAGTAAAATAGCTGCTAGGCGGGCTAAATTGATATGCCTATATAAGAAATGATGAAATTTTTGAGAAACTATTATTAAATTCTCGCCATCTGTGACTAAAATATAAATCTTGCTAAAAATAATATAAAAAATAAAACATATCCTATATATAAAAGGTTATATGTTTGTTTCTGTCTGTCTCTATATCTTCAAACTCTATCTTCTCTGAGTCTAAAAGCTGCAGAGCGGCGCTATGGGCCTCAAATGATTGGATATTTTACGGACAGTTTTTTTTATGGGCCTTTAATCCGACCTTTAGCCGGTTAAAATAGTTTTTAAATGGGTAAAAATTTAAAAAATCGTCAAACATTTTGTACACACATTTTAATTTATTTCTAAGTTTAATTTTTAATCACTTTATATGCGTGTCACGTTGGTACAGTGGTAACGTTACCGGCTTTATATGCTACAGCTTCGGTTTCGATTCTAGCCGATGGCACCCGAATACTTTTCTTTTTACTTTTGAAATCACGACTCTACTAATATATACGAAATCTGGACGAATTAAAATATCATATTTAAGCGTATTTTACACCCGGGCAAAGCCAAGTGCTCCCCCCTCCAATATAAAAATAAAAATATATGAAATAGAATGTATAAAAAAATGAAAACAAATATAAAAAATAGATATAGTCTTTAGCACAAGATTCTTTTCGAATAGTTGCCAAGATTCGCTACCTGTAGCTCAAGATACCTGATAACTATATTAACCTATTTTGTTTAATAAAGAGTCGGAGTTTATCGAGGCAAATACTACTCGATGATGAACTCACAGCACATGTTCCCCGCTCAACGTGCATACTCCTGATACACTCGCCAAGCAGCAAAATCCCACCTTCCACTGTAAATGTCTCTAGATTCTGAAAAGACTTTGGAATTCCTTCCCTGTTTATTGTTTCCATGACTTTACTAGTCTGCAGAAATTTAAATGTATTGTGAAAAGACATCTCGCTGCTTAAATCCCCATAGTCACCTGCTAGACACGGTCCTAAACAGCACTACCTTATGTGCTAAGTGTCAATACGCTTTGTTTAGCGTGAAACAGTCTCAAAAAAGGATTTTACTTTTTACACACCAAGAATAAGAGTAAGATGGGCATTTTGTCTGAAAACAGCAATTCTCCCCTCTTTGTCGCTGCAAGAAACAAATGTGTTTGATTATATAAGCACAGAACACTAATGTCTATGTATAAAAAGTATAAATGTTTATTTAAAAAAAACGTATTATAGTTATAAAAGCCCTACCAAGAAATCTAATGCTATTTGACTGTTTTTTCTTAATTCACTAAATAGGGAATCTTTAATAGGGAAATTTATGGTTATAATGTTTTTCTGAAATAAATATTAATACGTTTTTATACCCACAGATACTAGTTTTTCATGCTTACGTAATCAACAATGCACGGGGTGATAATTACTGTTGGTCGGGAGATTTGAACCCAGTTACAATGACAACCTTGGCTTTCTGGGCTAGCGCCTTACCTCTCGACGAAAGGCAATTAACATTTATATGAAAGTGAATTTAGATTCCTATGAAGTCATGTAAGCGGGTTGTCATAATCAACAGTCATGAGAGTATTCAACAGGAATTTAGAAGGATGCGTATTTGCTAGTTTTTTTTTTATTTTTTGTTTTTTTTTACATTTTCGCTCCAAACAAGGCACATTGCCACTTTGATGTAGGGGGCTACTATCAGGGACCTAAGTTTCAGGATACTATGTAGGGAATTTAGCAGCAAAATGTCTGTTCACATTACACTTGAACTTCTGCATGTCAGTACAGTTGGGGAAGCAGAATTCTGGAAGGAAGTTACAAAGTCTAGCAGTTCTGGGGAAGAAGCTATTAGAATAGAAGGCTTTCTTACATCTAGGGATCTCTACTATGTAGGGCCGGGATTTCGTTGCCTGTCGAGTTTGTCGGGAGTATTTTCGTCGAGGAGGTACAAAGGCTTGTAGTTCGTCAGAGCATCCACCATTAAAATACTTGTAGAACAGGCAGAGGGATGCAACATTTCGTCGATGGGACAGGGGTAGAAGGCAGTTCGGGACCGATCATGTCGGCGACTCTCTTTTGGACTCTGTTCAGGAGTGGGAGTCTAGTAGCAGATGCACCAGCCCAAATGTGACAATAATACTCCATACACAAGCGAATGATAGCTTTGTAGAGGTACACGATACTTTCAGGCGTAAGTAACTTTCTAGCAGGATAAAGAGAGCCCACCTTCTTCGCAGCAGCCTTGGCAATGATCTCGATGTATCTATTCCAACTCATGTTTCCTGTGAACGTTTTCAGTCTATTAAAAGGCTTTTATAACCATAATACTTTAAAAAATAAATATCAATAGTTTTTCAATGTATTACGTTCTTAGAGTGAATTAAACTGATTTTATATATGAAGATGTGTAAAGACAATGAGCTCGTTTCTAAATAATTGTGATGTAGATTTGATTAATTACTAAACTTTTTCTATTTATCTATTTAAATCTATGTTATTTATTTCCCAGTGGTTTGCGCTTGAAAAAGTTCTAATTCCCAAGTAATTATTCCCAAATGTAAGAAAGGAAACTAAATTAATTTGGTTCACCCCACCCTTCCATCAATAACAATAACTGGTTTTAATTTGCCGAATTTTAGCGAGGAAAACACGGCTAAATGATGACTTAATGAAGGGAAACAAGACAATGCGCTTTATTATTAATATCTATAATACAAATGATGATTAATAGCAAATATAATAAAATAGAAATATTCATTAGGAAGTGTACATTCGCGAGGAGAAATATTGATGGCCCAAGGGAAAACTAAGGAAAGACAGCGGACGGGAAGATACTGCTTTGCAAATTGAATCCATTTCTATAAAACAACAGGCAGCATCCCATCAGGTGCTCTCTATCTGTATCCCTTTTTCTCTATCTCCCAACTCTCTATTTATATTCCTTTATCCTTCTCTATCACCCTCGTGTCTATATATATATATATATATATATATATATATATATATATATATATATATATATATATATATATATTAATGAATAATAAACGTTTTTATACCCAAAAACACTTGTTTCATGCTTACGTAATCAGCAGTGCAGGAAGTAATATAATATATTATATATATATATATATATATATTAAGTAATGTGATTTATAATTTAAAATTTAAAAATCAAATTTTAATTAAATTAAAAATCCGTTTCATAAGAAGGAACAACAACAAAATCAATTATCTGTACGATCGTTTCGGAAAACAATGCTTTTTATTGTGGTATACATCAAGTTATGTAGAATAATTATAGATAGTTTTTTGGTAAGCAAGGTCTCCTCATCAGCAAATTTAGGAGGGTTTTTATTGAATTTAAAAGACACCATAAATAAACCTAGCATTAAAAGTAAGGTAGATGAATCTGAAAAATTGAAATAAAAGGTCTGGATTTAAAATTTATAAAAAAATTAATATGGGTTAGAGATAGAAATGAGTAGAGAAAAATATATATTTTTGAATTTACATAATAAATTTGCTTTAAAAATATATAGAGATATTTACCTTTTATTTTTTATTTTTTTGAAACCAGGAAACAATTTATTGCACGAGCGTCCCCCTTTTTAAAATTCATCATTCAATAAGATAAAAAGCTATAGCAAACATCTAAATGACTACTTTAACCACAGTTCCTGATTTCAAAAAAAGAAAAATTAAAAGGTAAATATCTCTATATATTTTTAAAGCAAATTTATTATGTAAATTCAAAAATATATATTTTTCTCTACTTATTTCTATCTCTAACCCATATTAATTTTCTTATAAATTTTAAATCCAGACCTTTTATTTCATTTTTTCAGATTCATCTGCCTTACTTTTAATTCTAGGTTTATTCATGGTGTCTTTTAAATTCAATAAAAACCCTCCTAAATTTGCTGATGAGGAGACCTTGCTTACCAAAAAACTATATATAATTATTCTACATAACTTGATGTATACCACAATAAAAAGCATTGTTTTCCGAAACGATCGTACAAATAATTGATTTTGTTGTTGTTCCTTCTTATGAAACGGATTTTTAATTTAATTAAAATTTGATTTTTAAATTTTAAATTATAAATCACATTACTTAATATTGAATTAGCTCTAGGACATTTAACTATCGAGCTTATTATATATCTAAATTACAACGAGCACTTTCTTTTTCCTGTATTTTAATTAAACTAGTAATTTCACTGTTACATTAAAATACACTCAGCTCTTTAGACTATTGTTCTAATCTCCTTTAAATTATATATATATATATATATATATATATATATATATATATATAAATTGTAATAAATATTAATAATTTTTTAACTTCCCTCCAAGAAGTAATGAAATTGTACCCTTTTAAGCAAGAATTGTCACAATCGGAATCGGTAATTGTATCGGAACCAGGAAAATATTTGAATTGTCGAATTGCTAATATATATATATATGTGTGTGTGTGTGTGTGTGTGTGTGTGTGTGTGTGTGTGTAGTTTGTCAGCTTCCCGACAAGTCTATCCGTTTGTTCAATATAAGATTGAAATCCAAAACATCGTAAAAATATTGTATACGATCCATTGAAGACAAGTTGATCAGCCAGCATGTAAATTCCCAATTATGACTAAATGATCAGAATAGATCCGATATCATTTGAATTCGGTATAACTGATTCAGTAGATAGCGATAGTGCCCATTAGGCAAATGAAGAACCCCAAAATAATTCATAAGCGACCACTTCGATAATATCTGAAAGTCGATATTTACTTGCCTACACACAAGAGCAGAATTTGACACAAGGTCTGATTTTAACGGTAGATATATCCAGTTCTCCAAACAAGTGTCGTTCAGATAAAATAAAATTTACCTCAGTCAAGAATGATTTTTTTCCTCATGAATATTTTTTCTTCAGTTTTTCACACCAAACAAAGCTTGAACGTAAAGGGCTACTTTTTGGGATCATATCTAACAGAGGATTGATGGTAGTTGAGCAGCAATATGCCTGTTCACATTATATTTAAACTTATGCATATCAGCATAGTATTAGAAGCAGGAAGCAGAGAAGAAATTCCAAACTCTGGTAGTCTGAGGAAAAAACTATTGAAAAAGATTTTCCATCATCTAAGCACATCAGTAAAGAGGTGGGATTTTGCTATATAAGGAGGTAGAAGAGAACAGGAGTACTGCGTTGATTCTAGAGTGACGGATGTAAACGCTTGTATACTGCATTACCTCCGCTGGCGATATCGCTACGTCACAGCATTTAGTGCAAAACCAGTTTGCCCTTAACTTGTACATGACTTATTATCCTTGTTTTCGTATTTTTCTTACACTTGCACTCTTTGCAAGATCGAAGCCACGATGTCTCCGTGAGAATACTTTTGTTTGCTGTTTAGTTTATTAGCGCAAATAGAAAATAATACCGCGAACACAATTTATTACCTGTCTCTATTCGGAATCTGTTAAACCGAATGTAACTCTTCAAGGCGTGGAGTTAAGAAAAAAGAAAAGAATACCAAACCTATTCTAAGGTGTGATGAAAATGGCCGATATAAGTATAGTTTTATAACTTGTCCTGTGTGCATTCATTGTTAACTAGCTGAAATACCCGACAAAGGACGGGATCATAATAATGCCATAGACTGAAAAGCTTTAGTAATTAACTTGACCAACAGCGATCCAGACGAAACCCGTGACCCAAACAATATCTCGCCACCTTATTTCTAATAAGGGGGAGTACATTATCATTTGAAAAAAAAGAGGCGTTTTCATCAATATACTCATTTCCGCGATTAACAATGTAATAATTAATTAAAAATTGACAAGATGGTGTGTACATTAATCAATTAAAAAATTTATTAAAACATAGCAGGCCTCCCGACGTTGCCCAGTACGCTTAAATATGGTATTTTAATTCATGCATATTTCGCATTTATTATTATAGAAACAGTTCTCGATTGATTATTATATTGTACCCAACATATTGTAGTGATTTTTAAAAGTTTGAAACTCAAAGAATATGACCTGGTGCCATGAGCTAGAATTGAAACCAAACCATGTAGTGCTACAGTGTAAATTATTACCAATCTGTTTTCATATAAATACTTAAAAATATAGCGTTGCTAAAGTTACAAATGTATATTTGCGCATGTGTAGAAATACCGTTTAGTCGACATACTTTTGCCGATTCTGTTTGCTATTTGCCAAAACTGGTGGGAACCAAGCCGCTGCTCACCTACTTTGGACTTGATGGACAGAGCATATAACTCTCTTGCAATCTTTATTACTTTCTTACAATGGTTGCTGGCAGTCCTGAAAGCGGCTTTAGTTTCCATACATCTATTACGTTGGAGGCAGTGGAAAAAGTGATTTCTGTGCGCAATAGCAGCAGCAC
>NC_136483.1:186406436-186553936 GCF_053919585.1 Euprymna scolopes
ACTCATGAAACCCCTGCCTTAAATGAATCTAGTATAACACACATTATTACACTTTACGTGTTCCAAAGTTCATAAAGTATCAGTTTATTAGTTAAATGGCGAATCAGGTACGTAAACATGCACACATATCTAAGTTTGTAGGAATAGATATAAGGATATTAACACGAATAATATAAAATAACGAACGCCAGTATATCTCGCAATCGTGTAAACAGAAAGTAACTCTCTAGGGCGAAGAGTATAAGAAGTAAGGCAACCAATCACATGCGGAGGTGTAATAAAAATGGCCGACATGACGTTTAACATGAATCTGAGTTAGTAAAACTACACGTTTTGCGCTTGCTTGAAGAAAGATTCGCTTTCATTCCTTCGTTTATTTATGGTATTTGTATATATTGCCCTATTTGCAATTTCTTTATTCTTTTGTTTTCGAGAGGGAGTGACTGTTTGCCAAAGGCGTTGAGATGTGGTGTCGAGGATTATAATGAAATATATCGCGTGAACTATAATTTTCACGGTTCTTTTTCTACATTTTACATATTTGCGATATAGAAACAATATATATCAAAACTTTTCTGACTGTACACACACACACACACACACATATATATATATATATATATATATATATATATATATATATATATATACCTTTCTGGCAGTTAACAAATATAAAAAGATATGTTCTGGCGAAATTCCAAAGACTATTATCCTAGAATAATATTTCATACGAATAAATATTACAGAAAACAAGAAAATGAGGATATCTTCATACGCATATGAGACTAATGATTTGAAAATGTGTGTGTGTGTGTGTGTGTGTGTGTGTGTGTGTGTTGTGTGTGAGGGGCGTGAGTTCTGTTATAGAAGCGTTGATTTGCTTTGAATAAAATAAAATGCGCATCAAATTACAACGCGATATTACGTAATATTGCGTTGTAATTTGGTTTTCATGCGCACTTGATGTGTATTTTATTATCATATATATATATATATATATATATATATATATATATATATATATATATATATATATATATGCTTAATGTTGAGAAATATGTTTAAAACATTTTAGTCGAAAAGGAAACACGTATAGAGGTATGTTATAGTCCTAATTCCGTGGAGTTTCAAAGAATGTAAGAATTTTTCTCTTTATAGGAAAGAAACCTAGTTAGCAAAACATATAGATAGCGGGGCTAAAAGATTTGCTGGTTTTATCATTTCTGAAACTGCATTCCATGATTCGTGGTCGTAGAATGTAAAATACTGTTTGTAAAAAAACGTTTGTATGAATTGTTTACGCAAAGTGATGGCTGTAAAAGTAGAAGGGGATAAAAGCCGCTTATATATATATGTGTGTGTGTGTGTGTGTGTGTGTGTGTGTGTGTGTGTGTGTGTGTGTGTGTGTGTGTGTGAAGCAACATTGTCTGTAAGTGAAAATGAATAATTATTTTTTTATTACAATTATCATGCCCTTTAAGAATATTTAAGGATAGGCACTGTCTGCAGTGTTATAACTAAGGCAATCAACTACCGTCTATGCAATGTTCCCGACTCCGCTCATGCGAACACTCTAGATTGCCTTTTCAAAATTCATATTAGCTAACTGGTCACCGACGTAGGGCCCTTTTTATGTAAAATGGGAGCCTCTTTAGTGAAACAATGGGATTTTGCTATCAGTTAGGTTCGTCGAGAGTATTTATGTCGATGGGGTAGTACAAGAGGAGTAAGTCTGTCGTAACACATTCTACTGGATTGCTTGTATAAAAAGTGCAGAGATGCAACATTGCGGCGATGGACTAGCTTGGTAGATAATGTAAAGTCTATTAAATTAGAGGATCTTTTTATTTGTGCCTGACGCATAGGCGGATGGTTGCTTTGTAGAGATATAAGTGGGGAATTCGCGCCCAGTGAAGGGAACCTATCTTCTTTGCTGCAGATATGGCAGTATCTTTTGTGTATTTGTTGCAATTAATGTTACTTGTGAGTGTTAGGTCGGGAGTTTGAATATTGTACTTTCAGTTATTATCCATGGCAATCAGTGTGCGGAAAGGTTTCTTATACTTTTTTAAAAAAAGAGACCTTGTTGCAGTAGCATTAAAATTTCCTATTCATCTATGTTCGCATTTATAGGAATTCCGCTTTTGCATTTAATATGCGTGCGTTCTTTTTGTTTGGGCGTCGAAAATAAAGCATTAGGGCATCAGAAATATTCCCATCTCGGACACAATTGCATGAGGGAGATGTGCAGAAATAATAAATATCCAACGATCGGTCCCTGTGATACCCATAAAAGCATTTAGTTTCTAATTTTTTTAGACGATGATTAATTATTCGCATTATTTGAATTCTTCAGACTACTGCTCTCATCTTAAGTGTCATTTTCACAATGTTTCGGTCGATATACCCTCTGGCCTTTTTCAGGTGTATATTGTCGAATTCGAGAATCAATTTTTAAGTGTATCTTCTATAGAATTTAACACGATGTGGAAACTATTGATTATAAATATAGATACTATAATATTAAGTAGGTAATAATATATCTCCATAATTATAAAACTCTGTGGATCGTCCGGTTTTCTTGTTTACTTGAATTTTGTATTACAATAAAGTAATATTCCTATCTGTTTATTTGCTACAAAATTTTCACTCTTTCACAAATTAATTTTCATACCGAAAACGGACATTTACATATTTATATTTTAGCATGATTTATATATATATATATATATATATATATACGATGTATTCAAAGGGAATTTGCAATCAAGGAATAACATCATTGGCATATTACATTAAGTAAAATCTGTTTTAATAATTCGCTCCATGTTATTAATTATTTGTGGTAATAAAATTGTCTGCATTGCTCCATTAGGCATATTATTTAAAGTGAATTTATTTAATTTATTTCTAATTTAATTTAATATTTATTTAATTTAATTTATTTTCAATTATAATCAGACTACAGTTGTCTTTAAAAACCGAGAAGTTTACTTCAGATGTGAGAGTAATTTCTCCTTTAAGCTATTTCCCTTTTAATTTTCATATACGAAAATTTATGTATTTTGTACTTCCATAAATTCAACATGTGATCAACTTTCAGGGAAATTGTAAAAAGTTAAGATATTCGGTGTGTATTATATAATATAGAACTATACACCCCACCTGCCAATATGTTTTAATCTGGCAACGCCGGGTATATATATATATATATATATATATATATATATATATATATATATATATATATATGCATATATATATATATATGCATATATATATATATATGCATATATATACATGCATATATATATATATATATGCATATATATACATGCATATATACATGCATATATATATATATATATATGCATATATATATGCATATATATACATGCATATATACATGCATATATATATGCATATATATATACATGCATATATATATGCATATATATGCATATATATATATACATGCATATATATATGCATATATATGCATATACATGCATATATATGCATATATATACATGCATATATATATGCATATATGTATACATTCATATATATATGCATATATATGCATATATATATGCATATATATATACATGCATATATATGCATATATATATGCATATATATATACATGCATATATATATGCATATATATACATATATATATGCATATATATATGCATATATATATGTGCATATATATATGCATATGTATATATATGCATATATATATATGTGTGTGTGTGCATATATATATATATATATGTGTGTGTATATTACTTTTAAAAACAATAATCTGCGGACACGCGTGTTTTTGAGCCCTACCAATCTTCAACGTAGCTTGACTGTTATTAAGATTCGAACCCCGGACCTTATATATTTATGTCCAGCGCCCTAACCCATTACGCTATGATGCCATAGACAATTTACTGTTTAGTTTTTTTTATCGTTTATCTGTACACGTAGTTTTTGTTGTTGATTTTTTAAACGATATTATGATGAAAATGGGTGACTTTCTATGAAAAACACCGGATCTCCGAGGCGGAGACGTTAAGCTTAATATCGTTTAAAAATCAACAACAAAAACTACGTAAACAGATAAACGATAAAAAAACTAAACAGTAAATTTCTATGGTATCATAACGTAATGGGTTAGGGCGCTGTACTGATATACATAAGGTCCGGAGTTCGAATCCTAACAATAGTCAAGCTACGCTGAAAGGGATAGGACTCCGAAACACTCGTGTCCGTAGATTACTGTTTTTAAAAATAATAAATAAAAAATACGTTCAAATAAAAAATGGGTGATTTTCTATGAAAAACACCGGATCTCCGATGCGGAGACGTTAGCCTTAATATCGTTTAAAAAGTCAACAACAAAAACTACGTGTGTATATATATATATATATATATATATATATATATATATATATATATATATATATATATATATATATATATATAACTACTTCATTTACTCACATAAATTTAATATACGAAAGTATAGATTTATGCGTAAACTTTAAGTATTTACTTCAAAAGTGCTCAATACGTAGGTAGAGCTAGTTAGTAATTTATAAAATATATATGGCGACTAAGCTACACTGAATATTCTGCGTTTCATCCACTGTAGGCGCATAAGCCTGACGAATCCTACAGTGGATGAAACGCAGAATATTCAGTGTAGCTTAGTCGCCATATATATTTTATAAATTACTATATATATATATATATATATATATATATATATATATATATATATATATATATTAATAGGGATATTTGCATCTAGAAATAAATTAAGTTTAAGACTTTTTAAATTCGTACTAGAACTGTCCACGAGGATCCGTGGCACAGTGGTTACAATACATGCTAACATTCAATTGTAAACGTGATATTCCCTTGGAGGTTTAATTATCAGTGTGGGCAACCGAAAAATACAAGTTCGAATTACTTAGAACCTCTATCCAGTTATGGCTGACGGAATAAGAGCATGCTACCTCTGTGCAGTAAATAAATGGTTCCATTCGAAATTCTGTGTAGATCACTAGCAAAGTTTGGTCGATTCAAACACCGGAGCACCAGGAATTGAAAGATCATAGTTTGACGCGAAGATTCGTATATTGAACAAAACTAGGAGGCGTAAGATGTAGATATTCTTTAATTTGTATTTGACAAACCAAAGATCCACCGTTTATTTTTTTAATATAGTATTTACTATTACATATTTGTTTATTGATAGGAGATTATGATTTATTCCTGAATTGTATAAATTTGCATTATTATAAAAATGAGAGAAGTTGCTCAGAACATCATTTCGAAATGTTTTGGCCTGGTTACTATCTCTGCTTCACAACAGAGATGTTGTGAATCTATTTCTACCTTATTGTTATTTTCATAGCAGGTGCTCGACTGAAATTCAATCTTTAGTCCCCCTTATAAAGCATTCTGAACTAATACTCGTTATTTAAAACCACTATCAAAAATGTGCCTTATTTTCTATTTGTACCAAAAACGAAAGGAAAATTCCATGAGCAGAGTTTCTTTCTTGGAGCTGCCGCCTGTGGGATGCAATATCGTAGGGTTGTTTGCCAGCTGAATATAGCCAGCTCTTTTCAACTCCAGTGTAAATTGTAACGCTGCCGTTACACTTTAACCGTGTTGTTATATTTCGACCACTCGGATCCACACGTTGTATGGTACCGTCGCAAAGAAAAGAACAAAAGAATAGTAAAGAAATAAAAATCCGAATTGGCATTTTTTTAAGTGAAAATACATTCATTCGTGGTTCTTCGAAAATAATGAATTTTATTATATTATCTTTCAAAAGTCTTTTCGCGCACACATGTGTTTTTTAAAAGTCTCTCTCCCAGCCACCTGACGCCGGCTATAGTCAGTGCTTTCTTGACCTTGACTTCATACGGCCATCTTCCCTTGTACCCACTTTACTTCTTCTTTTTTTGCTCGACCACGTACTGACCTTTGTTCTCCTTCTTTCTCCTTTCGTGATGTCAGTACGTGCACACTTGCTTAATTTGCATATGTGTCAAGATGGCTGCTGCTGCTAATATTTTCGCTAGTCAGCTATCCTACGGCTGCTAATGATTTTCTCACACGCGCGGCATACACACTATATTACAAAACAAGTTCTTATTGAATCGCTCTTTTACTAATTTCAACTATAATGGTCAGCACGGTGTTGTCTCACCGGCCACCTTATTCTTGAGTGGCCACTAAGGCTTGAAAATAATGACCTCTCTGTAAAATATATGCTAACAGCGTTAGCATTACTATTACAGTTAGTGTTATTAAAGATTCAGTATTATGCTTATTATTTTTACTGACTGTATATATTCTATGAAACAATAATGTATTTTTGCTCCTGGTATGGCCTTAAGACATTTAGTGGTGAGACCCGATTAAGGAATTGTGAGGGAATCTGGAAGTGTCCCTTAGTTACCATTGTTCCTAGGTCCACGTTGTCCTGCAGTTATATCTGTTAGGGCATCTCGTGACACAAGATTAGGCTGGCTGAAGATAATTGTACCCGGATCAAAAATGCACCAAACATTGATGTTATTGTTGTTTTCTTTTACTTTTGTAAAACTCAATCATGTTCTGCAAAATCAGAAAATAAAATCCCATAAATAATTAATTGAAGATATAAACAACTTGAAGCATAAAAAAAGTTTTGTTTTCTATAAATTACTGGATTCAGTATTAAATAACCCGAAAACAGTTGATATGCCGTTAAACAAAAGAATCTAACCATACTTTATGAATAAAACTTTTGAAGATATAAAAAAAATTGAAGCATAAGAACTTTTTCCAAAATTACTAGACTCAGCATTAAATAGCCTCAAAGGGATTAATATACCGTAAAACAAATTAATCAAACCAAAATTCATAAAGAAATAATAGAAGATATAAAGAACTTGATGCATATTTTTTTCCAAAATTACTGGATTTTACAGTAAATTACTCCGAAATGGTTGATGTGCCGTTAAGCAAAAACGACTAACCAAATAATAACGTTTGATGCTAGTGTTGGTAACTTTTTGTGATAATTAATTTGAAATTCTTACGTTGGTTAACGGGCCTAGTAATTTATCGTAAGAGCCCGACTAAATGTCATCACTTGGGGGCTGCTTTCGTTATCTTGTATCAAATACAGCTTTGTTTTCTTCTTCCCGTTGAACAATCAAACCCACCAACACGACATTGAAAGCGCACCCTTATGCACACAGATCCTGAAAAGCAAAACGTGTCCTTAATATCTTTACGTCAGTTTTTATCAAGCCTGAAATGTCGAATTAAAAATTTGAAAAACAAGAAAAAGAAAACAGAACAAAATGTCAATATTTAGATTACACCAACCAACACACCCCACCTCTTTCTTCTCGACTCTGGAAACCCATGAATGTTTTTGCTTGCCTTAATTTTTTTTTGCTATTAATCTTGGAAGGTGATTTTTGGCGAAGACTTTTGGGAATAAAGTTTAATGGAAAATAGATTAAATCAGGATTATATATAAATATGTTTACAAGCACACACACTCGCGTGTCTAAGCGTATATAGTGCATGTACATATTCATATATACATGCGCTCATATATATATATATATATATATATATATATATATATATATATATATATAGGGAAAGAGAGAGAAAGGAAGATAAAGGGAAAATTGCGTGTCCTGATAAAGTGTGTAATGTGCCTGTATATGACTAATACGTATACTTAATGCTCATGCATTAAGTACATCCAAAAATATGTATAGAAGCTTGTAATCTATGTCTTTATACATATAGACTGTGTATACATATGGATGTAAGTTAATACTCCGTATATATGTGCATACGTATGGCTATTGTGCATATATATATATATGTATGTGTACATATAATTGAATATATATACATATATATATGAGTAGAAATATACATATATGTATTCTAATAGCACGTGAATATATATATATATATAACTACTTCATTTACTCACATAAATTAATATACGAAAGTATAAATTTATGCGTAAACTATAAGTATTTACTTCAAAAGTGCTCAATACGTAGGTAGAGCTTGTTAGTAAGTTATGAAATATATATGGCGATTAAGCTACACTGAATATTCCGCGTTTCATCCACTCTAGGACTCTTCAGGCTTATGCGCGAATTTTGTGGTTGTCTGTCGTTTTTATATACGCACCTTCTATTGATATTTTAGTTAGCCAATCAGCTTTCTAGTATCCACCGCGCCCTTCCTATGAGCCAATGAACATGCACTTACCGGATAAAGGCCTATTTGACCTCTGGTTGACCTATTCCCTTGTGTGTGGTCTATTTAGCCTGGATATCTAGTTTCTTGACCTGTTTTACATCTAGGTTAATTTTTTTATGTTAATTAATATTTATACATATGCACATATATATATATATATATATATATATATATATATATATATATATATATATATATGTGTGTGTGTGTTTGTGTGTGTGATAGTTCATGTATATTCATGTTTAATTAATTTATTTATTTGTTTATTTTCTATTGTTTTTGTTAGTTTTTAAATTATTTTGTATCGCTATCCTAGAGTAAAATTTATCCTGTGAACACAGTTGTTCGCTATTTCTCTTCTACATTTTAAAAGATGTTGGGTTTCTTTAAAGTACAGGATAGCAAATTTTTCATGAAGGCATAATCTACATTGGTCGTCTAGGTCTCTACATGTGGTAGCTTGTCACATGTAGAGACTTAGACGCCAATGTAAATTATGCCTTCAAGAAAAATTTGCTATCCCATAATATATATATATATATATATATATATATATATATACTAGCAAACGTGGGGTATGAGTTCGCACCTGGCCTCCATAGAATGGAAATAGGCACAAACTTTAATAAAGACTTTTCATATCTATCTGCGTAAGTATACTTTGATAATTATATTTCAGTTTGAAGAAATATGATATAATAAAATTATGGGGTGTTCGTTCGCGCCTGACCTCCATAGAATGGAATATGTCACAAAGTTTAACAAGGTTCTTTTACATAGATCCACAGAATATTGTGATAAGTGTTTCAGTGTGAACAGGTATGGTATAATAAATTATGGGGTTTATCTATTTTATTTGTACTTTCATCATATTTTGCTTTGGTTTTGATACCCCGAAATTCGAAGCTATCTCTTTACAACCCTTCCTTTTCATAACCTATCATACTTTCATAAATCAGAGTCCATTTTCTGTACGCTGTTTTTGAACCCAGTCAAGGACGGGTACTTTTGCTAGTCATCCACATACAATACTGTTTCGCTGTTTCACAGCTTATTAGTGCGGCTAGCCAGGATCGAATTTTTGGATTTTCCTTGTGCAAATGGAAATTCAATTAACTTTATTGAAGTTATATATTTGGATTTTACCGTCACTGGATTATTTATCTTCCACCAGACTATCCATTCATGTGTAATCACCTTTTTCTTCAACATATTTCCTCTGCTTCACCTTTTTGTTTTCAATTAAGATCTTTGACTTACTTGTTGTTTCATCAAATACTTTTGCATGCAAAATCCGATCCCGCATTTTGCTAATTCCTACCCTCTGATGAAAAGGAAAGTATTTCTTCGAAACTCCGCGGATTAGGGACTATCCATTTATCTATTGTTTCCTTTTCAGATTAAATATGTGTTTAACTCATTTCAATGTGTTTTTTAACTGTTTGCTCGTATATATATATATATATATATATATATATATATATATATATATATATATATATATATATATATATATACGAGCAAACAAATATATATATATATATATATATTGGTTTTGGGACGATTAATCGGAATCGGGAATCGAAAAAATTGGAACATTTAGGGATATCGGAATCGGAAAAATTTGTACACATGTTCCGATGCGAAATAGATTCTTTTAATAATCTTTTTTATTTGAACATGTTTAAAGTAAACTCTTCCTTTGCTGGTAATAATTATAAAATAATAAATATTTATTGGTTTTTAACTATTAGTAAAACTAAGATCTATAGACAATTCCCACAATTATATTTTTTCGTTTAGCATGCGTGTTGACGGTAATCGGAGAAAAATAAGTACAAAAATAATATATAATAATATATATAATAACTATATTTAAAAATTTATTTATAAGAAAATCGGTATTATTAATTGTATCGGAATCGGTAATTATATCGGAATCGGGAAAAAATATTGGAATCGTCCCATCATTTATATATATATATATATGTATTTATGTATATATATATGTATGTATGTATGTATGTATATATATATATATATATATATATATATATATATATATATCACAGTTTATTTCTTTAAGTAAGGTGAACTGCGCAATTCTTGACAGCACATGTTTCCTCCCGCAAAATCATTCATGTAATTATGATGTCAATTATTGAATTTATTTCGCCCTTAACTCATCAAAAGTCATTTATTAATTTTAAATGAAAATAAAGGCATATGGGCATATTTACAAAATCCTAAATTTGGGGGAGAAGTTGCATTTGCGCAGCGAAACAGGTTCTGTCAAGAAGTTTGCATGTCAACTTACTTAAAGGATTAAACGGTCAGATGGTCAACATCTTGAAATTTGAAATAGAGACTTTTGTCATTTATTTGTTTTATATATATATATATATATATATATATATATATATATATATATATATATATATATATATATATTGTAGTCATTTGCCGACAGACTGCTTTGTTGTATTACAACTCTTCAGTGCGGCCAAACTAGTACGCATCACGAACTAGAATTCAAACCTAAAACTAGAGTCAGCAGTCCAACCTCTGGCTTATGGGATCGGTGTCCGCAAACGACCTCCTTAAATGACTACCTCTTTTTTACAGTGTTCGATGTTCTTGTTTATTTACAAACAGAGCTTTGCGTACGGCAAGACAGTAGCGGATGAAATCGCTTACGACACAGTGCTCTACGCACACACCCATATATATATATATATATATATATATATATATATATATATATATATATATATATATATATATAGGGATAGTCATATATACATATATATATATATATATATATATATATATATATATATATATATATATATATATATATAATGTGTGTGTGTGTACACGTACAATATAGTAAATTTAGCGCGTGTTTTTTCCTCACGAAATTTACCAATTGAGTTTGATGTCTAAAACGTGATTTCATTCTAAGATTTCGTTTTCTTTATTCTTTGTATTCTTTGTATTCTGATTATTTAAAATTTTTATTTCATTCTTTTCGACATTTATCATTCTCCTTCTTTTCGCATAGTTTCATATTTAATTTTCACCGCTTTTCCCTTTTTTTATGTTTTTCTTTTCTTGTTGTTTTTCTTTGTCCTCCTCTTTTTCTCCGCCTTATCTTTCTTTTTCTTTCACTTATCTTTCTTTTCTTTTTTTTTTTTTTGCTTATTATCCTACTCATCTATTTTTTTCTTATTATCCTGCTTCTTTCCCGTCTTTCTTTCCTTCTTTTTTATTTTTGCTCCTTTTTCTTCTTGTTTTTTTTTTCTCATTTTTCATCCATCCCCTGTTTTCTTACCCTGTCTCCCTTCTTGTATTCCCCTTCCTCTTCTTCTCGCCACCTTATTCCTTTCCTTTTTTGTTTTTCTTCTTCATGTGTCTGTTACATTAAAGTGATTCCGTCCGCTATTCTTTGTTATTCTGAGGAATAAGGTGCGCGTTTAAATTAATCGATATTTTTCACCACTACGGAATCGAATATGCCGATTTAAAATCTGATCAGTTCGATTTATTTACGCAGTAGTATCCTTTATAACATTATTTCAATATATGAGTATAATAACAACTTGTGTTCAATGAATAGTGCATAATAAACTGTTTCCAATGTGTATTGTTACTGCATTAGAAAACAGTCTAAAAGGTTTGATGCTTTATATTTTGATCTTCGTAATTGCGTTTCTCTTTTCTTCCTTAAGATGGTTGTTGCCTCTATTTTTTTTTTTCGTACTTTTTTCGATTCTTATATATTTTTTGCTCATTTTTTATTATTGTCTCTTTTTTATTCATCAACTCTTCCTCATTTTATTCTTTCTTCGTTTTTGTCCTCAACAATTTATTCTTTCTTCTTCGTTTTTCGTCCTCAACAATTTATTCTTTCTTCTTCGTTTTTCGTCGTCAACAATTTATTCTTTTTTCTTCGTTTTTCGTCCTCAACAATTTATTCTTTCGTCTTCGTTTTTCGTCCTCAACAATTTATTCTTTCTTCTTCGTTTTTCGTCCTCAGCAATTTATTCTTTCTTCTTCGTTTTTCGTCGTCAACGGTTTATTTTTTATGTTTCGTTTTTCGTCGTCAACGGTTTATTTTTTATTTATTTACTTATGTTTTTTCGTTTTTCGTCATAAACCGTTTATTTTTTATTCATTCTTTTTTTATTTTTCGTTTTTCGTCATAAACGGTTTATTTTTTATTTATTTATTTTTTCGTTTTTCCTCATAAACGGTTTATTTTTTATTTATTTATTTTTTCGTTTTTCCTCATAAACGGTTTATTTTTTATTTACTTATTTGTGTTTTTTCGTTCTTCGTCATAAACGGTTTATTTTTCCCCCCTTTTTCGTCATAAACGGTTTATTTTTCCCCCTTTTTCGTCATAAGCAGTTTATTTTTTTATTTTTCGTCTTTCGTCGTCAACGGTTTATTTTTTTATTTTTCGTCGTGAACGGTTTATTTTTTATTTTTCGTCTTTCGTCGTGAACGGTTTATTTTTTATTTTTCGTCTTTCGTCGTGAACGGTTTATTTTTTGTCTTTCGTCGTGAACGGTTTATTTTTTATTTTTCGTCTTTCGTCGTGAACGGTTTATTTTTTATTTTTCGTCTTTCGTCGTGAACGGTTTATTTTTTATTTTTCGTCTTTCGTCGTGAACGGTTTATTTTTTATTTTTCGTCTTTCGTCGTGAACGGTTTATTTTTTATTTTTCGTCTTTCGTCGTGAACGGTTTATTTTTTATTTTTCGTCTTTCGTCGTGAACGGTTTATTTTTTTCGTCTTTCGTCGTGAACGGTTTAATTTTTTCGTCTTTCGTCGTGAACGGTTTAATTTTTTCGTCTTTCGTCGTCAACGGTTTAATTTTTTCGTCTTTCGTCGTCAACGGTTTATTTTTTTCGTCTTTCGTCGTCAACGGTTTATTTTTTTCGTCTTTCGTCGTCAACGGTTTATTTTTTTCGTCTTTCGTCGTCAACGGTTTATTTTTTTCGTCTTTCGTCGTCAACGGTTTATTTTTTTTCATTTTTTGTTTTTCGTCCTCAACAGTTATTTTTTTCTCCGTTTTCCGTCCTTAACAGTTTATTATTTTTTTTGTTTTGTTTTTCGTCCTCAACAATTTATTTTTTTCTTCTCCATTTTTCGTCCTCAACGGTTTATTTTTTTCTTCTCCATTTTTCGTCCTCAACGGTTTATTCGTTCTGTTTCGTGTTTAGCTTTTCTCACTTCATTCATCCATTTGTTTTTTCGTCTCCATATTAACAACGATCTTTTTCTTTTCTTAAACTTCTACCCCCCCCCCCCGCATCACTGTCATCGTTTACGCTTCTTTTTTTAATTTCGTTTTTCTTTCCTTTTCTATTTTTTTTTGTTTCGTTTACATTTGTTTCATTTCAGTTCTTTGTCATCTCCTTTTGTTTTCCGTATTTTTTCTTCGCCCATTTCTTCGTATTCCGTTTTTCGTCGTTTTTTTCCTTCATTATCTTTGCTTCATCATTTCCCTCTCATCCATCTGCTCTTCCTTATACTTCACCAACATTGTCTTAACATCTGCCGTATTCTTTGTTTTCCCCTCAATACCCAATACCCTTATCGTTATATCCTTCCTCGTTATTCTTTTTTATACTTTCCCGAACATTCTATTGTACTTTGGCTTCTGTCTAAAAATATTCTTAACCAAAACTTTCTTGAAAAAAAAATTCGTGTCCTTATCTTTCAGACTTACAGTAAAATCTCTGAGTTACTTCTACATATTTCCCAGTCTCCTTTATTCAAAATGGCGACTTATCCTAAACCATTGAACCAAATATCAGGAGGATATACTTGGAGAATACGATAAACACAGACTGTCAATTTTTGCTTGTATTTGTTTCTTTCCGAACAGACATAGAAACAAAACTAAAATAACTGAGAAAAGAAATATTTTTATCCGAAAAATAAAATAAGGAAAATCAAAAAGAACATTTAGCCTTAAGATACGTCCATTCAATCAGTGTTTTCAGATATGAAAATGATATTAGAGACTGAAGCATTACAAACTGATGAAAATGATACTTTTAATATGTTACAGACTAACGAAATACTTTTAAAAGAGCCGCTAAAATACTCTTTCCTTCCTTGACAGGTACAAAACCATCTTCGAAATCTAGAGAATGCGCATATTTTCGCTTCCTACCCCCTCTTTACTCACAGAAGAGACGTTGTGAGCCTGCCTCTGCTACATAGCACCTATGTCCCCGCCCCTGTAAAAAAAATCGCAACAAATACTCGTCTTGTCAGCAATTTCTCGTACTATCTATCTGTGCCTAAAACTAAATTATTTAAATTCTAAATATTCCTTTAGTTGCTGTTAAATAACGATGCTTTATCATTTTATATTTTCTTGCTGTGTTAAAAAAGCATTTTGGAAACCAGGGTTAAGTCCTTTTGCATTTGTCCAACCGATATCCGGAATATAACATCAAATCGCTTCGTTCAACGATTATATATATATATATATATATATATATATATATATATATATATGTATACACACTCTTCAGAATAAAATTATCCAACAATCAGCGGGTATTGAAACTGCGATTATAAGATTTACAAGATATTACTGGCAGTAATATTCTATAAATATTATCCCACCTAAATAAGAATTGCTCGATATACTAGATAGAGCAAATAAATCAAATTTTATTCATTCAATGAATTTAAAACTTTATGACGGGAAATGTTTATAAGGAGTTAAAATATTTTCTCCCCTGAAGAGATGGTAGACATCGAAATCCTATAGGATAAACAGTTAAAATATTTCAATTGTATTCTTTGTCTTACATAGACTATTAAAAATATTTTAATCTGAAACTCAAACATTTCACGTCATAAAGTTTTAAAATTCATTGAATGACTAAAATTTGAGATATATATATATATATAGTCTTTGAAGTTTTTAACATTTGAAACCACACAAAAAATTACTTTTTATCATTCATCAAAAAAAAACATCAAGTCAGTAAGTCATTTAATCACCTGCAATCACTGCATCAACTCTCAAATTTACTATAATACCAATTTTTATATTTTTTAAGGGATCATCAGTTGTTTACCATGAAACACTGTTTCGGGGATTTAAAAACAAAACAGTGTATTACATCATGGCTCCCCAGCAGTGTTGATCAAACACCACCACCCTTAATCTTAGGAAGAAGACAAGTTACAAAAATTTTTTTTTTTCCCCAATTTCCTATTCTTAATTGTAATTACTAACCTTTTCATAGTATAAAAATGAATTTCTTACCTGTGCGATTCATCAATTTCCACATTTAAAATGGATACATTTTTTAATTTTTTAATTTATCATTCTTGTATTTATAAGATTTGGATTAATCCATTTAACTACTTATCACCCCCACTATAGTTAGTAGTTTGTATATTTACATTCTTATTTATTTAAAATTAGATATATAAAGGTTAAAAATATTTTATTTTTACATATATACATTTTTTTTTTTTTTTTTTTTTTTTTTTTTTTTTTTTTTAACTATATAAATTTATTATATGTAATTATAAATACATTTATACATTGCTAATATAGTTTTGGATTTCCTTTATCAATATAATCTGGTTTATCTTAAACGATTCAAAAGCATCAGGATAACGAACAAATGCTTTGTTTAACTGTTTAAATATTTTATTTTTATCTCCACCTTGTTTTATCATCCTTATTACTAAGCTAGAAACTGGTGGTATAAAATCTGTTAATTTTAGAGTAACGCGAGCTATTCTCAAAAACTCTGACATAATGGTTCCATAAAACACAAAAACGGGGCAGGTGCTATCCTTATGGGGCATACGTACTATTTTAAAGGGGAAAGCGTTTCTTTTATCAAATATTTTATAAAGAAAAATTCCATCCTCAATTTTTATATCTAAATCCAGAAATGTAGCCTGTTGTCCTCTATGTTCACAATTTAATTTTAGTTCGTTTGGATATATAAGATGTTTATTTTTTTCGAATTCATCATTATCGTTTATGCATATAAGGTCATCTATAAATCTCCTACACCCATGAAAGTTATATGTTTTAGATATATCTGTTTTTAATAATGATGACATATATATATACTCGAGTCTATGTAAATACAAATTTGCCCAAAATGGTGCCGGATCCAATCCCATTGGGATACCTATCGTTTGGAGTAATATTTTATTTCCTATTTGAAAATAGCATTCTTTAATAAGATGACTTACAAGCATTTTTAAAATACCTTTAGAAATACTAGTTTTGCTATTTTTATTTTTACACCAGAAAGCATTAGAGTTTGAAAAGTCTATATATTTACCTTTTCCACCTTGAAAAGCCAAATCTACAGTATCATTTAATTCTTTTATAAGTTTTTCGTGCGGAATTTTAGTATATAGCGTACTAAAATCATAAGTAGCTATAGATTTTGCTTTTATTCTGGAATTTATTTTATCTAATTTTTCTTTCACTGGTTTGGAATTATTTACTACCCAAAATAGATTTATATTACTATAGAATTTACTTTTCAGGTGAAAATTATTTATTTGATTTATAATTAATTTAAATATTTTAGATATAGCTTTACTTAGAGGTTTAGTGATGCACGTCTTTGAACCTACAATAAATCTAGCCCCAACTGGATTTTTATGCATTTTAGGTATCCAATACATACATGGAAGATTTTTGTGTTTATCTTCTAACTTTAATCCTACTTTTTCATTAGTAATACTATTATTCAAAATAATACTATCTAAATTACTATTACTTACTTTATAAGTATCCGAATCGTTTCCTATAAGTCCTACTTCTATCAATAACCGTTGTATATAATATTTTTTACATATAAAGGCTATATTGTTTGCCGCTTTATCAATCGGAACTATTACGAACTTTTCTTGAAGTATTTTAAGTTCCTCCCGTATTTCTGAATTTTTTAAAAGAGGATTGGTTTTTCTAGGGCGTTTAAATTGTTTTATATGTTTAACCTTTTTATTTACGCATTCAATTATACTATTTTTCCATGCATCAAACGTAGACTGTGCTAATTTATATTTCTTTACCATAGACATAATAAAACCTTCTAGTGCTTTAGTAACTTCTTTAACGCATTTAGTGTAATTTAGGCATTTAGGTTCTCTATAATTTGGACCCTTACTAAGTAGTTTTCTTAATTTAGGATTATTTACTATATTTAAATCTCCTGTAATTACATGTTTTATCTCATTATTACAGAACGGAGAGGAATTACATTCACATTCTGGAATATTTATATTATTATCTTTTATATTTATATGTTCTACCGTTTTCTTATAATTAAAAATCTTATTGCGTATTGTTGGCCCTAGTTTATATGTAACTATTGGTTTTTGATCTTTTTTCTGGAACTCATTTGGTAGTAATTGAATATTTTTTTGTTTATTAAATATTTTAGGTAAATTTACATCATCAAAACCTTTATTTTCATACAAAACTACACAAACATTTTTAGGTTTCTTTTTTATATCGTTCCCTGGTGGCTTATATAATTTAGTGTCAATTATATCTAGAATATATTCATACCATTGAATGAAATAGTCCTTCTTATATATCATATCCGGTTGTAATAATATTTTAGATGCTATTTCCTTCAAAACTTTCTTTTTTGTTTGATTAAGCAATTTTCTTATATAATTGAACGACTCATAAATTTTATTAATAATTATATCTTTAATTTTACTAAAAAAATCCTCACATGAAATAACTGATTTTCTATTATTTCTATTAACATGAGTTCTATCTCTAATACCGTAGCGAGGCAAAGCTGGATATAATCTACCTATAATTTCAGAATCTTGTAGGTTATTTTTTTTAACTTTACTATTCAACCCATATGGGTAAATTACTCGCATTTTTTTAATTATCTTATATTAATTAATTATCTTATTATATATATATATATATATATATATATATATATATATATATATATAGTGTTATAATGGAATAATTCCAGGAGGACATCCGGGTATGAGAGCTCAATGTGGTAAACAGAGCAATAATATATATATATATATATATATATATATATATACACACTGTAAAATACAAAAAGTCTTTACAATTTTTGAGATGATGTCCTTATCTTGCATGTCAATTTCCCAACCTTTTTTCCAACCTTTTTTTAGGTGTATGAAAGTTCAGTTCGAAATCCCGTTCAAATGCCCGAGTTCGACAGGATATACCTGAAGGTCGGAGGTTACATCGACCGAAACGTTGTAAAAATGACACTCAGGATCAGAACGGTAGTCCGGTGAATTAAAATAATAAGAAACCATCTTTGTTACATACCCAATTCATAAATAATGAATTGTTACATACTCGTTACACTTACTATCTTATCATGTAGTGATTGGGAGAGTATTTTTCTTACTCGTTATTCATGCGTTGTTTGTGTAAGGCGGTTAATTAGATACAGTAAACGTCACATAAGACATAATTCTTTAAACGGGCTGCTAAATTCAATCCACGTATGCGAACGGAAGCAGTAATAAAACTTCAGACCTGTTTTTATTTCTTCGTTGCCGCTTCTTGTCGTTAATTTTTCCTTATATATAATGAAATAGTTTCCAATATCGGATGGCATGCGAATTTACACATAACGGTTTCTTTTGTTCCAGATTTAAATTTAGCTTTATTTCCTTTTCAAACAGATGCATGTCGGGTCGAGCCGCAGGCCGTCATGTAATTCTTTGAGATCTCAAATTCAACACATTCTGGTACTGCTTCTCATGTGTTCATTGAATACATGATTGGAACGTTCGTTGTTTCAACTCCGCGACTCCCCCCCACTCTCTCTCTCTCTCTCATCACTCATCTCTCTCTCGCTGCTATTTGGCCTTTCTTATATAACCAGCTGTTCCTTTGTTCTCTAAAATTCTCTAAAATTGACCTCTTCCGACATTAGACAATTGAAGTCATTTTTATCATTGTTTGTACACTTCGTTTACCTTCACTTTCTTAATTTGTATTTATATGTTTAAAACCTGTATATTTTAAATTTTTCATCGTAAGCTGCGTATATTGCATATTTACCATACGTGAACGCTTCCGTATAATTCCAATCTGAGACAATTGGACTAAATGCCATTTGCTAAATGTTAAGTATGTGTGCGTGTGAGTTTTATAATTATATCATCCTATATGCTACGCAATTATGCACAATATAGAAAATATGCATCAATAGTTAAGTGAAACCAATCACCAAATAAAAAAAACATTTAAAAAATGAACAATACAAGTTCGTTTTCCAATAAAATGCAAATTATTTAACCTTGATTTAGTCGCTCGCATATCCATGACTGAGTATATGAAGAAGTTCGTTTTAATACTTTTAAATAGAAAATGTAAGCTTTTAATATCAATGTAAGTACGACGAAAAACTCAACTTTATAATGACTAACAGGGGGGACTCGACGTTGTCCGGGATTGAATGAGGATTAACGAATGTTTCATCCTTTCATATTTTATTGTCATCGAAATCTGTGAAATCGCCCATCTTTTTCCAACCAAATCGATTGATTGCCTGCTCTAGTTGGAGACACACTGCAGTGCACTGGGAGGAAGCTTCATATATCTCCCCGCGGTGATGTAGTCTACAATACATTGTAGTTTACATTGCACTGTAGAGAACCTACTTGATTTTTCAAATTACTTTTATATAACGGCTTGAATTAAAGTTTAAAATGCAAAAGTCAAGTATCATGGTTCAGCTGTGCTCTAAAGAGAAACATTCATTTCGAACGCGCTCCTGTCGTATCAAAGAATCTACTGTGGATTTTATATGCTGGGATTTTCTACTTGTGCGGTGATAAAACTTTTTAAATGCACTTGTGATGTTAGGCTGTATAAGGCGTTAACTTCAGTCAAAATTCGGCTGTTTCTTCTTTCATTGGATTTTATCGATCATCGATGACATTCCCTACAAAACATATCTAATAAATTTGTCAGACGTGAGAAATTGCAGAAATATCGGTCCAGCCGTTTAGGAGTCCATCGGCAGCGAACTTTCTCTTTCTTTCTCTCTCTCTTTCTTTCTTTCTTTCTTTCTGTCTCACACGCACACACACACACAAAGTTCATTTTATATAATAGATCGATATATAACTACTTCATTTACTCACATAAATTTAATATACGAAAGTATAGATTTATGCGTAAACTTTAAGTATTTACTTCAAAAGTGCTCAATACGTAGGTAGAGCTAGTTAGTAATTTATAAAATATATATGGCAACTAAGCTACACTGAATATTCTGCGTTTCATCCACTGTAGGATTCGTCAGGCTTATGCACCTGACGAATCCTACAGTGGATGCAACGCAGAATATTCAGTGTAGCTTAGTCGCCATATATATTTTATAAATTACTATATATATATATAGATAGATAGATAGATAGATGATCAAGAGTTGGTTGATATGCCGTCAAGCTGAACAATAACAGAACCATAGCGGTATCAAATTTAATACTCGGACAACGCACGATAATCTACTTTTCATTTCTTTTCTTTCTTTCTTTCATTTTTTTTTTTTTTTACCTTAGACATCTTATTTGCAGAAATAAACGTTTTTGCATATTTTTATTCGAAAGACGGAGATTTAGTTTTACTGCATTATTATTTCTTTTCGACTGGCGAAATCTATTTCAATAGCAATGTCTGTTTAGACATTTTCTTCTTTTTTTTTCTTTGCTATTCCGTTTTAGTTATTTCGGTTTTATTTGTTCTAAAAAGATTTTGAATAAATAAACTAAACGAAACGCGTGGAATCAACATGAGATGACGAGTCAAAGAGTACTTTTTCAGTTTCTTTTCAACGAAATAAACAAATTTCGTTGGTAATCTACATAATGTTCTCCGCCTCCATCTCTCTTTATATACATATTATAATATATAGTATGTGTGTATATATATTATAATATATAGTATGTGTGTATATATATTATAATATATAGGATGCGTGTATATATATTATAATATATAGGATGCGTGTATATATAGTATAATATGTAGGATGCGTGTATATATAGTATAATATGTAGGATGCGTGTGTATATATACCTATATTTCTTTTAGTTTGTATCTCTGTCCGTTTCACTTTTTCTCGTAAAACACTGGGTCGACCTGGCTGAAATTTTGTGTTGATCTTTATTAGAGGGTGCCGCGAACTAAATACTACGGTATCCGTTTGGTGCAGAGTTAAGGATTTATAGGAATTAATATGAATTAGTCACCACAATACCACATGTACTCTAGAAGTTTTCTTGAAAACTACTGATCTGATCTGGCTGAAATTTTGGATGAACCATTGATAGTGCAGCAAATTAAAGTATTATAGTATCTGTTCGATGCACAATTTTGGATTTAATATGATGAGGATTTAATGCAAAGCTGAACACAAATTTAACTATAAAGTTGTCGAAGAGCTCTAAAACAAGGGCTAAAAGTGTTTGCTTGTTTTAATGAGCTAAAATAACTAGTATATATATATATAGCTGTGTTCACAAAATAAAACTTACTCTAGGATAGAGATACAAAATAGCTTTAAAACTAACAAAAACAATAGAAAATAAACAAATAAATTAAATAAACATGAATATACATAAACGATCACACATATACGTATATATATATGCATATATGTGTGTACACATATGTATATATATATATATATATATATATATATAAAATAAAAAAAGGAGGAAAACGTCTGCCTTAAACCACTAACCTAGTTCTAAAACATATCCTTTGTTCGATAAAATGCATGCCCATTGGCTGATAGGAAGGGGCGCGATGGATACTAGAAAGCTGATTGGCTAACTAAAATCCTCAACAGAAGAGGACCATATAAAAACGAGAAACAACCACAGAATTCGCGCATAAGCCTGTCGAATCCTAGAGTGGATGAAACGCCGAATATTCAGTGTAGCTTAATCGCCACATATATTTTATAAATTATTATATATATATATATATATATATATATATATATATATATATATATATATAATCACTTTCGATGTGTGTGAGTTCCTTCTTGATAGGTTCAGCCGTTTCGGAACTTATCTTTTGCAAATTTCACACAAAGGTAATTCATATATGTCAATGTTCTTAGATATGTTGTGTACAAAAATTCATCCGATAAGTATCGAAAATCGAAAAAAAAATCTGATCTTAAAAAAAGCTTTTCTCTTTTATAGATAAAAGGAATATTTTACGTTACACAAGCAGGGGAGATAATAAAATTTCCACAAATCATTTTTTCTTTAAAGATAACAAACAGAATTTATTATAATCTGGAGATATAGCGTAGTGATAGAGCATTCAACTACAGATCGAATGATCCCTCTGTTCAAGCCCGAG
The DNA here is from genome assembly GCF_053919585.1 of Euprymna scolopes. Lineage (NCBI taxonomy): Eukaryota > Metazoa > Mollusca > Cephalopoda > Sepiida > Sepiolidae > Euprymna > Euprymna scolopes. The sequence continues at coordinate 186,429,166 of NC_136483.1, forward strand.
TGTACCTCACCATTTTATTTATTTTTTTTTTTTTGTTAATGACTTCAATTTACGATAAAAGAAGGGATGTCATTTAAAATCGCTGCAAATCATTTCTTCGTTTTCATATTTTAAAATTAACATTAATCATAAGTGACTTTTCCAGAGTATATATCGTCAAGCCCAAATATCAAATAGCCGTGGTATTGTAAACAAACACAAAGGGAATTTGATAAATGAAATTATCATTATTTTTTTTATTTTTATTTTCTTATGAATTAATCAACCAGACAAATTCTTCCTCTTAATATACAAATATATAACAACAGAGGTTTGATTCTATAATATATACATATGCAATCTACATAAATTAAAATATCATGTTTTAGCGTATTGTACGACAAGGCAATATCGGGCTGCCAGCTAGTATATATATATATATATATATATATATATATATATATATATATATATATATATATACTAGCTGTACTCGGCCACGCGTTGCTGTGGCTCAGTTTGTTAAAATGGAACACATGTGAAAGTAGAGAAAAGTTTTATATTTTTTTTTCAAGAGAATGTACAAATTATTTATTTTTTTAACAGATGTGGAGAAAATAAACAGAAAAATACTTCCATCATTAATTATGCAAAAAAATAAATGAAATATTGATTTATTGTTTCAATATTATGCTTATAAATTACGATAATACTTGCTGAGTATGCGCTGTTTTAGGGTTGTTGCAAAAATAGAATGGAAAATTAAATTTCGCTTCGTTTTAATCTTTCTTAATTTTTTAATTGTGCCCCCCCAAACGAATATAATCAAAACAGTAACATTCAACAATTGTACTTTATGTATATAAAACACAAAATATTTATTAAAAATTTTTTTTTTTTTTTAAAGTTAATAAGGAAAGGAAAATAATTCCATTTTTAAACGAAAAAGTCAGTTTGGTATATCTTTTTGTTATTTTTTACATAAGTCCAGCTTACCATTCACATTGAAAATGTCGACATTTATAGGTTGTCGGGTACGTTTACAACGAATAAACACTCCAATCTAGTAGATGTATCAGAATTTTTGTAGGTATTTTTCACACCCCTATCATGAAACTGCGAATAAAATACAAAAATCTCGTAATTTCTCTTTCAAAAGTGGATTGTTCATTTTCTCTATGGATTATACTTCCAAAATAAACTATCAAAGTTGTTTTAAAAGTAATAAAAATATTTTTTTTTATTTTAAAAAAAAACAGTAATGAATTTTACGAACTCAATAATTTTCAATTTTTAAACTTTAAAAATCTATCAATTTGTCTATTGATTCTATTTTTACGATATTTTCAGGTCAGTGTGAAATTTTATGCCTTTTCCAATAAATCTAATATATTTTAGACAAACGTTTTTTTTTAATTAACGCCCCCTCTCATTTTCAAGTGTCGAGTAAAAAGTAAATAATTAATTTACTCACCAAAGTTTTATATATCACAAATTGAAGAGAAAAGGTCAATAAGTAATATATTCAAATTTAAAACAAAAAAGTAGTGTTTTTTAGAAATTTACCTGTAAAGTTCGAAGTTTAAAACCTTTTTTTTAACAACGTTGTTTGTTTTTTCTTTTTTTTTTTATGAAACCTTGGTTCTTGCTCCTTTAATTGAAAAAAAATTAGGGCTTCAATTACATTTTTCGAGTACTTATAAGCTTGGAAAGACAGGGGGTAGAATAATTCACGCCTCCCATTTTGAAATGTCTATTAAGAAGTAAATAATTTATTCACCAAAGTGTTATATATCACAAATTGAAGAGAAAAGGTCAATAAATAATATATTCAAATCTAAAACAAAAAAGTAGTGCTTTTTAGAAATTTACCTGTAAATTCCGAAGTTAAAACCTTTTTTTTAAAAAAACATGTCGTTTTTTTTTGTTTTTGTTTTTTAATGAAACCTTGGTCCTTGCTCCTTTAATTGGAAAAAAAATTAGGGCTGTAGTTACATTTTTCGAGGAGTTATAAGCTTGGAAAGATGGGGTGGAATTATTCACTATTTTCTGACACACCTGCCAATCTACCCATGTTAAGAATGGCTTTCGGAATAGACACCCCTAACCTTGCCAGAATACCCGAAAAGCTATAAAAGTTGACGTGTCGAATGTGAACGATGAGTTGGACGTAATGTAAAAATGTACCGAATTTAAAAGGGAACGAAATTCAAATTTCCGTTCCATTTTTACAACCGTAAAGCAGAGAATTCTATGCAAATTTTACCTAACTTACTGTATTAATGCTATTTTTTTAAGCAAAAAAAAATATTTAGGTTTGGCTATAAATTCCTAAACTCATTTCACCCTAAATAATTTAGGTGACTGAAATAGGAATCTAATTGAATCTTTAATTTCCTGAATAGTATGCGAGAATTCATTTCTCTTCGAGTTATATCGAATTCATTAATACGGACTTTAGGGGCTTTTTTCGTAATGTTACTGCAAAAATTATTTTTATTGTTACAAATTACGATGCTTTATTTATATAAAAAAGCAAAAATAAATTCTTGCGTCTTTTATTTACTACTGAAAACCATAACTTTAGTAAAGGTATTTTTTGTTTGAACAAAATAAAACATTTTCACTAAGAGTTAAGTAAAAATAATTAGTTCATTATATTCTGCGATCATTATTTGTAAAATACTGCAATTTTCATTAAAATTCGTTAATTTCCTGATTTTTGGTGAATTTTGAAGTAAAGGGAGGAGTCAAAATGTTTATACACTTTTAGCGTCGGCATTCATTTTGTGTGTACCTACCATTTTTCGATGAATATTTTATAGCAAAGCGACCACGTGTGGTTAATTTAAATTAAATTCCAATCACATGGTTACATTATCAATAATCATGTGATTAAACCCATTGAAAATTTACCGATATTGTAAACACATTCTGTTTACATTAAGCCTGTAGTGTTTTTTTAGTTATGCAATGTTGGCAAATGAGATTTAAAAAAAAACCGCGAGATCAGGCGAAAGAAATCTCCAGAAAATCGCTAGATTTTTAACTTTTATCGTCTGAAATTTTCAAAACTCGCTAATTCCCCCCCAACTCCATATTTTAACTTCCTACCATAAAAAAAATTTATAAATATAGTATATTTAATATATAAAATGTTCCGTGTTTTCTCACTATATGTTTCTGGAATTATATTGAAGCGGTTAGCTCCCCAGAAGGCTAACATATTTTATCAGCTGGTTTTGCCTGTTTTTTTTCAGAGAGGGTATTTTTTTTTTTGCAGGAAACAAATCATAAACTCAAACTTTTTATAATAAAAGTTAAATTGAAATATACTGCAAATTAAACATCACATGTGTGGGTGCCAAATATCTCCAGATTTTCTAAAATTCCCCGCTAGATTGCAAACGAAATCTCCAGATCTAGCAGGAAAACCGCTAAATTGTAACACTGGTCACGTGACAAGAAGCGGTAATAAATAATTGTCCCTAAATAAAAAAATGGCGTATCGGTACAAAGAAAAACACATATTTATCATAGAAAAATTAAGTATAATGTTATAATTAAAAAGAAATATATAAAAACACACATGGATATAGTAAACATATTATACCAAAACGTGGAAGCCATCCATCCAGTGGTTTTTTAGACTATTAATTGCGAACGAACCAAGAGTTACATTTATATATATATATATATATATATATATATATATATATATATATATATATATATATATATATATACAAATATCTTGGAAGTACTCTAAGCACTGATAACCGTGCTTACAAAGAAATAAGTTGCGGAATTTAACGCGCATGTACCTTCTTTGGCAAGATAGAAAAGAGGCTCTGGACAAGGGTCTGTATCCAGCTAGACACGAAGTGCAGAGTCTACAAAACCATCGTCCTGCCAGCCCTGCTGTACTCAGTATAAAGAACATATATTGGAAGCCATCCAACAAAGACGCCTGAGAAGGATCATGAAGATCAAATGGAGTGACTTTATACCAAACACGGAAGTTCTCAGGAGAGCAAACCTAGATAGCGTGGAAGCTACCCTTGCTACTATGCAACTAAGATGGATCGGGCACATTGCCAGAATGGAAGACAACCGAATTCCAAAGATGATCTTCTGCAGGGAACTGGAAAATGGAACCCGCAAGGTAGGACGTCAGAAGCTTCGCTACAAAAATGTAACAAAGCGGCACCAGAAGGCAATGAACATCAATGTCGAGAGTTGGGAGGAACAAGCCAAAGAAAGGAGTCGTTGGCGGAACAGTCTCCACAAAGGAAAGAAAGAAATAGAGAGAAAGATTGGGGAAGCCTTAGAGCTGAGACACTATAGACGGCACAACCCTGGCACCCACATATGCAGTGCCTGTGACCGGATGTTTCACACAGAACGAGGACTATGCCAACACCGAAGGATAAAGCACTGAGGCCCCGACTAGTCATCGTCAAGATTGACGGACTGCATGATGATGATGATGATGATATATCCACATACACTGTTGCATACTTAACAAAGTTAATAAATTTACTCAGTATGTAATAATATAGTATGGTCGATCTTATTTAAATAACTTGTCGAATGTCTATATTTTTTACGCAAATTTCGGAAGTCGTAACAAACAATATTGCATTTGGAAGGTCTGTGTGGAATGTTGTAAGTGTGCTTAGGGTTTCTCCTTATAAGCGACCTAATACCCCCGAGGCCTCAGTTTATCAGGCCTATTTCAGATCCTTGATAATACTACTTCTATAATTGTATGTGGTCAGTTTAGTATAACAGTAAACCATATAGGAGCTTATTCGTGTACAGAAAAACAGATGTTGAGCTCTATTATATACTAGCAGGCCGCCTGGCATTGCCCGGTCGTAAAATAAAGTTAAATATGATATTTTGATAAATACAGATTTCGTATTTATTATTATACAGGGTGGCCCACTTAAAAGTAGTCCAGAAAATATAGTAGAGACGAGGAAAATTCTTTTATTGTTTAAATTACCTGTAGCTTATTTAAATTACTTGTAGCTTATTTAAATTACTTGTAGCTTATTTAAATTACTTGTAGCTTATTTAAATTACCTGTAGCTTATTTAAATTACTTGTAGTGTTATAAAAGATGCTGGATGTGTTCCTCATTGACATCTATGCATTTCTGGGCACGGTTAACAACGTTTGCAGATACTGCCTGTAGACCTTTTCTGGTGATTCTCATGATAGCATTGGTAAATTTCTCCTCTCCTAAAAATCACATGATTACAAGTCCGGGGAACGTGGTGGCCATAACCCTTTGTTTGTTGTTCTCTCTTCCGTAAATATGTTATGAACTCGTGTCAGTGATCTGTTACTTATTGAACTTGCTTTCGTCGCTAAAAATCACCTTCGACTCATATGAAAAGTCATGATCTTCATTGCATCTGACGAAGTCCAGACAGCGCGTTCTGTTCTTTACAGAACACAGCCTCGCAAATTAAATTCCTTCAATCTGTTCTTAACTGTAGAAAGAGGGCACTTTTTAACAATATTACACTGTTGTTGGATTTGGAGAGCCGTTTTAAATCTGTTTTGAAGCTGCGGATTTTTATAGCATTGTCTTACCTGTAAGAAGTAACTCTAGGGCGGCCAGGTTTAGGCGTATCATAAAAACTGCCGATGTTTTGGTGCTTTTGCACAGTCATATATACCGTTTTCTCATTACATTTCAATATGTGGCCGATTTTTCGATTGGATAAACCAGAAAAGTGTAGATGAATGAGCTCCTGAAGATCACTAAGAAATATTCGAGGTATATGAACTAAATGTTACGTTGTATAATCTAGGAACAACAACAATAACGAGTAGAGATACAAAAAGTGGATATTTTAAGCTGGTTTTAAGCTCATTTGTTGTTGCGGAGTTTGTTTTTTTACCTTCTCCATTTGAAGCTATTTTTTAAATTGACGTGAACACTGAGGTACTTCAATTAAAAGTCAAGTATGAACAGATAAGATTATAGAGGAATAAAAGGCGAATCAAATGAGGTATAGGCTGTTCAAACATTTACATGCAATTTAGCTTAAATTTGCGGTTTTTGAAAAAATAACGTGTGGACTTTCTTTTTGGCGCTACTGTTTTTATATAAAAGGAAAGAAAATCTACGAAAAAAGTCTTAGTAAAATATATGTGAAATTTCTTTCAAATATTTTTCAAACACACAGTTGGAAGGCAACTCATCTGCCTTCGTCTGTGTATTTGCATCTTGGCGCTAAAATGAAGATACATTTAACCGGCAAATTTTTTTAATAATATTAATAACTATGTATCATTTATTACTTGCTTGTAGTTTATTGCCTTCTATCCACTTGCTTTTACGTACTACAAGTAAATACTACTTAACAGACAGAAGATTCAGAAACGCTGACACCAATATGTGTCTAGCGTAAAAGTGTAAAAAATCTCTAAGTCCATTAATTCATTGAAGCTTTTGTTAGGTTTGTCAACGTTGATGACAAAACTAAATGAATAAAAAGCATATTTTCTGTTTGTTTATTTTTGTCCCAAGTGAAATAAATTTTCGGCGTTTTTCTATATCATGATGATTTATAAATTTTGATTTTATTGGTAACTTAATAAAATAAATAGTTATCATTTTATATTTAGTATCAACAATGTAAAGTTAAGTTCGACATGTCTTAAGGAATCATTTTTGGAATCAGAAATTATATATATATCTTTATTTAGATTCAAATAAACATTATATTATTTTTTTAAACTAAACATGTTTTTATTTGAATATAAATAAAATACTCATTGTTTTATTTATTCTTGAGAACTATTATAAAAAACACATTAAATTCATTGGTTTTAATCTTCGAATATTCTTAACCTGAAATTATATATATATATATATATATATATATATATATATATATATATTAGTGAGAGAAGAGGAAGGCAAGTGCACTAATTAGTACCACGTCCGATTTACTTTTCTATACATTGTAATACATTGTTAGCCGATGAATTCTTGAGTTGTGTTTTCCTGTACAGATTAAACTGTGGATTGCATCTATATTTATTCGTAGGGGAACACCTGCCTAAACTGGATCAGTTCAATGAATTAATTATTACACCTTTCAATAGTTCATCTCATCTAATTCTCTTTTATTATCTTTTTTACAACTTTTACAACTAATTTCGACACATAATATTCAATTCTTTTACATGTACCGTGACCATTTTGATATCTTCTTTATCGTAATCCGAAGTTTAGTCATAAAGTTCACTCGAATGACGTTGTATTGCACTTTTTCATATGAACTTGCTAACTTTAGTTTCGACTGTTTTTTTTTTTGTTTTTTTTTTTGCGTGTCTTTGAACCACTTAGTCATCTAACTGTTTCACACTTTTACGCGGTTCTTTGATTTGTTGTTGTACTCTGCAAGATTTTTCGAGTTGCGCTGTTTGAGAGCTAATAAGGCCGTATCGGATCACATGATTTTAAACTCCACATTCTGATGGTTTGGTCAAGTTTGTAGCTTCAGATGATTATAGTAGTTTTTGACCTCTTCATTCATGTTCTCGGAGGGTTGAGTGTTTTCCAGTAGGGCAAAGGTGCGTCTAAACCGGGAGAGAGGGCTTCACAAAAGAAGATTTCCATGTCAGTAGGAAGAAAGTATTCTCTTTCCGTCTGGTCAACAACTATAGTCTTGTCTCTTCCTGAGATGTTGCTAGAGATCCGACATGGCTGCGGAAACTTAATTTGATTCGTTGGATCATTTTTACACAATATCTATTATATATGATTCTCACAAATTTTAGTTAACTTTGAGTGACCGATTCTGTAATCTATACGTGTTATTTGTAATTCTGTCCGAACAATAATGAGCATTTCTGAAAACATCATTTGCTACGTATGGCTCATATAACGTTACAAAACGGCTATTTTCAGATTGCATTTCCATTTTCTTAGATAAGAACTTCTTATTTGGCGTCTGAAGTTTATCCAAACTCGTGTATGCAAATTTTTAGAGAAAATCGTTATCTAAATTTTGTTATTTTTATTGCTCTCCTGGTCTATACGTCAAGTCATAAATGACTGCCGGGCGTTGTAATCTTTCATTCTCAACGTTTAGATATTTCAGAAGCATCTCATTCCAATTGCTTATCTCACAGTTAACCAGCAAGGGAATTTGTTCATCATTGCGAGGCAGACATCCGGCGAGTCTGCGATAAAGAACGAATACATCTTTTTTTCGTTTCTAATTCTCTCCAATTTTTATTAAAATCAACTGAACAAGTCTTAAGTGCGTCATCATCATATTATGTTTAACGATGGTTTTACACGCTACCATGCGTTGACCGGCTTTTGGAAACCGACTTCCAAACTAACCTATCTCTGCCCAAGTATTTATTAAGAACACTTTCTCTCAAGTCATCCTCATAACTTCCTTCCATGTCTTCTTTTATATTTCCATGCGAAATAAATCTGCTACTGCAACTATTTATTTGTTTACTAACCTTAGAACTCTCACTAGTTCTTATGAAGTGGACATACCATCAAAGTCTCCTGTTCTACGCACATCCCTCTATACTGTATATATGTCTTCTTTTTCTTAGATTATTTAATTTCTGTGTAACATGTTTTTATCTCCCCTTGGCCAGGTTTTATTCATAACTAGCTAGACGCCCGGCTTTGCTCGGTCGTACAATACGCTTAAACATCTTTTAATTTATACAGATTGCGCATGTATTATTATAGAATCCGCGATCTATAGATTATTATATAATATGAGACGATATATAATATAAACACATAACTTATAACTGATGTTTAATTTTAAAATATGTAGACAAAGAAATGATTTGCGCCGATTTAAAATGGTACTTCTTATATCGTAAATTTAGTTATCAATAAGAAAAATTAAAATGGTAAAGTACAGCCGGGTTTGAATAAAGGTTCATTCGATCCGAAGTTAAATGCTCGACTACTACTCTATATCTCCATCTTGCTTTTAATTTTTTTAGGGAGAAATGATTTGACGCAAGATTATTACCTCCCTTGGCAGGTGTTATGTAAAATATACCACTGTAAAAATTACTCTATTCTATGAGAGAAAAGCTATATAATATATAGAATATTATATATATAATATTATATAAATATATATATATATATAATATTATATATATAATATTATGTAAATATATAATATTACATATATACAATATTATATATATATGATATAATATAACATATATACAATATTGTATATCTAATATTATATATATAATATAAAATTATATATATAATATATAATATTATATGTATAATATTATATGTATAATATATATATATAATATTATATATGTAATATTATATATATAATATATTATGTATATAATATTATATATAATATCATATATATAATATAATATATATATATTATATATAAAATGTTATATATATGATATATATAATATTATATATATGATATTATATAGAATAATATATATATATATATGATATATATAAAAATATATATAATATATATAAATATACAATATATATAATAGTAAATATATTATATATATAATATATATATATACAATGTTATATATATAATATTATATATGTAATATTAGATATATATTAATTATATAAATATATGTGATATATATACAAATATATTTGATATATATGAATATATGTGATATATATAAATATATGTGATATATACAAATATATGTGATATATATAAATATATATAATATATATAAATATATATAATGTATATATATAAATATATATAATGTATATATATAAATATATATAATGTATATATATAAATATATATAATGTATATATATAAATATATGTAATGTATATATATATAAATATATATCATATATATACAAATATATGTGATATATATAATAAATATATGTTATATATATATGTTATATATATGTTATATATATAAATATGTTATATATAAATATATGTTATATATATATAAATATGTTATATATATATATAAATATGTTATATATATAAATATGTTATATATATAAAAATTTATGTGATATATATATATAAATATATATGATATATATATATAAATATATATAATGCATATATATAAATATATATAATATATATACATATATAAATATATATAATATATAAATATAGATAAATATATTTAAATATATATAATAGAACATATATATATAAATATATATAATATATAAATATGTAAAATATACATATAATATATAAATATATATTATATATATAGGATATATTATATATATATCAAATATATATATATAATATAAATATATAACATATATATATAATATATACACATATAACATATATATAATATATATATAATATATAAATATAATATGTATAATTTATATATATAAAATATAACGTACATGTATTATATGCATATAAAATATATAGAATATACATATATTATACATATATCATGTACATATAATATATATATTAAATATAATATATATAACATGGATACAATATATATATTATATATATGCACATATGTAATGCATATGTATAATATATATAATATATATATAATATAATGTATACATATTATATCTGTAATATAATGTATACATGATGTATGTAATATAATGTATATACATAATATATATAATATAATGTATATATATAATATAATATAATGTATACAAGGTTATATGTAATATTATGTATATATATAATATATATATAATATAATGTGTATATATAATATATATATATGAAATATATATATATAATATATATATAATATATACAATATAAAAAATATATATATATAATATTATGATATATGTTATATATATAATATAATATAATATATATAATATAATATGTGTAATATATATATATATATATAATATAATATATATAATATATATATTTAACATATATATAACGTAACCCTTATCCCTGAGCGGCTTCCCGGCCTTGATACGTGGTGACAATAAAAATAATATATATATATATATAATATGTATATAATATATATATAATATATACAGAATATAATATATATTATATATATATATATATATATATATACATTTATATAATATAATATATATAATATATATAAATATATAGTCATCCACGTACAGAACTGTTTTGCTGTTTCACAGCTCATCAGTCCGGCTAGACAGGCAACTACCTCAAGGCAGGGTTCAAACCCGACCGTATGCACGGCAGTCACGGCTCCTAACCATTACGCTATTGGCGGCTGCTGAACGAATAGTGAATTTAACGAATTTTTTCACATCGGCCGAAATACTCCGCTCGATTTGTGTACTCAAAAAGCGTCGCTAATATGCTAATGTTAATTCGTGTATATCTTCTCAATATAATATATATATATGTATAATATAATATATATTATATATATAATATATATATTATATATATATTATATATATTATATATATATTATATATAATATATATGTATAATATAATACATATATAATATAATATATGTATAATATATATATATATTATGTATAATATAATATATGTATAATATATATATATTATGTATAATATATATATTATGTATAATATAATATATGTATAATATATATTATGTATAATATATATATTATGTATAATATATATGTAATATATATATATGATATATATATAATATATAATATAATATATATGATATATATATAATATATATAATATGTATAATATATATAATTTAATAAATATAAATATATAATATAATAAATATAAATATATAATATATAATATAATATATATAATATAACATATATAATATATAATATAATATATATAATATATAATATATGTAATATCTAATATATATATAATATATAATATAATATATAATATATGTAATATATAATATAATATATATAATATATAATATTATAAAAAAAGCGTAGGTTATCAGGCAAAATATTTGAGAAAGAAAACCCGAACAACAAGAAATATTACGTAGGCATGACTTCCTTAGATTTCAAAACTCGATACTATGATCACGAAAGTACATTCAACAATATAAAAACCACACTAGCGAATAAATACTGGGAACTCAAAGAAAGCGGTCATTCGCCGGTAGTCGAATAGAAGATAATAAGACAAGCTACAACGTGTATGCATTTAGACGACCCACGTAAATTATGCCTTCATGAAAAATTTGCTATCCTGTACTTTAAAGAACCCCAAAATCTATTAAACTGTAGAAGAGAAATAGCCAATAACTGTGTTCACAAAATAAAATTTACTCTAGGATAGCGATACAAAATAGTTTTAAAACTAACAAAAACAATAGAAAATAAACAAATAAATAAATTAAATAAACATGAATATACATAAACGATCACACATATATGTATGTATGTATATATATATATGTACATGTATGTGCATATATGTATGTACACATATGTATATTTATATATAAACTCACAAAAAAATGTCTACATTAAACCACTAACCTAGTTTTAAAACAGATCCTTTGTTTTATAATATGCATGCCCATTGGCTGATAGGAAGGGGCGCGGTGGATAATAGAAAGTTGATTGGCTAACTGAATCCTCAACAGAAGAGGACCATATAAAGACGATAAACAACCACAGAATTCGCGCATAAGCCTGACGAATCCTAGAGTGGATGAAACTCCGAATATTCAGTGTAGCTTAATCGCCATATATATTTTATAAATTACTAACTAGCTCTACCTACGTATTGAGCACTTTTGAAGTAAATACTTAAAGTTTACGCATAAATCTATACTTTCGTATATTAATTTTATGTTAGTAAATGAAGTAGTTATATTATATATGTATATATATGTAGAGATATTGTTAGTTTAGTGTGTATTTTTACAAATATATGATATATTAAATATATTGGTTTTATATAATCGAATCAAAAATGGAACCCAGATTCAAAATATGGATAAGTGACCGAAGTCCATTTGCCATTTCTTCTCTAATTCATTTAATTTTTTGTGCATTTACAGCCAGAAGTCATGTATTTCTTTCTGTCAATGAATGTATTAAATCGAATGCCACATCTGACAGTAATATTATTTTAAAATGAAAATGAAATTTTGTATAATTTTTGTTGCTCCTGTAGTCGAGGTTTTGGCTAATGAGCGCTTCATCAGTGTTTTATCTGTTTGAAACTTTGAAGCTTTTTATATGACTAGCCAAGCGTGGCCGGCATTGCCCGGTCGTAAAATACGCCTTAATATATTTTAATTTATTCAAATTTCGTATTTATTATGCCGGAGCCAATTTTCTATTGAATATTATATTTTACATAGTATATAGTACTGATTTCAAAGTTAAAAAAATAACTTGCATTCAGTCAGCTAGAATCAAAACCAAAATATTTAGCGCCCAAGCCACCTTCCCTACTGTTTGAGCTATTGACAGATACATAAGAATGTGTAAAAATTACACTCTTTGAGCTATGAATGAATTTGCGCATTCGCAAAAATAATAGAAATATATCGGCAAGTTTGCATTATCATTTTGCATTTTAACTTAACGACATTTCTGTATGCTTTATTCATCCATTCAAAGAAAGATTTTACTTGTTTTAAACCATTATTATTTCTTGCAAAGTTCAGTGTTATTTTATCATTATTTTAAAGTTTATCGGTTAAATATCTTCGCATAGACACACACGCATACATATATGTACTTTTTTATTTACATAGATAAGTTAAACTCGTGCTAGACGTTTTTGATGATAGCAATAATTGTTAATTTCTAGCTGATATCTGTCGAAGTTACCAGTATTCCCGATTAGACTATGAGCATCTGTCACACAAGTATTGCGTAGCATTTTAAGGAAGAGAATAAGAAGTGAAGCTGGTTTGAGGGGAAGGGGCGTATGAGTAATCGATAATGTGGGCGTTTTTGTCCCAGCCAAGTCTGTAAAACTCTGAAAACCAAGCCTAATTTATTGGATGGGTATTAAAAGTCTCCAAATGCATGGATTTGAGCGCTAAAATCCGAGGAAAATTTGTGTCAATACTACCAGATACGTAATCAATTAGTTCAGCCCTAGTCCAATGAGAAGTGGGAGGAGGGGGCAAGTAATACATCCTTCATCCTCTGATATTTTATTACTTTTTTCTTACTCCTTCTTTTTCCGCTATTTTTTCTTTTTGTGATTTATCCATGGTGACAATATACTAATCAAAGAATTGAATCTGAATAAATTAAAATATCATATTTAAGCGTATTTTATGATCAGCCAACGCCGGGCGGCCTTCTAGTATATATATATATATATATATATATATATATATATATATATATATATATATATATATATATATTGACCGATTTTTGATCCCTTAAAAACTATTTTAACCGGCTAAACCCCCATAAGAAAACGGCCCATAAAAAATCCAATCATTTGAAGCTCATAGCGCCGCTCTGCGACTTTTTTAGTTTCGGAAGAGATAGTGTTTGAAAATATGGAGACAGACAGACAGACATATTGACTTTTATATATTAGATTATTATTGTAAAATTCATTTACGACTTTTCTTTTCTCTTTGTTATTTAGTTTGCAGTTTTCTTGTTTCCTCACGACTGTGTTCAAAGACCTGACCTTGTGGCTTTCAATTGCTCTTATTCTTGAACTCAATTTTGTAGAGATGCGTGGTGTTGTGGGTTTTTTTGTTTGTTTTTGTTTTTAGATTTGACTAAAAGTTTTTGAATAAAACTTTTAGAACAAAGATTTTTGTGTAGCGTTTTTATGTATGAAAAAAAAATAGAAGAAATTTTCTAAGGAAAACTTGTTTTTTTTAGAATGTTTTTTATGTTGCCGTTTAGTGGTTGAGGGAGTAATCTGTTATAGGCCAAAGAATATTTCTAACAACGATAAATTAGTAGCATTGTCTTTTTCCATTTCTAGCTTCTTTTTTTTTTTTTTTTGCTTTCTGAATAATTTACTTAAATTTTTAATTTATTTTAATTTATTTATGCATAAAAAATACGTCTGCTTACATTATTATTGTTTAACAGGCCATTTGATATTGTTTTCAAGTTAGTAAATTATTTCTCCATTAAGAGCGACCTAACCGATCGGCCGTTTCCGGTTATTCCCGTCATTTGCCTGACACACTCGAGTACGTTCGTTGAAACCGCAGGTTAGTAAATGCGAAAGTACCAAAAAAGTAATAAGTGAATTTTCTATTTACTTTCGATTGTCTTTTAATCCTCACTTTCAATAAACGATTAGACAGAGGGGATATATGCTGTTTCTATTGGTCAGAATCCATCGAAATAAGACTTATTATTGGCCAGTTAAAATCGCAAAAAAGTTATAGACTGTTGACACAGAATTAGTTTTATGCCAATTGGATGATTGGGTATGATTAACATTGTCCTAATTTTTGCATTAAATACTAATTCCTATTTATCCGTGGCTGTGTATCGAACGGATATAATACTTAGTTCGCTGAAATTTGTCAGTAAGATAGTCCATATAATATTTGAGCCAGCTCAGCCTAGTAATTTCCGAGAAAAAGTTGAATAGACAGATAGACAGACAAACAGACTAAGAGAAATATAATATGGATAAAAATTAAAAAAAATTAAAATTAAAGGAAAACGAGAATAAATTAAGAATAAAAAAACAGAATATGTGAAAGGCGGAAAGAACATGGCGGAACACGACGAAAAATGGCGAAAAAATAAGAATGGAATGAAAGAAGAGAAAAAATACTTCACCAAATATAACAAAATGTGAAAATATAATAAACTGTGAAAATATAATAAACTGTGAAATATAATAAAATGTGAAAATATAATAAACTGTGAAAATATAATAAAATGTGAAAATATAATAAAATGGGAAAATTTAATAAACTGTGAAAATATAATAAAATGGGAAAATTTAATAAACTGTGAAAATATAACAAAATGTGAAAATATAATAAAATGTGAAATATAATAAAATGTGAAAATATAATAAAATGGGAAAATTTAATAAACTGTGAAAATATAATAAAATGTGAAATATAATAAAATGGGAAAATTTAATAAACTGTGAAAATATAATAAAATGTGAAATATAATAAAATGTGAAAATATAATAAACTGTGAAAATATAATAAAATGTGAAAATATAATAAAATGTGAAAATTTAATAAACTGTGAAAATATAATAAAATGGGAAATATAATAAAATGGGAAAATTTAATAAACTGTGAAAATATAATAAAATGTGAAATATAATAAAATGTGAAAATATAATAAAATGTGAAATATAATAAAATGGGAAAATTTAATAAACTGTGAAAATATAATAAACTGTGAAATATAATAAAATGTGAAAATATAATAAAATGTGAAATATAATAAAATGGGAAAATTTAATAAACTGTGAAAATATAATAAAATGTGAAATATAATAAAATGGGAAAATTTAATAAACTGTGAAAATATAATAAAATGTGAAATATAATAAAATGTGAAAATATAATAAACTGTGAAAATATAATAAAATGTGAAAATATAATAAAATGTGAAAATATAATAAACTGTGAAAATATAATAAAATGGGAAAATTTAATAAACTGTGAAAATATAATAAAATGTGAAATATAATAAAATGGGAAAATTTAATAAACTGTGAAAATATAATAAACTGTGAAATATAATAAAATGTGAAAATATAATAAACTGTGAAAATATAATAAAATGTGAAAATATAATAAAATGGGAAAATTTAATAAACTGTGAAAATATAATAAAATGGGAAAATTTAATAAACTGTGAAAATATAACAAAATGTGAAAATATAATAAAATGTGAAATATAATAAACTGTGAAAATATAATAAAATGTGAAAATATAATAAACTGTGAAAATATAATAAAATGTGAAATATAATAAAATGGGAAAATTTAATAAACTGTGAAAATATAATAAAATGTGAAATATAATAAAATGTGAAAATATAATAAACTTAGAAAATATAATAAAATGTGAAAATATAATAAACTGTGAAAATATAATAAACTTTGAAAATATAATAAATTGTGAAAATATAATAAACTGTGAAAATATAATAAAATGTGAAAATATAATAAAATGTGAAAATATAATAAACTTTGAAAATATAATAAAATGTGAAAATATAATAAATTGTGAAAATATAATAAACTTAGAAAATATAATAAAATGTAAAAATATAATAAAATATGAAAATATAATAAAATGGGAAAATTTAATAAACTTAGAAAATATAATAAAATGTGAAAATATAATAAAATGTGAAAATATAATAAAATGTGAAAATATAATAGAATGTGAAATATAATAAAATGTGAAAATATAATAAAATGTGAAAATATAATAAAATGGGAAAATATAATAAATTGTGAAAATATAATAAAATATGAAAATATAATAAAATGTGAAAATATAATAAACTTAGAAAATATAATAAAATGTGAAAATATAATAAAATGTGAAAATATAATAAAATGTGAAAATATAATAAAATGTGAAAATATAATAAAATGTGAAAATATAATAAAATGTGAAAATATAATAAATTGTGAAAATATAATAGAATGTGAAATATAATAAAATGTGAAAATATAATAAAATGTGAAAATATAATAAACTTAGAAAATATAATAAAATGTGAAAATATAATAAAATGTGAAAATATAATAAACTGTGAAAATATAATAAAATGTGAAATATAATAAAATATGAAAATATAATAAAATGGGAAAATTTAATAAACTGTGAAAATATAATAAACTGTAAAAATATAATAAAATGTGAAAATATAATAAAATGTAAAGAAATAAAGAAACAATTAAGAATAAAATAATAAAATCACAACAATGTAAACGAAAAAGTGAAACAAACGAAAGAAAACAAGAAAAAGTTATTTTGAAGGGGAAAAGCAGAAAGCACAAAACTAAAAACAAAAATAATTAAGAAAGAAGAATTTATATATTAATATCGGAGTAGCTTTAACGTACCTACATGTGTCATGGTTTCTAGATAATAAATTATTCGATCGGGAGATCCTATTAATTAAAAAAGGAAGATATAAGGTGATAACACACTACGAACATTAAATTATCAATATGTGTATATATATATATACATATATATATATATATATATATATATATATATATATATATATAGAGAGAGAGAGAGAGAGAGAGAGTGATACGCTAATTTAATGTTCGTGGTATGTTATCATTTTGTCAAAACAAAAATAAAAACGATGTCACTTTTGGATCGTACGTGAAACTAAAACATACCTTCTTGGTCTTCGGGCTAGGATCCAAGAGTAGTATATTTTCTATCTAAAGATAGTATAACTATATTGTAGGGTTTCTGTGTGCCAGGCGTCCATACAATAGAAATATGTCACAGACTCCTATAAGGATATTGAAGATAAACCGTAATAACCAGATATATTCTGATACTACATTAACCAGATTACTTAGATAAATACATTTACAGTTTTAACAAAAGGGCTACAATAATATCGCGGGGTCTCCATTCACGCTGAACATTCACAGAATGCCCAGCAGCAATATATTACATATGAAAGATGTCACTGTGGAATTTCTACAGGTCTCGCTAGTAAGATTAAATAAAGAAAACCAAATGAGCAATCAAAATTACGAAATCATAGAACGAAAACAAAGAAATAACCGAAACGCAAAAAGAGAAATTATTACAAGAAAGAGAAGGGGAAGGAGGAGAAGGGAAGAGAAGGTACAACATTCAAAGAACAACACGCTGAAGAATATAAAACATAAGACGAATGAATAAGAATAAAATCTCCAAGAAAAACGCGAAACAAATTCGGTTAATTTTTAGTTAGGTTAGATCGACCTTTAATCACGTTTCGTTTCGCTTTTATTCCCAGTTTTTTAAACTAACATTTAAAATTCTTTCTTTTTTTATCTCTCTAGTGATTTATTGTTCGATATTTCTGAAATCCTTTTCTATGGATGAATGTCTCCGTCTAACTTCTCAGTAAGCATCCAGAACGTATATTCCAACACGCGAACGCGCGGTTCCCTCTACTTCTCCGGATTAATGTCGAACTGAATCCCCCCTTCATCTTGTATTGATAAAAAAAAATGTAATTCGCCGCTTCTCTACGGGGTGCATGTTCAATTCATACAGTGGAATAATATGTTACTATTTTTATACTGATAACATCCCCATTATGACGTAAAGTAAGAGAAAAAGAATAATAGTTTACACTTAGCGTAATGCAATACTCTTCCATATAAAAAGCATTAAGTGCTGTAGGTAGCCTAAATTTGTAAAAAAATGAAAAATGACTTCCACCGATATAATTTAATTTACGCTTAGTGCATCTTTTAGCTAACCGAGACAACTGATCACTATTAGAAGTGATTTAGCGTCGTGGTTTCGAAAGATTTATTGGCTTGCTTCGTCTTAGGAGTAGATAAGGCTCTGCCTATCGCCCGACTCTCAGACTTTTAGAAAACTATAATACAGTACGCGATCTTAATAAATATGTTGGAACAACTAAACGGATCTACATAAGTTTGGTACAACATAAGCGTGTCTTGAAAATTCATTATATAGTGTTAATGTTAGGTTTATATAAAACGATTTTAAAATAAGTTTCAGAATTATGAAATATGTGTTTAATTGATTTCCTTTTCGTTGGATGCAACATTAAAGGAAAATAAGAAATCTTTGAAAGAATGGTAAATGGTTTATTCGATTCATTTCTCTACTCAGGATTACAATTTGGCAGCAAGAGACATAATTTTCCGTTTTTTTGGCCAAACGAGCATCATCCTTTTAAAAAGGTGCGATCACAAGGACTCAGCAGAGACACCTTATTTCCTGACTAAAGCAATGAACGTCATCCTTCGCTGCAACCTTATTCCCTTCCCCTTGAAACTGAGCACTTTGGGAATGTTTCATTAGACCAAGTCTCATCATAATGAGACTTGGTCACTCTTGTCTGACATGGTTTGAGGGTACCGGTTTTACAATTTATCTGGCTGCTGTATTCCGGCTGGCAGTATAGAAGCCCTAACTCTTTGGTAGCGGCTGCTCTATCATTAGTTGTATAATATTAGGACGTTTTTAGTGCCATCTCGTGCATGAGATGGGACCCGGCGCTCATCTCTGGTAGTCTTTGTTATAACCACAATCATGTGGACGAAGAGTGGCTGATGGTCTGCTTGTGTTGCATGTTTGGTATTATGCAACTCAGTTTTGTCCAACAACTTTCACCCAAAAACTGAAACGGCTAGCTACACTGATGAATTGAAAAACGATGAGACAGGTATTCATATCACCATAAATGTACATTGTAAAATCATTCAGTGGCAGGCCAAGACACTGTTTTAATCTACCAGGGAGTGTTTTACTTACGTTTATAAATAGCTTAGCATTATCTATATTATATATATATCACAATATATATGTATATATCAGACAATATATATATATCAGACAATATATATATCAGACAATATATATATCAGACAATATATATATATCAGACAATATATATATCATGCAATATATATATATCATACAATATATATATATATATCATACAATATATACTTATCATAAAATATATATATATCATAAAAGATGTGCATATATATCACACATAATACATATGTATATAATATATCATACATAATATATTTAATATACAGTAGCGTACAAAATTAAGGCATAAAATTTTAAAACCTAATATTTTTTAGATATAATAACTGTGAAAAGCTGAAATTTTGACAACTGGTAGTCGTTATCATCCATAATAACATATTAAAATTTGAATTATTGGCAAACAATAGAAAAAGAATTATAACAATTATTATTTATTTTTAACAACGGAACGTCCACATGTAAGTTTTTCACAGTTGTTATTTCGAACAAATATTAGGTTTTAAAATTTTGTCCCTTAGTTATGGACGCTACTGTATATTATACATAATATGTTATATATATTTATATCATACAAAATATTATATATATATATATATATCAGACATAATATATTAAATATATATCATACATTATATATATGTTATATATATGATGCATAATATATTATATGATACATAATATATTATATGTAATACATACTATATAATAATATATACATATAATACATAATATATTATATAAATGTGTTATCCATAATATTTTATATATATGTTATACATAATATTTTATATATATGTATATATATATATATATATATATATATTTTACATAATATTTTATATATATTATACATAATATATATATATATATATATATATATATATATATATATATATGTCATACATAATATGTAACATTCATATATATTCATAAATGACCTCCCCGACAAAATTGCCTCTGAGATGGGTATATATGCTGATGACACTACACTCTATGGCAGGCACGACAGGAAGACGAATGAACACATTTCTAAAGAAATGGCAGAAACACTAGAGGAAGACCTCCAATCTGTAGTGGAATGGGCGCAAAAGTGGTTGGTCGCGTTCAATGCTGCCAAGACTAAACTAGTTTCATTCAATAATTACAAGAAACCCTCTCTATCACCCATAGCAATGGCCAACGACTCTTTATCTGAGAGTCCATCTTTCAAACTCCTTGGCCTAACATTCACAGGAAACATGAGTTGGAACAATTACATTGAAGGCATTGCCAGGGCCGCTGCAAGAAAGGTGGGCTCTCTCTACCGTGCTAGAAAACTACTAACGCCCTAAAGTATCCTGTACCTCTATACGGCCACTATTCGCCCATGTATGGAGTATTGCTGCCACATCTGGACTGGTGCATCTGCTACTAGTCTCTCGCTCCTTGACAAGGTTCAAAAGAGAGTTGCAAACCTGATAGGCCCTGAACTGGCATCTAAGCTTCAGCCTCTGTCCCATCGACGAAATGTTGCATCCCTCTGTCTTTCCTACAAGTATTTTAGTGGTGAATGCTCTGACGAACTGCAATCACTTGTGCCCCCACGACGTGAGCACTCTCGACAAACCCGACAGGCTGCTAAATCCCACCCCCAAACTGTAGAGATCCCTAGATGTAAAAGATCTTTTTACTCCAATAGTTTCTTCCCCAGAACCGCTAGACTCTGTAATTCCATTCCAGGTCCCTGCTTCCCCAACAGTACTGACGTGCAGAAGTTTAAGTGTAACGTGAACCGACATCTTGCTGCCCAAATCCATACATAGTACCCCAGTAGTTGTTGCCTCTGACAGTAGCCCCCTACACCAAAGTGGCAATTTGCCTTGTTTGGGGTGAAAATGTAATAATAAAAATATATATATATATATATATATATATATAATAAGTAATATATATCATACATTATATATATGTCTATAACATACATTATATATATAATAAATGATATATTATTTATGTATATATCATGCATAAAATATTATGTATATATATCATACCATAATGTGTTATATAGAAAATATATTATACATTATATATATATCATGCATAATATATTATACATAGTGTTATGTTGTTGTATCATAAAGGGGATCGTGTGTGATCATCTAGATGTTCTTTCTATTAAATAATATGTTCATATCCCGTTGTGTGTGTGGTACATGTATTTTTCTACATACCTTCTGCGTCTTGGATGTTGATCCATCTGAAAACATCTCGTTTCTTGGAGGGGAGACGGTAACTGTTTTGGACGAAGGTTCATTCACTCCAATTTGTTTTATAGTTTTTATTTCACTTTCTAGATGTCTCACAGAAGATGGAAAGTGAATCTCTGGCTTGCGCGGTACTCTTGGTCTCGTTTCTACACACGTCAGCGTCCCCCCCCCCAGTGAAGGGGGAGGAGACAACGGTGAAGCCGTCCGTCCTCTTCTAAGTCTAAGCCAAATCTCTAGCATTCAGCTAACCCGATCACGTGACTTACACGCAATCAGATCAGCTGACCCTGACTTCCGGTCAACGTGTCTCACTATAATTTACACATCTCCTCTCTCTCTCTCTCTCTCTCTCTCTCTCTCTCTCTCTCTCGTCATTCTATAACATTCCTCCCCTCATTATTTATCAAAATGTATGACGAAGACATACATTTTTTTACTACCCACTTTTACTAAGCTCACCCCACTGGCAAAGCAACTGTCAGCCATTATCCAATAGATTATAATTCAAATAAATAACATAAGATCCACAAATAATACCAAGTGGCGCGAATCCTTGCGCCCTCAAAGTTCAACAACTCTCTGTGACCCCATAGCTCCCATCTCGCATCTTAGGATCATGCAGAGATCACGATATCTCTCGCCATGCTATAACGCATTTCCATAGGCACATGACTCCTACGAGATAAAAGATTTTTCTTATAACATTACGAGATCACTTTCCTGTGTCTCCCGCCGA
This sequence comes from Euprymna scolopes, assembly GCF_053919585.1. NCBI lineage: Eukaryota > Metazoa > Mollusca > Cephalopoda > Sepiida > Sepiolidae > Euprymna > Euprymna scolopes. The sequence continues at coordinate 186,452,625 of NC_136483.1, forward strand.
ATTACGCATCCGGAGACGCAGTTATGATAACTAACTACTGTTGTATAATATTAGGAGGGACTTCTCTGCCGTTGCGCATTCCAGTAGTTCAAAGAAACGGAAATTTAAGCCCTGAAGTTTAAACAATGGTAAATCAACATTGAATTTATGTGTACTTAGCTTTATCGATGACTACCATTCAATGTTCACTAATCGATGTTTTTATCAAGTAATCAATATATGTTGTTGGCAGTACTATTTTTTTCTTAGAATAATATTTAGAATGATGTGTCACCAAAAAATCACCTGATAATGCCACGAAAATATAATCGATTTTTTCACACGATCTGTTTTCTTTTTTTCCAATCAACTTAGTACAAAACCCTGACCTGATGCAAAGAAACTGATGCTATTTCCTGATGTACCAATGCGGAAATACTTTAAATCAGTTATAGAAATCTCGACAACATTCAAAAAGTAAAAACAATTCTTTGACAATGTCAAGCAGGGAGATTGCTTGCTCTAATTCGGAACCCATCACAATAACCTAATAATGCTGCAGTCTACATTGCACTGTAGAGAATCTACTGTTTATTTAATAAAATTATTTTTACAACTAATGACTTGCATTAAAGTTTAAAATGAAAAAATCAATTACCATGGTGGCATTGTGCTCAAAACAGAAACCTTCATTTCGAACGCGGCCTTATTATGTCAAAGAATCTATGTTGATTTTACATGCCTGGCATTACTAGTTGTGTGGTGATAACGGCATGAATTTAAGCTTAAAATGGAAAAGTCAAGTATTGTAACATTGTGCTTTGAACAGAAACATTCATTTCAAACGTGGCCCTGTCATATCAAAAAAATCACATGTTCCTTCTTTCATAAAATTATTTAGATTATTTATTCTTATAGTGTACATTCGTGTGAAATTTTACAAAAATCGCCCCAGCTATTTTCGAGTCCATAGGGAACGAACTCACGGATACAAAGACAGACAGAGTTCCTTCTATATGATTGAAGAAATGGAGATATTATATAATATATACATATATATATGTATAAGGAATGAAAAAATACCAGTGGTGGTTGACGTTATGTTATTAGAAAAATAGAAAAAACCGAATGAAATTATTAAAAAATCAACGTTTCGTCCTTATTTCAGAGGACATCTTCAGGATAATTGAAATAAAAAATAAAAATGTAAGAAAAGAAAAAATCATAGATCGTGCGAAAAAGACAGTTCTTGAATCCTACCCATGTCGGGAAGGACAAACATATGTGTGCGTATGGGAAGGTTGGGTTGTTCGATGTCTATATATACACTTTTAAAAATGCGTTAAAATAAATATGTACATTTTTTTTTCTTCTGTAAACTTATTCATTTTGTTGAAATATTTAAGGAAAAATGGTTTAGCCAGGATCTGTTTTGATATTTTGTTCTTTGATTATTATTTTCCCTATGCTAGGGGTTAAATGGTAGAAGCCTTTTCTTTGCGTAATAGTATTAGTATTCAATATTAGTGCTGATTCTAAAAGTCTTCTTTTAGCTCTATCTATCACGTATTTAATAATTTTCGCTTGATCTAAATTAAATGAGTGATCGTGTTCTGCACAATGGCAAAAGAGTGCATTTAGGGCGTTACCATTCCTTATATCTCTTCTGTGCTCGTTAAGTCTTAATTTCAATTTTCGCTGTGTTTCACCTATGTACGCTTGTTGACAGTTGTTACATGGGATGGAATATATACCGGCATCGGATGTGAGGGTTTTGGGAGAGTGTTTGGTAATTTTTAATGTCTGTTTTATGGTTGAGGAAGTTGTTTGTATCAAGTGAAAACCAAGTCTATTAAGAGTGTCGTAGATTTTTGTATTTTTGGTGTGGGTGGGAATGAAAAAGAGTCTGTTTAATAGTGAAGTATTTGTTTTATTTTTCTGTGTGTTTATGTTATAGTGTATTTTCGTATCTTTTTTCTTTGCGTAAGAAATGAAATAGGATGGATACTGTAGTTTTCTTAAAACATTCGTAATATATTGAAATTCATCATTAAGATATTGGGGACTGCATATTCTAAAGGCACACAAGAAAAAACCAATAATCATGCCCGTTTTTATTTTATCATTGTGGTGCGAGTAGTAATGAATATAGTCGTTTTTGTGTGTGGTCTTTCTATGTACTTTGAAACTCAGATCGGTTTCTGATCTGATGAGGAGTATGTCTAGAAAAGCTAGGGAGTGGTCTTGTTCGGATTCATGTGTAAATTTTATAGATAGTTCCACTGAATTTAATTTATTTCTAATTTGTTCTATTTGTGTGTTTTTAGGGGAAAAAATAAGAATGTCATCTATATATCTAAAATATGTGGAGTTTTTAGGAAGTCTGTGTTTAAAAGAGTTGGTTTCTAAGAATTCTAAGAATAGGCAGGCTAGTACACCACTAACGGGGTTACCCATAGGGAGTCCAAATATATATATATATATATAGAGAGAGAGAGAGAGAGAGATTGATAATATCACAAATATATTATGCATATAATATATTTGTATATACATGAAGGAAAGTGATATATATATATATATATATATATATATATATATATATATATTGATAGATATATAAATATATTGCTATAATTAAAATATAATTTTTAAAATATAATATTAAAAATAATATATCAATATATATATATATATATATATATATATATATATATATATATATATATATATATACATTATATTATATTTTTAAAATAATATATATGCCGTTCCCATTTAGAAGGTATCAAATTGGTCAAAGGGAAAATTATTCCCAACACGCATTTAGGTAAAAATGCACTTTCGTATAAATACTTGAATGCATTCGAGAAAGTATCGCTAACAAAAACAAATAATATATATATATATATATATATATATATATATATATATATATATACTTAATTTACTCACATAAAATTAATATACGAAAGTATAGATTTATGCGTAAACTTAAAGTATTTTCTTCAAAGATACGTAGGTAGAGCTAGTTAGTAATTTATAAAATATACATGGCGATTAAGCTACACTGAATATTCGGCGTTTCATCCACTCTAGGACTCTTCAGGCTTATGCGCGAATTCTGTGGTTGTTTATCGTTTTTATATGCTCCTGTTATTGTTTTACGTATTCGTTTTTATTTTAATTTTCTTATCAGTTAATTCAAGCTGAGGATGGGACATTCTTCCGGATGTCAAACATTGACTTTTCATTCGCACACAAGCCTTAAGAGTCCTAGAGTGGATGAAACGCGGAATATTCAGTGTAGCTTAATCGCCATATATATTTTATAAATTACTATATATATATTGATATATATATTTATATATATATTGACATATATATATTGATATATGTATATATATTGATATATGTATATATATTGATATATGTATATATATATTGATATATGTATATATATATATGTATATATAATATGTATATATATTGATATATGTATATATAATGTTTATATATATATTGATATATGTATATATAATATGTATATATATATATTGATATATATGTGTATATATATTGATATATATGTGTATATATATTGATATATATGTGTATATATATTGATATATATGTATATATATTGATATATATGTATATATATTGATATATGCATATATGTATATATATTAGTATATATGCATATATATATTGATATATGCATATATGTATATATATTGATATATGCATATATGTATGTATATTGATATATGTATACATATTGATATATGTATATATGTATATATATTGATATATGTATATATGTATATATATATTGATACTAGCTGTACCCTGCCACGCGTTGCTGTGGCTCAAATTGGCGCAATGGAAAAAGTTCCAAAATGAGAAAAAGCATGTTTCTTATGGGTTTAAATTTCCATTTTGCATGGGTACACAGTTTTTGTTGTTCCATTTTCTTAGCTGATATAGAGATTTTCCGGTTTGGTGACTCTTGAATATGTAACATAAATTATCCATGTGAAAAAACAGTCAGTGTGTAACTGTAAGGCCCACAATTGTAAAAATTGTTCCCTGTGCTTTGTTGATGGTTATTGCAAATGACAATAAAATTGGAAAGTGCAATTTGCTAAAGTGTAATGATGTATCCGGTGGAATCATAGGAATGCATGGAATGAAGATATATTCATCTGTGAAAGGTCCTGTTAAGATTGTTGTTTCTATGATATTGTTTGTTAATTTTTTTTTACTGCAAGCTATGTGCCATTGCAAAGCTTGGATTGGTTTATATTTCACAACATGATAATTAGTACACCAAATTTCAGTTGCAATACATGCGGTGGCATCCCTGGCAAATATAGCTGTTTGATAATTAACCACTTTATCTGCTTTCACAACAGTGTCGATGGATTTGTATTTGACTACCTCACTTTTATTTACATTGAATAATAGCGTTAAGTTCATGGGCATCTTTGTATTGACCTGCAAGAATAGCTCATTCACTCAGTCAAATGGAATTCTTATAATTTGAATATCTGCAAAAACATTTTAAACTAACTATTCTTTTGATGAAATAAAATTACAGAAATTACAGAAGTTAAAAGTCAAAGAATTTTGCCCTTAACTCTGATCAGCTGGCACTTTTTCGTACCCAATTTTCCACAAGTGATGCAAAAGTTTTTGTGCGGATCGAACAGTCGGCAACTGGACATGCATATTTCGAGTTAAGTTTAATAGCTTCACATGGAACAAAAACGTAGAGTATTTGAGGCAAGCATTTATTTCATCTGCTGGTGTTGATTGAAGAATAACAGGTAACATTTGTCTGAAATCTCCTGCAAGCAATATTACTGCATTCCCAAATGGTCTGAAATTTCCACGCAAATCTTGCAAGGATCGACCAAGAGCCTCAAGTGATTTTTTGCGTACCATTGTGCATTCATCCTAAACAATAAGTTTGCATTTTTGAAATATTTTTCCCCATATTGGATGTTTTGGAGATGTCGAACATGAGATTTTTGAAAAATTGAATGTTTTAAAGTAGAATAAATAATTCTTCTACTTGGCAGCAAGGTCGCAGGTATTCCTCATGCAGTAAGGGCTAAGGCTATGTCATTTTGTTACCAAATGGCTGCCAAAATCAATTTAATTAGAAAGGTTTTACCAGTTACTTCTGGTGCTGTTCAAGGTAGCAGTAATTTCTAAATAACTTCTATTCTCACAGTCAGTAAATTAGGTGACTAAAATAGGATTTATCCATGTTTTGACAATGCCTTATTCACTGTAATTAATTTAGGAGACTAAAATAGGATGAGGGATTAGAGATGGACAGATAGAGAGGAAGATATATAGATAGAAAAGAGACAGTGAGAGGAAAATAGAGAAAGAAAAGGAGATAGAGAGATAAAGGGATTGATAGATAAACAGAGAGAGGGGGAGAGTTAGGAACAGAGAGGGATGAAACAGAGGAAAGGAGAGAGATAGAGGGAGTTAGAGAGAGAAAGGGGCTCAAAGAGAGATGGAGAGGGTGATATAGAGAGAAAGATAGATTGAGAGAGGGAAAGGGAGAGATGGATAGAGATAGATATTGAGAGAGGGGGAGAGAAACAGAAGGTGAACTACACTTCACCGTTTTTATCCTCGTTCAGTAGAGAAGAAATCTTTCGAGACTGAGGCAATTTTAATGTTTTGTTATTATCCAGAGTACCCCTTTTTTTTGGGGGGGGTGATTTTCCTCGCATTAGAAACCGACCGGGTTATCTGTACTTTCACTTAACAAATTAATAAAAGAAAAACATATTGTAAAATTTGAATTTAACAGGAAAATACTATTTTAAAAAATAGACGCGGTAACATAAGTGCATAAGTGCCACTTTAGGTACTCCTTGGGCGTTGAGTTCCATGGCGACCAGCATAATTATTTAATGGTCGCTCCCTTAGCCCCCCCCCAGTCAAGGCTAATGCACGCGCACGTAACATTTTTTTATTTACTGACGTTGGCTTAGTAACTAAACGATTTACTGATAATTTCGTAACCCTTAAACGCATGCCGGAAGATTTAAATTGGTTCATTATTGTTGTAATGAAAAAAGTTTCATTCAACACAAAACCAAAAACACATATTAATGATAAATGATTTATTATTCTATTCATTGAAATTTACTAATTTTTAAATAAAAAAGTTTTTAAAAAAGTTAATAAAAAAATAGTTGCTTATGTGCGCATAAACAACTTGTTTTTTTTAGATTAGGTCCACCTTATAATCACCCCCCCCCCAACCTCCTCATCTTAAGAACAGCTTCCGGAATAAAAACCACTTTTGGAGGGGGGGGGCTATTTGCAAAATTTAACTGATATTTGTTGTCAGCATACCCACCCGAAAATACTATTAAAAAAAAAACGGAGGGGTTCAGTGCCCGTGGCAGAGAAGTAAATTTATTTATCAATAAAAGTTGCGGAAGAAGTAAATTTATTTATCAATAAAAGTCGTCATTTAAAAAAGAAAATTGTGGCGGTGGACCTAAATGTTTTGTTTTCGCACTATTCAACAATTTGTTCATCCGCGCATGTAAATTAAAAAATATTTGTAAAAGTGAGAAGTTATCAGTAAATGATTTAGTTTTTTTTTTTAATTTATTTATTTATTTATTTATTTTACATTAGGTCCACCTCCACAAATGTTAAGAACGGCTTTCAGAATAAACACCCCCAACCTCTCGATGTTAACAACGGATTTCGGAATAAACACCATGGGGGGGATATTTAAAAAAAAAAGTCGATAAAAGTCGTCATTTAAAAAGAAATTTAAAATCAAATGTTTGTAAAAGTGAGAAATTATTAATAAATGTTTAGTAACATTTTTCGGTGCTAATGCAGAGAGTGACCCGCGCTATTTTTTAAATCGTGTTTTTTTTTTAATCAATTGCAAGGTTAAAGTACAGAATAGGTACAAAACACTCTCCCCTCCCCATGTTTAGAATGGCTTTTTAAATAATAACGTTATTATTTCAGCATGGATCACTCTCTACATGAGTACCCATTTTTCTTTTAATATTCATAAAAAGTAAAACTTTTTTCTAAATAAATAAATAAATAAATGTTTGTAAATGTGACAAATAATCGTTTAGTTACGGCAACGTCAGTAAATAAAATATGTTACGTGCGGGGTGAGGTGGGAGACTAAGGGAGCGACTATTATTTTTTTCTACTGGTCGCCATGGAACTCAACGCCCAAGGAGTACCAAAATGTAATTTTGGGTTTGTATTACTGTACACATAGATTCGAAAAAGTTGCCAAAACAACAAATATATAACAAATAAATGTTATCAAAGGCAAGATAAGTTACTTTTCTACCAAACTGGATATATTTTTCGTGTTTTTATTCAATGTAACATGTTTATTCAGCTCGAAAAACATACAGTGTTTACCGATGTATTGGAAAATTCAAGATGGCGTCTCACACCCTCTTTAACACCGTAAGTTTGGAAAAAGGTGTTATAAATAAAAAACCATACAAAATACTATTAAAAACCCGCCGAATATATGTCAACCTATGTCACGGTAACATATATTGAGCGAAGTTTTTAACAGTATTTTATCCGGTTTTTTATTTATAACATCTTCTCCCACACTTACCGTGTTAAAGAGAGAATAAGACGCCATCTTGAACGTTCCAATACATCGGTAAACACTGTATGGTTTTCGATCTGAATAAACATGTTACATTGAATAAAAACACGAAAAATATATCCAGTTTGGTAGAAAAGTAACTTATCTTGCCTTTGATAACATTTATTTGTTATATATTTGTTTTTTGACAACTTTTGCGAATCTATGTGTACAGTAATACAAACCCGTAATTTTTTTTGTCAAATAAATAAATTTCAAGCAATTTTTGCAATAAATAATAGATAGCAACTTCGTTAATTTTCCGACTCGCCCCAGCATATTATAAACACCCTAACTTCCCCATGTTAAGAACGGCTTTCGAGGTTTATGGAAGGGCGTTTTTTTTTGTTTGTTTTTTAACATGGAGGGTTAGGGTGTTTATAATACGTTGAGGCATTTCGTAAAAATGAAACAGTTTAGAAAAAGTTAAAACAAACTTTTTTATGTAAACAATGCCGTGAAAATAAACTAAACAATTAAAACGTAATGTTTCATGAGTGAAAAGCCTTAACATAAATAAAATTTAAAAAATTGGTAAGTACATAAATGAATTTAAATTTTTAAAATATGGGATTACTATTATTTTTATTTTTTTTTTTTGTGTGTGTGTGTGTGTGTGTGTGTGTGTGTGTGTGTGTGTGTGTGTGTGTGTGTGTGTGTGCTAATGCAGAGAGTGATCCGCGCTATTTTTTTAAAATCGTTTTCCACGTTTAATTAAAGTTTTATGATATGTTTTTATTCAATTGTAAGGTTAAAGTAAAGAATATGTACAAAACACCCTCCCTTCCCCATGTTAAGAATGGCTTTTTAAATAATAACATTATTATTTCAGCACAGATCACTCTCTGCATGAGTAAGTTTGTTTTGTTTGTTTTTTTACTTATCGAGTTAACGGAAAATGAAATCTTTCGTCAATTCGTGGCTGTGAAATGAATCGAACCGGAAGTTCAGTTTGACAACAGAACAGATTCGCAGTAACGGTTAAAAAATATATTTATTTTATTTAATATTTTAATAATTCGCGAGGTAAATTTATTTCAATAACATAAAAACATACCTCAACTCTAAAGATGGGTTGTCTCGAAATTTCAAATAAATTGGTAACGTAGAAATAGGGTTTTATTATTTTAGAACGAACAACATTTACATTTTTATATATATAGATATGTATATATGTATATATATATTGATATATGTATATATGTATATATATTGATATATTGATATATGTATATATATTGATATATGTATATATGTATATATATTGATATATGTATATATATGATATATGTATATAGTATTGATATATGTATATATGTATTGATATATGTATATATGTATTGATATATGTATATATATATATTGATATATATGTGTTTATATATATATATATTGATATATATATATATATATATATATATATATATATATATATATATATATATATATATATATTAGTGTATATTGCGTATCGGAAGCATTGATAGATTGATATTATAATGAAGAATGTAATTATATCTGAAAAAGCCGATGAAAGTATCCGACATAACGAATCCAATTTCTGTGTTTTCCTCAGAAACGTTGATATTTTCTGAACGATATTCGCGCATTTAAATCATGTATTGATTTTACAAGTACTTTCTGGATCTTTTGTTTGCTTTTTTTTATTTGATTTAAAAAATCAAAAATGGAATGAAACAACAAACTTATCATGATTCAATAGAAACTCCATCCATATCCTTTTCCCACCTCCAAAAAAAGAATCATATTGATCGGCAAACAGTGGTTGCTTTTGGCGGCCATTATACTTAGATCAATCATCGAAACACAAAAAAATCGAGTCAGATTATCTTGAGTGAAACCCCTCGTGTTTGCGATGAGATGGATGTAGGAAGGGGTCGGTAAAACAAAAAAAAAAACAGGGTCAACATCAATATAAACATTAAGTTTTTTTGGTTGCTAGGGGTGAGTGAATCGATGAGTTCTGTGTGGGTTGGGGGCTAGAAAGGTTTCGGGCTTGAATCTTCATCCAGAATCACGTTGTTCGTTGTTTTGATGCCAATTTGCCGTCGCCATATTTGGCCTCTGCCCATGTTGCAGCTGAAGGGAAACTGCTCGGCTTTCATCAGTAACCTATTTTAGGCCGACGACTCAAATGTTATGGATGTAACGCACACACACATTCATGCGCCTTATTGCTGGTGCAGACGTCTATGAGAAATTAATAAGAGTGTCTGTAATGCAGAAAATAGCAAAATGGCGAAGGAGATGAACAAAATACTTTTAGAAAATATACGTGAAATTCGATTTTTTTTTTTTTTTTTGTGGAAATCGATTACTAAGTATTTACCAACTTTCAGTATTTTTAACATATTTCAAATTGTTTTACGTTTTCATTTTTTTTTTTATTTAATTTTCTTATCAGTTCAAGCTGGGGATGAGACATTCTTCCGGATGTCAGACATTGACTTTTCATTTTTTTTTTCTTTGTTTCATAATACTATTTCAAATCAAGTTCTCAGAAACCAAGAGGCCCCTGCCCAGGGTTAATACTTGAACTCTATATGAGATAAATCGGTATTCGAATGTTCCATTAAAGTTCTTTATCTCTCAAACACTGAGTTAACATTATTTTCCTTTCACCATTTTTATGTTCTAGAAAATCTTTTCTATCTTTTTTTATCTTTTAGTCTTGTTAGATTCCAGGACAATAAATTGTATAGGCAATTTCGTGATGAAGGTTATTTTGTTCTTGTTTCGTGGTGTTGAGGTACCATTTTCAGATTTCTCTCCAGTACGTGTTTGTATACGTTACATATTTCAAATACTAAATATTTATACCAAATTTGCATTAAATTTGATCAGTAGACAACAATCACTGGATTAAACTTTCTTCTTAAGACTCGTTTAGTTTAAGCCTTGGATTTTAAACATTTTAAAAATTATGTGCTGAATTTGGATCAAAACTGGAATAATGATTCTAGACATATTTTTATTCACATGAGGGGGTATAAAATAGGACGGAATAATTAATTTAATCTTTATTGCCGCGGATCTTCTTTTCTTCGAGTTTGTATGTAATGCATAATATATATATATATATATATATATATATTTATATATATATTGTTTATTTATTTTAGAGAATCAATGTGTTCATGTCTAATATTCTTTTTACCAAAATATTACTTAATATGAGTAAAAAGGACATCTGGCATGTATGCACTTATGGAGTCAATAATGTTTGTATAAATAAATAAACTATACATATATACATTATATATATATATATATATATATATATATATATATATATATATAATGTATATGTATATATAATGTATATGTATATATAATGTATATATATATATATATAATGTATATGTATATATAATGTATATGTATATATAATGTATATATATAATGTATGTGTATATATAATGTATATGTATATATATAATATATATAATGTATATGCATATATAATGTATATATATATCATGTATATGTATATATAATGTATATATATATATATATAATGTATATGTATATATAGTTTATTTATTCATACAAACATTATTGACTCCATAAGTGCATACATGCCAGATGCTCTTCTTACTCATATTAAGTAATTATTTAGTAAAAAGAATATTAGACATTAACACACTGCTTCTCTAAAAGATTTGCAACAGAAGCAAGCATGCACTTATGTATTGAATAATCTTTGTATGAATAAACATATAATTATGATGGTTATTTAGCATGTTTTCATAAACATCGGAGATTTCCGTGACTTACATCTAGAACCCTACAACAATTATATATATATATATATATATATATATATATATATATATATATATATATATATATATATATATATATAATATACACGAGTAGGCCGCCCGGAATTTCCCAATCGTAAAATACGCTTAAATATGATATTTTAAGTAATGCACATTTCGTATTTATTATATTATATTGGATCAAATATAGAGTAATTATTATAAAAGAAAAGAAAAAGACTCGTGCGCCACCACCGCAAATCGAAACCGAAACGTTTAGCTTACGATTTACTGTTTTCTTTGACGTTAATGCCTGAGCTATGAACATAGTTTTGCGTCAAGGCTAAAAATAAAACATGAACCAATGCTATTACGTACATATTCGTAATGCCGTCTTTCGACCCTCACCTGGCAAATTCCATTTTTTAAATTGATTTTCACACGTTTGCACCGATTTTCCCCGGCTGCGCCCAAATAAAAAGTTTAGCATGAATTCGAATGAGCTATATATTAAGTTTTATGCATGTAGTCTAAAAACCGATAAAGAAAGTTTGTAGACAAATTTTTAAACAAATATATGTACGCAAACATAAATATATATAGAAAGAGGTTTGTTGATTGAGATTGTCGGACTGGCTTCCTCATCTTGGTTGTTATCGTCACAACGTTTCGGCCGTTTTGCCCTCCGGCCTTCATCAGGTGTTTAGTATCGAACTGGGGAACCGTTTGTTAGTAGTCTCGAACCCAACCCTTTATTATTATTACGGGGGTACCGTGTTCGGACTCCAGCTAGGCTCTGGGACATAGTTGCTGATTCTCTGTTTTGAATGTTATTTTTTCACTGCCTTCGTTCAGGATTGAACTCAGCACCTTTGGGTAACTGTAAACTTTGATACAACGTCTAGGACCACTCGGCCATATGTCACTAGGATGATGAAGGCCGGAGGGCAAAACAGCCGAAACGTTGTGACGATAACAACCAAGATGAGGAAGTCATTTCGACAATCTCAATAAATGAAAACACCTGATCTCAAAAATACAGACAATTACTAAATAGGTTTGTGTTTAAAATACCCTTTTTACGCAAATATTACGCATGTAGAATATCTTACTAGTTAACTAAAGATGATCATCTATAAGAAAACCGAAAAAGCTAATAAGGAATTAATTAAAATGAAAGTTTAAAAGAATATTGAACACCATTTTTTTTATTTTAAAAGAAAAAAAAACATTAATACCAGAATTTATCCCGTGTAAGGAAGACACAACATGCTGGAGAGTCTGGAAACACAAACGTAAGAATTATTTTATTTGTACACATACAGCCTATTCAAACCGGCTTTATGGTTTTCTTTTTCTCCCTTTTGAATTTAAAGGTACCTGAGCCTTTACAAAGAAAAACTATTTTACTTCTTTTCTTCCATTTAAAGTCAGAGAGACTTTGTTTGAGATTCCCTTTCGAGAAAGAAGAAAAAAACATTTTAAAAGAAAGACTAAACGGGAAATTTTCCAAATTAAAACTTTTAACTATTATCTAAAATTAGAAAAACGCGGCTTTTTCTCTGCAGTATGCATTATTTTTAACTAATCTAAACTTAATACTTAACCCAAACTATATTACTCTTAACCAGTTTTTAAATGAGTTCTCCAAATCTAAATTAATACAAAATAACCCGACTTCACAAATTGATAAAAGTTCAATTATCGTATTTTAATTATAAGGAAAAGCTAGAAGAAGCTCGAACATTCTAACTTGAGGTAGATGAAGCCAAAAATAAAAAGCATTGTTGAATTAAAAGTAATAAACCAGAATACACTATCCAACCAAGATGACCCCCCCCCCTTCAACCTCCAATATATATATATATCCGATATTCTTTAAGTACACGGCATAAAACTAGTTAGGTCGGCTAGTCTGTCCGTCTTTTACGATATGAACTCAGGAAGATAGGGTCAAACTCTCTGGACCAAAGCAATTTCTCTAACTATATAACTTTTAAAATCTATTTCTCTTAATATCGCAAACATTTGTGTATTGCAAACATTTTTTTTTTTCTTATTTCAGCTTTGACTTAAACTCTGAACATTTTTACTATACTTATTTTGTAGTTTTTTTTTTGTTTTTGTTTTCTTTTGTTTTTAAATCTTTTTTGTCAAATATGCTATTATTAACCAATACTGTTTTCTTATATTTAAAACGAAAAAAGTCACGCATGAAAACGAGAATTTTCCAAATTAAAACTTTTAACTATTATCTAAACTCAGAAAAAACGCGGCTTTTTCTCTGCAGTATGCATTATTTTTAACTAGTCCAAACTTAATACTTAACTCAAACTATATTACTCTTACCCAGTTTTTAAATGAGTTCTTCAAATCTAAATTAATACAATATAACCCGACTTCACAAATTGATAAAAGTTCCATTATCGTATTTTAATTATAAGGTAAAGCTAGAATGCTTGAACATTCTAACGCAAGATAGATAAAGCCAAAAATATCCACGCATTAATATTGGAGGGAAGACTATTTTCAAATATCGTCCTAAATTGGGAATGGAGCAACGGACTTATAAAGTAGATATTAATATGTGCCTCTTTCCTTTTTTTTTTTTAATTGGAGAGTAGATAATGCACAGTGGGTGTGTTATCGGCAGCTCCAGTAACTCTCGCTTCTGCTTTTTTGTTCCTCAGTCTTCATTTCTAATGAGTCATTTTTCTGACAAAGAGTGAAGAAAAAGCTGCTTTTCAGGTCGGTAGTACTTCGTGAACAGTAGCCTGAGATGTCGGAAATTTTCTGTTTCTATGTCTATCCTTGTGCCCATGTCACTAGTAAGGGTGCTGGACGTAAACGTTTCATCTGGGCTAACGTTATCCGCCTGATAGCCAAGGACCCGAACCTTGGATTAACCACTAAGGAGGCTGTCCTATCAGCAGGTGCAAAGTACTGGGGCTGCTGTATTGCCATCCTGGGCCCAACTCTCTTCCTGATCTACATCAATGATTTCCCAAAAGACATAATTAAATCATTCGTTGATATCTATGCTGATGACACGACCATCTATGGCAACACATCAAAGGCCGTAAATGACAAAGTTCTCTCCGATTCTCCCTCCTCTGATCTTGAGCGCGTGGTACAGTGGGGAAGAGGTGGCTGGTTACTTTTAATGCATCTAAAACCAAGCTCCTATCTTCACATCATCACCGCTCTGGTCCCATCTGGCATCAATTGAAATGGATGACAAGCTTCTGGGTTTGACTTTTTCTGCTGATCTGAAATGGAACACGTACATCAAGTATGTGGCCAAGGTCGCTGGAAAAATCGTGGTATCCTTCTACCGCTCCAGAAAATATCTCACTACTGATGCAATTCTCTATCTATATAAAAGCCAAGTTCGGCCAAGGATAGAGTACTGCTGACACATCTGGACAGGAGCTGCTAAAAACAGCCTATCCTGCCTTGACAGAGTACAAAATAGACTTCGTGGCTTGGTGGGGGGTGCCCTTTTCTCTTCCCTGCAAACTCTTTCCCACAGAAGAGACCTTGCCGGCCTGTCTTTGTTTTATCATTATTTCCATGGCAAGTGCTCGTCTGAGCTCCAATCTCTGGTTGCCCCTCGCCAATCTTTCACGATAAACACCCGTCTAGCTGAAACCACTGTCAATAATTTTCGCCACTCTTTATCTGCGCCTAAATCAAAACGTAGATTCCATGAACAAAGCTTCTTCCCTAAAACTGCACGCCTGTGGAACTCTCTTCCGTTTGCCTGTTTCCCACCTGGCTACAGCTTGGATGTCTTCAAGTCCAACATAAAAAATTCCTGACAAACTGCCCCCTTAAGTAAGACACTTTATCAAATCTCCAATACTAACGATTACTACGATGCTATCTCATTAATTACTGTACATGCAATAACCCCTATCCCCGAGTGGCTTCCGGGCCTTAATAAGTGGTGACCACCATGTAAAAAAAGAATAAGCAAATTAGCTAGATCTTTGCAGATTAATGTATTCCACGAACCATATATAACAATTGTATTTTCTTTTTAAACAAATAAAAAAGGGGTTTTAATATGAATATCAATACCCATAAATTATAGGAGAGTATATATATATATATATATATATATATATATATATATATTCTCCAGAATTTTAATACATATGTTCAGATAAATTAATATTTTATACATATGTCCAAATAAATTAAAATTTTATATATATATCCAGATAAATTAAATTTTAATACATATGCCCAGATAAAGTAAATGTTGATACATATGTCCAGATAAAGTAAACTTTAATGCATATTTCCAGATAAATTACATTTAAATTCATATGTCAAGATAAACTAAATTTTAATACAAATTTTCACATAAATTAAAATTCGGAAAATAGGTCATATACCAATAAAGTTTTAGTCAGAATAAGATGACTTAATTTTGAAGCTTCAAAATTATCAGTTTTTATAATCGAGCATTCATATATTATATTCGCTAAAATCCTGTGAAGTAGGACATGTAGGTAGGTTCAACCCCATGGTTTCCTTATAAGGGACTCCAAATGTATTCTCTCTTGTTCATTAAATAGTGTTTTTTCATCGTCTGACGAGGGGCCGTTATTATGAATATTTTCAAACGACATAATGTTTGAAATTGTCCTAACGGTCATGAAACGATTGTAACATATAATGAAAATAGACAACTTGTTGCTATCAATCCGATTTTTGTTGTCTTGATTTTGCGAATTAGTCCTCGTGCGAAAGAGCGGGGCACAAAATGTTTTAAATAATAATAATAATAGAATAACAATAACAAAGACTCTCGCTGGCGAGGACTACTATTGACAGTAACCAGTTATACAGTCCTTTTGAAATTTTCATCTCTATTTTTCTCGTGATATATTGAATATTTGTTAATGAAGCCTATATGAAATATTTTCCTTATAAAATTTTAAAGATTTTCTATTCCGAAAGATGCTTTAAAAATTTTAATCTAAAAAAGTTATTTTAAAGTTTTTGTTTTAAAAAAAATCAGATTTTTTCATTATTCAAACTTATGTTACAAAGAGGGCGTTGCAAACAATGAGTTGTGGTGTGAGGAGAAATACAAACTGAAACAGAGAGAATATTCAGACCTGTAATAATACAAAGAGGGGGTTGCAAAAAATGAGTTGTGGTGTAAGGAAATACAAACTGAAATAGAGAGAAGGAAAATTTTTAAGATATAATCTTAAAAAGATAAGATACAAGTTAGAAAAGCATTTCATCCAAGGAATGAAGATTGTAAAACAAAATGTTTTTACTATAAGCTTTAAAAATAAATGTACAAGATTCAATTTGAAATTTATTTATCTTCAAAGTGCACTTTTATAAATTTTACAAATTAAAGATATAAAAGTTTAATTTAAAATGAATCAAAAAATTCTCTTGGATTTATTTTATGTAATATACATTTTGGTGCACTTTAAAAACATTATCTTTCATCTAGCAATTAATGATATAGATATAAAATTTTCAATTATTTTTTTAAAAGCGCAACAGAATGTACATTACATAAAATAAATCTAAGGTACTTTTTTTATTCAATTTAAATTAAATTTTTATACCTTACTTTGTAAAATTTATAAAAGTGCACTTTGAAGATAAATATTTTTCAAATTGAATCTTGTACCTTTATTTTTAAAGCCTATAGTAAAAACATTTTGTTTAACAATTTTCATGCCTTGGATGAAATGCTTTTCTAACTTGTATAATATATATATATATATATATATATATATATATATATATATATATATATATATATATATATTTATTTATTTATATATATAGTGAGAAAGAGAAATAGTGAGAGTCACAATGTCATTGCATTGGCTAATGAACTACTCATATTTGTTTTCTTTAACCTTTCGTGTTAAGTTTCTAATATTTCCATAAAACCGCAAATACGGATGGATGATCATACATATATATATATAGTGTTCATTTTTTATATGTGTATGTATGTGTGTATAAACGCTTCTTTGATTGTAGTGTTAAGCGTATTCCAAGTAATGTTGTTTTAATATGTGGTGTTTGCTTGTATAGGAAGATGTGAATGCGCTCTCGCCGACCAACCTCTGCACATTTCTCGTTGAGTAAACACGGCGCGGTGTTAATATTTTGACATTGAGTGGCTGTTTCTAAATATTGTCTGATGCGAGGCTCGGCCACTTGACAGACACACTTGTGCGGATTATGGACGAGCGAGAGAAAGATAAAGGGGGTGGGGCAATGGATAAATGAATCCGTTCATGAGCCGAATCCAACAATGGCCAATGAAGAGAAAGCGTATCGAGCGTGCTGGTTTCGAGGAATTGCCGATAAAATGACACATTTATATTCGCCAGAAAAGAAAATAGAAGTATTTTGAAGATGAGAAATAAACAAGGAAAGCTAAATATATCTGCTGGAAATGCAATATATATATATATATATATATATATATATATATATATATATAGATACAGATTAAAATTCGATGAAAAATCCTGATAGATATTACTAGAGGTAATATTTTTAGGGTGATTCTAGCCAAAAAGGAAAAGCTCAATATTTAAGAATAGAGCAATATATAAATTTAGTTGGTAAAATTAAATTCTGAAAATCAAAATATAGACACACATATTCGAGTTAAGAATTTATTGTTTGACAAAAGGAATATATAGAAGGGGTTATATTAATTTCCTTAATCCGTGGATTTTCGATAATGGCTCATATCATCAGAGGAAATGAAATGCGGTTAGCAAAATGTTCAGCTGTGAAACGGCACGTTTTTGCTTTTCAGCACAAATATTGAAAATAGTTTTTTGGGTGGTAAATGATAGTTATATGAAAATAATTGTTGGAAAAGGGAATTTCATACAACCTGGGCAGTCCATTATCGGAAGGAGTATAATGTCTTCCGGTGTTTTATTTCCAAGTAGGCAGAATATTGGTCCAGGGGAGAAGGCAGTAATCCCATATAACAAAGATGCGTAGTTGCTCCTTATTGATATTCCGGAAGGTATACGGAGCGGCCGTATTCGTTGGTATGTTGAATGCGTTTTGGTATATTTAATCCATATTCTTTTTTGGTGTTGGTCCAGTATATCAGATATTGGATGGATATACCAATCCATTGCATATATTCCCATGGGTGATGGAATTATATATGCATGTCTATGGTGCAATGGACCTCGAAAATCAATGGTCTGGGTAGCAAAATATTTCGGGAGATGATTTTTTGAAGCGATGTGTTGGAGGAATAGCTTCTAATATGAGATTGATACTTGGTGAACTATCGATCAGCTTTCTTGTTGGCAAGGGGGGGGAAGCCTTTTAAGTGAAGGAACGATGAGGATGGGGTGAGGTTGAAAGGGTAAGGAGAGAAGGGGGAGGGTTTATTTGGGCTAGGAAGCATGTGCTTAATGGAATTTCTTCGGGGGGGATTGTATGTAAGTATTCGGAAAAATGTGTTGACCTCTTAATTTTAGGTTCAAATGGGAAATGTACATTCTTGTGATTTTTTTATGGAGGTGTGTATGAGATGGGGTGGATGTGCTGTTTTTGCTGTGTAGGTGGGTGAGTAGGTGAAGTGGAAATGGAGTCTTAGAACTAAACAACTTTAACCCGTTGACAAACATAAGAACAATTGTAGTAAACCAAGACTACTACTACTACTACTACTAATAGTAATTAGTAATTAAAAAATATACAAAAATACATCTACACTAGCAATTGAGCACTATATTAGAAATTAGAAATAGTGGATTAACATCTAGAAAACCATAGCAATGCAATCGTATATATATATATATATATATATATACAGGATGTCACAAAATGATAAGACAAATTTGTTGGTAAAAAATCTTAAATAAGAATTAAATAACCAAATTTAAAAAAAAATGTAATGTACGTAGAATGTCATTTTATTTCACAGTCTTAAATATTAAATCGGCCAAACGTTTTCCATCATTGCAAACACACGATTGTAAGATGTTCACAAAAGTTTTCAATAACTCAATGGATCATTTCGGGCGGAATAGCAGCAATTACAGAACGAATAGTTCGTTTTAATTCTTTAAGAAATCGATAGCGGTGACTGAATAATTTTGACTTCAAATATGCCCACGAGAAACAATCGCAGGTGTTTAGCTCAGGCGATCTTGCGGGCTAACCTATATCAACAAGCAAAAAATCTTGCGGGCTAACCTATATCAACAAGCAAAAAATCAAATGATTCGGACACATTTCCTTAAAAATGCAAAAATGCAGATCTAAATGGATTTTGTCCTAATAAAATAGCATTCTACGTACATTAAAAAAAATGTTCTTTATTTAATTGTTATTTAATTTTTTTTTTTTTTACCAACAAATGGGTCAGATCATTTTTGGACATCCTATATATATATATATATATATATATATATATATATATATATATATATATATATATATGCGTAGAAAATATTTAAATAAATATTTAAATAATAAAATAATATGTCCCAAAAATGAGGGCGACTAGAATATAAACAAAGGGCAGAAAACCTCTCCCTTTAAAGCACTCAGGGAGTGAAAGAAAAAACAGAATCGCTTATAAAAAATAAATAAATAAACAATCTTATATATATATATGAACAAATGATTAATAAAACATGTTAAAAGACATCTTGAAAAAGAGTTAAAAACATATTTAATTTTAAAAAAGGAAGCACAAGATAAGTGGATGAATAGAATTTAAATCCGATTGTTTTGGATTTACCATTTTTGGATTTTTACCCTTCACCGGACTATCCATTCATGTGAAATCTTTTTATCATTTTTCGTTTGCCTCCTGTTCCCCTTACCTCACCCTTTTTTTTAACCAAGTAAGACCTGTGACTTACTTGTAGTTTCATTAAATACTTTTATATGCAAAATCCGATCCTGCATTTTGCTAATTCCTGCCCTCTGATGAGAAGGAGAGTATTTCTTCGAAACTCCGCGGATTTAGGACTATCCACTTATCTTGTGCTTCCTTTTTTAAAATTAAATATGTTTTTAACTCTTTTTCAAGATGTCTTTTAACATGTTTTATTAATCATTTGTTCATATTATAAGCTCTATTTCCTTTTCGGTTTTATTGAGCTTTTACATCTGGCTAAGTGTATTTTACTTGTAAATATTAACTCTTTAATATTTATAATATATTTTAAGTTTACCATTTTGATTACCTTGGTAAACTTATTGTAATTTTTATTTTTATTTTATATATATATATATATATATATATATATATATATATATATATATATATATATATATATGCAGAATAATCTCCTGAAATAATGAATATATCACGAGTTTTGAATTATATATTCTTGGGAACATGGTGGGTAGCGGGGACACATTAGTTTTGTTGTAAACTTCACTATTTAGGTATGTTTTTGCTAATATTTATAGGCACGTGTTAATGAATGGCAAAAATATTCCCCCTCTTAAGGAACCATATTTTTTGCAAGCTTATAATAAAGATTGGTCGTTTTTTTTCGTGCTATTTTGTGTATTGTGATATTAATTTACGGTTGCACAGAACAAGTAAAAATGAACATGTTTGATATCGTGTACAACAAGCGAACTAAACTAAACCAAAATCCTTAGTCAAACATGTGTGATTCCATAAGATTTCTGTTCGCTTTCGTCTGCCGGGGTTGACGAGAGAAAAAAAAGAAATGGGTCTTCGAGCAATACTTGCCAGTTTCTTTCTCATTCTAAATGTTTCCCTTGTGCAGCTGACGTGGTTAAATTCTCCCCAAGATATAAATAAGAACCTATTCCACAGAAAGACACAAAACAAGAAAAACAAAATGATTTTCTATGATTTTTTTTTTTCAGTGATTTCTTGCAACGGAAAGACATTAAGAGTTGATTTTATATAGCGGCCATTTTTTTCTTTTTGTTTTAATATGTGTCCTCGTGTTCCTATGAGAAGCTTTGTCTGTTCGTCACCTTGTTAGAAATACCATTTTTGTTGGATTTTAAATATCACTTTTGTCACGCTTAAAGTACAAATAGCATCTTCACCGTTTTTCTGTTACGTTAATGGTTGAAATACTCCGACCCGAAGCGGTACTGTTGCTATGCAGGTTGAGCCAGGAATATAAAATTCACGGGTGGTCCACAGTTGCATGTCAAAAAATATGACAACGTAAGGTTTCTGTAGCTTTTGCAGGGAAGTTTCCGCGTCTTCCTACATACAGTGCCTGATATCCCCAAACTATCACCCATCTAGTACTGGCTAGACTTAACGTTAGTTAACTTCGGTGATCTGAGGAGAATCTGTAAATAGTATTTACTTTGGTCTAATACGCTCAAATTTGGAATTACATATTTGTCCTTCCTTCTGTCAGTCACGCTAGTGTTAAAAATAGCATTTGTTCAGTCATAAATAATAGGTAGTAGAATTTTAGGTGATTTTTTCCAGATTTATTTCAAACTTCATTTTCGTAGACCTGCACGCTTAAGTTTAAACAGAATTTTATTGGTCTGTCACGCTTAAGTTTGCAATCACATTTTCATTTCAAGTTTAAAATAATGATTTTGTTATGTCACACTTATGTGACAGAGCATTTAATAAGCCTATCATAATTAAGTTTGAAATAGAATTTCCATTGGTTTATCAAGCTTAAAGATATCACTTTCATAGGTTTAAAATAGCATTTCGTAAGTCTGCCAGGCGTTAATTTGATATGACATTTTCGTCCTTTTTTTCTGTCACGTATAACTTTTAAATTGTATTTTAATTTGTATGTCCTATTTATATTGGAAATTGTATTTTCGTGGATCCGAATGCTTAAGTTGGAAATGGAATTTTCGTCGCCCTGTCTGTTACGTTCAACTTCCAAATAGCATTTTCCGTCCGTCACACTTAACTTCGAAATAGTATTTTACTGTCCGCCACATTTAACTTCGAAATAGCATCTTCCGTCCGTTACGTTTAACTTCGAAACAGCATTTCCGTTCGTCACGTTTAACTTCGAAACGGCATTTCCGTTCGTCACGTTTAACTTTGAAATTGCTTTTTTCATCCGTCACGTTTAACTTTGAAATAAGTTTTTTCGAACGCCATACATTTTCCGTCCGTCACGTTTAACTTTGAAATAACATTTTCGTCTGTCACGATTTACTTTGCAATAGCATTTCTGTTCGTCACGTTTAACTTTGAAAGAACATTTTTAATGGCATGTTGGACTTTTAAATATTAGCATTTTTTGTCAGCCTAAAGTAGCACGTTCGTAGGTCTCTCACTCTTAATAGCAGTTTTTCAGTTTGTCACACAGATGTTTAAAGTACTTTTTTCAGTCTGTCACATTTAAGTGGCAAAAACATTTCCGTTTGTCTGCCATGCTTAAATTTAAATATTATTTTTCTCGGCCGATCATTTTTTTATTGTTTGAAATAGAATTTTCATAATTTTTGCATGTTTGAATTTGAAACAGAATTTTCGTTGATGAATGTTTACACTGAATGGACGTATCTTAAAATAATTCACTTTTATTTATTGTTCATTATTATGTATTATTGTTGGTTTTTACTGTCGTCTGCCATTGTTTCCTTGCAGATACATCTTCTACTCTTTATATTTTCTTTTACCAAATTTGCCACATCTTTTTTGGACTAAAGAATCTCTTTTTATTTAGTTTTCATCCAAAATTCTTCGATTTCTTTTCTCTTATAAAGATTTTCTTAGGTCTTGTTGCCAGCATCCGTTGAATCGCTCAACCTGGTTTTCATTTATTTAGTTATTTATTTTACATCAACTTTTCTACCTCTCCCCATTCCTCCTACTTATATATGTTCTTTTCTCTCTTGCTTTTTTTCGTTTTTTTTTACTTTCTCTCTAGCCTGCCTGTCTCTTTTTTATCTGTTTTTCTCTTTTTCTGTCATTCTCTCCCTCTCTTCCCCTACCTATTGCTATCGCGATATGTCTGCTTCCTTCTTGTTTTCCTTCATTTCCAACACCCCTCCTACTCTCACTTTGTTTCATTTCGTTTCTACTTCAATTTACCGCCTTCGCGTGTACATTCTCTTCTATACTATTCTCAGCTATCTAACTACCTATCATTTTATCTACTATTATATAAATGAAAATTGTGTGTGTGCTCGTTCCCTATAGACTCCGAAACGGCTGAGCCGACTTTTTTTGAATTTTCACACAAAGGTATGTGATGCGTCTGGGAGGGTCTTTATGTATGTGTATTTATGGATGACCAAGTCGACGTATATTGCTTATTGGGGTTTATATAACAAGGTGTATATACTTTTATATGATAATGTGTTTAGCATTCATGTATTTATCTGTTTATTGAATGTGCTTAATGTGTTTATACTTATGGCAGCGTCATGTATGTATGTGTTTATTGAATGTGCTTAATGTGTTTATACTTATGGCAGCGTCATGTATTTATGTGTTTATTGAATGTGCTTAATGGGTTTATACTTATGGCAGCGTCTATATTGATCATCTGGAAATGTTTGTTGTTTTTTTTATCTAGTTTAGATGTATATAATTGTTTGTGTATGCGAGAGTCTTGAGTATTGTAATCGTCTAGTTGATGCGCGTGCATCATGCGTTTAACGGGACATGTAACAAGCATGGACTACACAAAGGGGCAGAACAGTTCTGTGTTGTTTTACATCTGGCAAATAAGGAAACGCACCTTGTCCATCTTTAGGTATTGTTTTGACGGATCTTGGAAGAAGCAAACGGGTATTCATCCCAAGTAAATGACTAGAAGTATCGGATGTATTTTCACCAACTTTTATCTCCAGAATGTTTCCCCCACTCTGGCATTTGTTTTGTTCTACATTCTATCGACATTTTCCCGACAGCTTTCTCGAGGTTCAGAGCCATTACGACCGGTGGCCAGTTCGTCTCCGCTCAACTGTTTCTCTCAAACTCTAACTACCAACTGACTAAGTTCTAAGCGTATCAAAAAACTATATCCTTTATAATAACGCCATTGATACACGGATCCTAAAGAATTAAAACCTGATTTTTGTCACGTATTTATTGTTCTTATTTATTAACTGAAATTCCTAACTTACGCGGTTTATGTTAAAATTCCACAGCTAACAGTTGCTATCCAAACATTCCTTTTTGGTTATAAAAATTGTTTATTAACTAAACAGTGACAATCGCCTACGATCAGGCTACCCGGCATTTCCCGGGAATCAACAATGTAATAGACTCTCTACAGTGCAATATAGACTACAATGTATTGTAGACAAAGTTACTTTGGGGGAGCATGTGAAATACCCATCTCAGTATACTGATGGAGGTGCCTAACCAAAGCATGCAATCAATCGATTTGATTTAAAAAAAATGGGCGATTTCAACGATTTCGATGGCAATAAAAGTACGGGAGGGTATATTGTATGCTGGGGTGTATAATGAACGTATATATGTGTGTGTTGTCTGGTATGAGTCTCTTTTAACTTATGAGTGTTAAATGTTCCGATATATGATTCGTTTAGTGTATTCTCTGTTGAGTGTTGGTGTGTGTATACATATATTAACGGTTTATAGACAGGGTGTAAACGAAAGACGGACATCGTTGTCAGTTGGAACACCAGCAAAACACATACCTACAATTTTCCTTTTATGTGTCCTGAAATAACAGATGCTTTTCTCTGAAAGTGAAAACACTCAGGTGTGAATTATATTTTGATATAATCATTTGTTTTTCTGGGTTCTTTGCACGCTTTGTATAAGACTACATTTTTCTAAGTTGCCCCCTTTCTGACTTATATGGGCTTCCTGTCCAAAAACCCCGCCCGTTCACTAACGCGTTGTGTATCGAACTGAACTTACTCGTAACTAAAACTTTACGTCGCAAAAATCTATCATTTCAATTACGTCATCACTACACATAGTGTAAAGATCCTTGCTGAGTTTTTGTCACGTATCTTTGTTTATATTATGGTTAACTTAAATTCCATCTATCAAATTTACATCAAGTTAATATTTTTGTTTGTGCTAGTTATGAAAACTAACATTCCTTTCTATTAAAATGTTTTAACATAAATAATTTTATCTGTAAATATTAATAACGATTATCATAATAATCGTCAATCAGAATATCTTTCGGCGTTACCCAGACAATATCTAACCGGTTGAACATTTGTTTACCCTCATACAATTCCGGACAACGTCGGGCCTCCCTGCTAGCAAATCGGGCTAATAGATGCTAAGTTGTAATTGACCAAATAGAACCACTGGGCTAGAATTAAAATATATTTGTTAGCTCTGAAAGGGCAATATTTTTAGGAATTATCTCGCATGGGAGGGAAAGATGTGCATATTATCTGTTGCATGAGGTGTCCTTGTGTACACGTCAACACTCAGCACCCACACGTTGTATGCAGAGTACGTCGCAAGGAACAGAGTAATAGCACGACTAATGTTTTTTTGTTTGTTTGTTTGTTTTCGTAGGAACAGCAGATATTTATTTCCACCTTTTAAACGTGATCCTCATCATTGGTCTGTTCACACGTTTTTCTTTTAAAAATCTTAAATTTTTCCTTGCCATGACGTCACTTCGCACACAGCTAAGTTATTTGCATTCAGCTGTCAGACGTGCGTCGGCGTTTTGTTATACTTGTTTTGTAAAAGACCACTGAAACTATACAGATATTTTTCTCTCACCCAGTGTCAATTTATCAAGAGCTAAAGAGAAGCACTATAAACTATCGTACCAATTGATAAAATAAAATACGTATTAGATACGTTTGAAGCCAAAACAACGTATTATTACAAAATAAACAGATATTTATTTTGTTTGAAATTTATATTGAAATTCATAAATATATTTCGAAGATACACTTCATCATCAGTACGTCTTTCTTTCTTTCTTTTTCTCGTGTTGTTGTTTGAGCATAGAAGTCCGTTTGATGTTTTTACGGTAATCTTTTCAAATGTCGGAACGGTGCGTTGGTCACGCGGAATTCACGTTAGGGTTTGTGAATTCCGCGTGACCAACTAAGAAAAAACTGAGAGATAGAGTGAGAAAAAAAGAGAGTGTTATATATAGACATTTGAAAAGACTACCGTAAAAACATCAAACGGACTTCTACTGATTCTATGCCTCAACAACAACAAGAAAAAAAGAAAGACATACTGATGATGAAGTGTATCTTCGAAATATATTTATAAATTTCAACGTAAATTTCAAACAAAATGAATATCTGTTTATTTTGTAATAATGCGTTGTTTTTGGCTTGAAACGTATCTAATACGTATTTATTTTGTTCATACGCAACCAGCGCTTCTATCAAGGAACACAAACCATAACGTGAATTCCGCATGACCAACGCACCGTTCCGACATTTGAGAAGACTACCGTAAAAACACCAAAGAGACTCCTCCTGTTTTTATGCTCCAACAACAACATAGTAAAAAACAAAAGAAAGAAGGACATACTGATGATGAACTGTATCTTCGAAATATATTTATAAATTTCAATATAAATTTCAAACAAAATAAATATCTGTTTATTTTGTAATAATGCGTTGTTTTGACTTCAAACGTATCTAATGCGTATTTATTTTATTCAAACTCAACTAGCGCTTCTATCATAACAATTATTCAGTGTGTGGTGAGAGAGATGTTGTACATGTGTATATACAAAAGTACAAGTTGGAGTTTTGACTTTTAGTCTCGTGGAATTGTTATGAAGCGACAGAAAACGTGTAAAATATTATTTTATAGGGTGGAAAAGAAAGTAGACTAATAGGCGTGAGAGATTAAATATATTCTTTGATTCGTTTATTTCTCCGGCATATCAACCCTTTTGTGGCGTCTTATTTTAAACACAAGACACACAATTCATAATTAAATTTATATGATTAGTTGAAAACGTATTCAGTTTTTTTATTTTATAATTTGATACGGTTTAAAGAGGGTTGGCGGTAGGAAAGTGGGTTGCCAAAGAGTTTAAAAGCTTAAAAAATTAGTGGTTTTTGAACACGTAAACGGAAGATACAAACCGGAAGTGATGGAGTCTGTGATCAAGTAGTGTTTGATTGGGAAATCGGGTAGAAATACAACGAGACAAACTTGCATGAAACGTAATGTTTAGAATATCAATTGGTTGCTGGACATATACACTCGCTTCCGCGTTTTCCCCTTTCCACTTTCTCTCACTCTCTATCGCAATCCCTCTCTATATAAATCTCTTTTTTCTCTTTCTGTCTCTCTCTTTCTTTGTCTCCAACTTTTTCTCACTCTCTCTCTCACTTTTTTTCTCGCTCTCTACTTGTCTCTCACTTTTTCTCACTCTCTCTCTCACTTTTTTCTCACTCTCTCTCTCACTTTTTTCTCACTCTCTCTCTCTCAATTTTTCTCACTCTCTCTTTTTTCTCATTCTATCTCTCGCTTTTTTCTTTCTCTCTCTTACCTTTTCTCACTCTCTCTCTCTCTCTCTTACTTTCTTCTAGCTCTCTCTCTTACTTTCTTCTCACTCTCTCTCTTACTTCTCACTCTATCTCTTTTACATTCTTCTCTCTCTCACTCTCTACTTCTTACATTCTTCTCACTGTCTCTCTCTCTTACATTCTTCTCACTGACCCTTTTACTTTTTCTCTCTCTTTTTTTCTCGCACTCTTTTTCTCGCTCTTTTACTCTTTCTTAATCTCTTTCTCTTATTCTTTTTCTAAATCTCTTTCTCTTATTTTTTTCTCAATCTATCACTCTCTCTCTTTTCAAACTATCTCTCTTACTTTTTTTACTTTCCGTGACTCTCCCTCACTCTGTATCTCTCGCTCGCTTGCTCTCTTTATAACTCTTATTCGCTCTCTCTCTCTCTCTCTCTCTCTCTCTCTCTCTCTCTCTCTCTCTCTCTCTCTCTATCTCTTTATCTCGCGGTTTCTCCTCTCCTTCTCTTTTTCATGTTCGCGCACTTTCTCTCGTGTTCTCTCTCTTTCATTTATCTCTCTCTTTCTCTCTTTCTCTCTCTCTCTCTCTCTCTGATGCTCGCTCTCTCACTTTCTCTTTCTCATCTATATATTAATACCATAGCATGTGTGTTATTTTCTGTGTCATGCTTACATTTTTTTCTTCCGAGTGACTGTCGTTTAATTGTCATGACCTTCCATTTCTTGGAATACAATTTTACCAAAAATTATGCAAAAGCTTTAGTTTATGTTTCAACTGATGCCACTCAATTCACCTATTTTTCATAAATAATTTTAACAGAAATTCTTCATAAGTTTTGGTTTCGGTTTCGATTCAAGCTGATGCGTCTAACTCATATGGATATATATATATATATATATATATGTATATTATATATATATGTATATTATATATATATGTATATTATATATATATGTATATTATATATATATGTATATTATATATATATGTATATTATATATATATGTATATTATATATATATGTATATATATATATATATATATATATATATATATATATATATATTAAATCGCACCCTATAATATATAAGAATCGATAGAAAATTGACTCTGTAATAATATATACGAAATCTGTATAGATTAAAATATTATATTTAAGCACATTTTACGACCAGGCTATGCCGGGCGTCCCTGATAGCTTAAATATGTTTGCAGTTATACCAAAATAGCTGCAATAATATCATAGCGTCTCCATTTACGCTGAACATCCACAGAGTTCCAACATCAATATATTATATATGAATGAGTCCCCTGTGAAATTTCATTCCACAGGTCCTGCTATTTTTTTATTACTCTCTAATTATCTATCTCTGCCTATATAAACAACTATATTTTTATGTCAATTATTGGTAATAAGTAACGATTCATCTGTAGACGCCTAACCCTAAAGAATCGCTATAGGACGAATTCCTACGGTTAGAATAGAACCATCAACTCCGTTAGAGAAAGGAAATTTTAATTCTCAATCTCATCTTTCCATAAAACCGTTGCAAGAAAATTGCAACCTCAAATCCAACTTAAAGAAGAAACGGTGCACGAGATATTACATAGTTTGGGAGTAGAGGTTCATGCCTTTCCTGATAGCATTGTTTCGAAATTAAGCATAATAAATTTGATAGGATTCGAACAGCTTGGCATCTCAATTTCATGGACCGTGACAGCACCGATTCCTCTGGGAACGCGAATCTGTCTACGTAATAGATAAATCGAATTTATGATGGGTTGAGGGTGTGAGACAAATATCGGAATATTCAGAAGAGGGTGAGGAATATCCAAAATGACAGTTTCCAAAGAACGCCAAATCGGTTGCATGTCTACGTGCATACGCAGACGGTCCGGGCCGCTGATTTGGAAGCTGACAGGATGCAATATATAGAATATTCTGGCTTTTAACGCATCACTACGCCGGGAACTTTCTTCTAACACGAACATTGCAGAATGATACATATTATTTGAATTACTTATTTATTCTGAAGGGTTGGGGGATGAAGAAGATAGTTGGTTTCTGTTTTTATTTGTATTTCTTTTTCGTACATTACAGGATGAAATTTGTCCGCCATTATTCATTCTTAATCTTTTTGTTTATTTCGACTTTCATCTGACAATAAAGAATGATTAATATCTTCGCTTATTTCTCTCTTTTTTTATATTCTCTAACATATATATATATATTATATATTATATATAATATATTATATATATGTATATTATATATATTATATATTATATATATGCATATTATATATATTATATATTATATATATTATATATATTATATTATATATATTATATATATTATATATATATATTATATATTATACATATTATATATACTATATATACTATTTATACATATTATATTATATATATATTATATATTATATATATACATATATATATTATATATATAATATATTATATATAATATATATAATGTATTATATATATTATATATATTATATATACTATATATACTATATATACATATTATATATATATATTATATATTATATATATTATATATACATATATATTTTATATATATTATATATATAATATATTATATATAATATATATAATGTATTATATATATATTATATATTATATATATAATATATTATATATATATTATATGTATTATATATATATATTATATATTATATATATAATATATTATATATATAATATATATATTATATGTATTATATATATATTATATATTATATATATAATATATTATATATAATATATATATTATATGTATTATATATGTATTATATATTATATATATAATATATTATATATAATATATATATTATATGTATTATATATATATATATTATATATTATATATTATATATATTATATATATAATATATATATTATATATATTATATATATAATGTATAATATATATTATATATATATATTATATATATAATGTATAATATATATAATATATTATATATATATAATATATATTATATATATAATATACTATATATATAATATATTATATATAGATAATATATTATATAATATATATAATCCAAGGCATGAAAATTGTTAAACGAAATGTTTTTATTATAGGCTTTAAAAATAAAGGTACAAGATTCATTTTGAAATTTATTTATCTTCAAAGTGCACTTTTATAAATTTTACAAAGTAAGGTATAAAAATTCAATTTGAATTGAATCCAAAAATTACCTTGGATTTATTTTATTTTTCTGTTGAACTTTTTTAAAAAAATCAAGTAAAATTTTATATCTATACCATTAATTGCTAGTTGAAAGTTATTGTTTTAAATTGCGGGTTTCTCGAGGGTGTACAAGGGCTTGTAGTCCCTCAGAGCATCCACCATTGAAATACTTAAAAGGGATCATACTTTGCCTCCAATACCCCTTCCTATGTCCGTTTTGCATGAAAACGGTACAAACCCTTGGACTCCGAAAACCTCCCCTAATCCCTGTATATCTATATTGTATATTAATACTGCATTCTTGTAAGTATATTATCATGTTATGCACATTTTCAGCCTCTATTTTGTTATATATTGCTCCGGCAACAACGGGTTGCCCTACTAGTTGTAGTACTAAGAGTATTTATACTTATAGGGCCATACAAGGAAAATCTGGTTGTAATATAACTAGTAGAAGTAAACAGAACAAAAAATCGTCCTTTTCTACAAATATTAAATAGTGTTAGCAATAAAGTTATTTGAAAGTAGCACTGGGGTGCGCCCGGCTTTGCCCGATCATAAAACACACTTAAATAATTTAATG
Source organism: Euprymna scolopes (assembly GCF_053919585.1). Classification (NCBI taxonomy): domain Eukaryota; kingdom Metazoa; phylum Mollusca; class Cephalopoda; order Sepiida; family Sepiolidae; genus Euprymna; species Euprymna scolopes. The sequence goes on from NC_136483.1 coordinate 186,484,353, forward strand.
CATCTAAAACCAAGCTTTTCTCTTTATATCCACACCTGGAATCAATTGAATGAATGGCTCTCGTCTTCAGGAGGCCTCAAGTTTTGACAAGCTTCTGGGCTTGACCATTACTTCTGATCTTAAATGGAACACGTACATCAAATCTGTTGCCAACGCTATTGGAAGAATGGTGGGATCTTTCTATCGATCCAGTAGATATCTCACTGCTGATGCAATTCTCTATCTATATAAGAGCCAGGTACGTCCAAGGATGAAATACAGTTGCCACATCTGGGCAAGAGCTGCTAGAAAAGACTTGTCCTGCCTTGATAGAGTTCAAAATAGACTTCGTAGCCTCGTAGGAGATGTCATTTTCTCTTCCCTGCAACCTCTATCTCACAGAAGAGATGTTGCGAGTTTATCTCTGATGTATCGTTATTTTCATGGAAAGTGTTCGACAGCTTTAATCTATGGTCCCCACCTCGCCAAACTTTCACAAGAAACACTCGTCTAGCTGCAAACTATCAATAATTCCCTCCACTCTTTATCTGTGCCTAAACCTAAACGTAGATTCCATGAACAAAGCTTCTTTCTTAGAACTGCACGCCAGTGGAATTGTCTTCCGTTTTCCTACTTTCCGACTGACTACAATATGGTTGTCTTCAAGTCTAACGTAAATAAGTTCTTGATGAGCCGTTCCATATAAGTTATCAAATTTACCAAATTTTCATTACTAATTACTATATTGTCCAATTTCTACTGTACACTCTTTAACCCTTATTCTCTGGTGGCCTCTTGGCCTTGATAATGTGGTGATGCCTGTGTAAAAAAAATATGATATTTTAATTTGTCCTATATCGTATATATTATTATAGAGTCGTGATTTCAAAAGTAAAAAAAGAGTATTTGATGGCCATCAGAAATAATCGAACCCGAAAGTAAAACTGTAGCATTGGAAGCTGGTGACGTTACCACTGTACGAACGTGACACGCATATGAACTGATTAAAAATTAAAAATAAACTAAGATGAATGTGTAAAATGCATAACGATTTTTTCAATTTTGACAAATTTTTTATCCCTTAAAAACTATTTTAACCGGCTAAAGACCCATGAAAGAACGGTCCATAAAAAATCCAATCATCTGACGTCCCTAGCGCCGCCCTGCGACTTTTACCTTCGGAAGAGATAGAGTTTGAAAATATGAAGACAGACGGACGGACAGACAGACAAACATATAGGCTTTTATATATTTGATTTTAAAAATAGTTATTATGCTATGATTAAAATTTTAATTGGAATGTAAAAATTCGCTATGCAGAATGCTTTAAAAAGTATCTAGATATATATTAGCTTTTCCTTTGAATATTATTTAAAGATCAATAAAGTTTCATTTTTTGTTTACATATTTTTAGCTTCATTTCTGTTGATTTAATTTTAAGAAATCGATTAAAAAAATCCTATTGTTTTTTTGTTTCTCTTCAAGAATAAATTATGACTCATGACATAACATCTAAAAGAAAGGATTCGCAATTGTGGCGTAATTTTCGTTCCAAACACAAAATCATCATTATATTAAAATTTATCATGATGATTGTGACATCATCATCATCGTCGTTGTTCTTGTGTTTATTTGCAATTGTCTTTGTTACAGACATCAACTCCCCATTATATCAAAATTCATCATAATAATTGATATCATCATCGTCGTCGTCGTCGTCATATTGTTCTTTTGTAATTGTTTTCAGTACAAAAACTAATTCATAATTATACTTGTTTTTGTCGTCGTGCCATTCGTTTGCAGTTGTAAACCTAGTATTAAGCCAATGCCCAAGATGGAGGATATTTTGATGTAACACTTTTACGACATTTCATGTTATTTTTATTCAAAGAAAATACGCAGACTGGTGTAATTTACTACTTTAATCATTTAAAGTGAAATTGATGTCGATATTCATCCCAATCAACTTATTTTCACATAGCAAGAGTGATGCTGGTTATTTTCTTTGGTTACGTATTATAATTTGATTATAAAATACGAAATCCAAAGTGAAATAGCGGTGTTAGGATAAAAATTGCCATTTTGTCTATGACTCATTCTGGTGTGCCTCGAATCCATTTCATTTACATGTTCTAATTGTTGTGAGTTCATATGCGTTTACTGCGTGAAGTCTTAAGAACATTTTTATTTAAGGCGTATTTTTTTTTTAAGAAATCGCTCCCGACAGAGCGTGAAGCCACTTAATGTAAAGGGCTTACAAGTACAAAAGATGATTATCACAAAGATGTGATTGCTATCGACTTTAGTTTTTAAAATACCAAGACTGTAGCTAGAAGAATAACGGTCAACAGGAAGAGATCCGCATGCCGGCAGTTTTTGGAAAGAAGCTACTGGAATAGGAAACCGTATTAAAATGAGGTATCAAAACAACGAATTGATGAAGACCACTAGATCAACGATTCAAATGAGCTGGTGCAAAAGAAGCAGAGATTAGTTCAAACAATTTTGAAGAACACATATTATTTATGGAAAAGACTGAGACTAGCAACATCATGTGTGTGAGGCAAGAATAGCGGAATCTCAAATTGGAAATTGGAGAGTTCTTTCATCCTGAAAATTATCAGAATTCTCAGGAATTTTTTTTCTGGATAATTGTGTATGTTTTCATTAACCATTCTTAATTATGTCTAAAATGTCTTCTATTTTTTTCAATCAATTGCACCGCAAAATAAATGGTCTAAAATAATATGCAAGAAGAAACCGATGGTATAAATGGTTGATTGCTTGAATGTGAATAAATTGTATCATTAGATAAAAATGTTACCATTTTTAAAAAGGGTTTTATGCAAGTCGCGTTAGACAAGGCGTGTAACCACTTAATGTAAGAAGCTAAAAAGAACAAGAAATGGTTATCGTAAATACACAAAATCCCATTGGCAGTAGGCTTAAAAAGATAGGAGAAAAACAGTCGGCAAGAAGAGAAGAAAGTTCTTGTGGTTTTTAAACACCATCAGAATCAACACACTTTTGCCAACACAAAGCAAGTGTATTTATGCTAGTGACATAAAAATCTTGCTTTCTGGTGGCGATGAAGTTTGATATCGCTTAGGTTTTGAACTCGTGACACTTGTGTCTCCTCGTCTTAAATACTCCGACTAATCCCATCAGCACCAAAATCTCACCTCTTCACTGTTGAGGTCTCTAGATGCCGGAAAGACTTCTACTCTAATATCAGGTTGACAAGAAAATTCCTGCGGTTTTTAACTTTAAAATTAAGATGAATATATTTCTGCTCAAACAAAATTAAATTCAGATGTACATATCTCGGCTCAAATAAAAATTTATTGGTCGAAATAAGCACCAGCAGAATCAACACAGTTTTGCCAACGCAAAACAAGTGTATTTATGTTAGTCACCCAAAAATCTTGCATTCTGGTGGCGATGAAGTCGCTGAAGGCATTTTTGATATCGCTTAGGTTTTTCAAGACTTTCGTCTCCGTCACGAAATTTCTTAAAACATTGTGCTGTGTTGTACGTTCGGTAATCACTCCTGTACCAAACGATTCATTTATATCGTGTGCTGTTTCAGCAGCATTTCGGCCTAACTTAGAATAGAAATAAGAAAATTGTGCGCATTTGCCCTTTTCTATCTTGTATTCAACGTTTTAAAAAGAAGACAATTGTCTTAAAACGATTGTAATTTAAACGATTAGACAGAGCGAAAAACGCTCTTTAAAATGATATATAAAGTAAAGGTATTATAACGAAATCTTATTTGAAAATACATCATTTGAAATCAAAATTAAAAATGCGGAACTTTCTTCTCAGCCATATAAAAGTGCAGCTCTTGGAAAGAAGCTACTGGAATAATTCTAAACACAGGTTTTTAGAGTTCCACAATTTCACGTTGTACAGCATACCAAAACTTCCTGGGGTTAATCAATATCGGAACAAAATACTTATTTTAAATCATTCGGTGATCGATTTGTATAATTTACGATATGTTAACACTTTTTAGGGGGCAAAACAATACATATTATAAATTGTTTCTTAATTTGTTTTATTTGATACTGTTACGTTGTGAACTGGTAAGGTCCGGAAGAAAGACTCAACTCGATATTTCGTAGAAACAAAATATATTGGAACGATAAGTGTACAACAAGTCAAAGGAGTTGTTACGCGTCAGTCTGCCAAAAGTCAATAACTTGTACAAGAGGTATATTCTCCAGGTCTTTATAGTAAGCAGAGTTCATTGTTGTCTCTAAAGTGGACACCACATCGGGTACAAATAGGTAGATGCAACTTCTTACTAACAAGCAGCGTCAGTTCAAATCTCTTTATTTGGAAAGTATTTCTTTCTTTCTTTTTTTCCTCGTTCGTATGCGGATTTGTGGTCCACTTAAGTTAAAAATTATATTTTTCCTTTCTCCATTTTTGACGTTCCATTCCCTTCTCTTTTTCTTCTTTCTCTTCCTCTTCTTTTTGTACTTATTTTTCCCTCTCTTTTCTTTCACTTTTTCTTTGTCTTCTTTTCCTTGTCTTCATTAAGATTTATTATAATTTTTTCATTCTTTCCCTTTTTCTTTTTTTCTTCTCCCCTTCCTTCCTTCCTTCCTCTTTTTATTCGTTTTTTTCTTCCATCCTCTCTTTCTTCCGTCCTCTCTTTCTCCCGTCCTCTCTTTCTTCCGTCCTCTCTTTCTTCCGTCCTCTCTTTCTTCCGTCCTCTCTTTCTTCCGTCCTCTTTTTTCCTTCCTTTTTTGCTTTCTTTCTTTCTCTCTTTCTTTTTTCTCTCCTTTATTCTTTTTTCTCTTTATTTTCCTCTCTTTCTCCTTCTCTATCTTCTCATTTTACTTTCATACGCACTCTTCTTTCTTTCTTTTTTTTCCTTCTCTTCTTTTTTCTACTTTGCTTTCCTTTTTTTTTCTTTCTTCCCCTGTATTTCTTGTTTTATTTTTTTTTTGTCTTTTTTTTCATCTTTTATAATAATGCTTTTCCTTCTTTTTTAAATTTTAATATTTTTCTTTTTGTTTCTTTGTATTCTCATCTTCTTTTTCTTCATCATTTAAATGGTTTTCCTCTTTCTTATGTCTCCCCTTAACTTCCTCATTCATCACAACTTTCATCGTTTTATTCGTCGATTTCTTTCTACTCCACTTTTTGGCCATGTTTCTGCTATTGTCATTTTATTGTTATAGTTCTACTTTTAGTTCATCTTAAACTTCCTCCCCGTCTTCTTATATTTCTCATTTTTCTCTATGCACTTCTTAATGATTTATTTTCACTCTCTCATCCGTCTCTTATACTCTTATATTATTCCCCCACTCCCCATTTTCTTGCTCATTCAAATAAAAAGTTTACCTGAATGTGCATTCGACTCCTCCTCTTACCCTTCCCTCCCCCCGCGGTTTCCGTTTTCATCTATTTCTTTTTTCTTGGTGCATATTTTCTCTGCGGCCCGACAACTCAACCCTACGCCACCCATGTTAAACCAAATGCTTCCGCGCTGCTCATTCACAGCCGAATAGTTTGATTAGAATCATACTCACTGTCTATAAAACAAAACCAAATTTCAAAAATGCACAAAAAAGAAATATCAATGCTAACCACGATTCTCTTATCGGTCGAATAGAAAATCATTCTCATCGAGGTTATGTTTAAAGAAGTTTACTTTCTAGCGCGCTTTTACGTTAAGAAACACAACTTGAATGCCTACAAACAGTGTCCTAAAGTGTCTAAGGTCTCTCAGGGCAATCTGGCATGGGGACACTTTTTCTACAAGTAAACCAATATTAAATATTCAAAATCACATCGTATCCGCAACCCAAACAAGATCTCGGTATAGCTTAACAATACTGCTTTTAAGAGGAACGGTTCATTCTCTCTACCGTGCTAGAAAGCTATTTACGCCTGAAAGTATCCTGTATCTCTATAAGGCCACCATTCGCCCATATATGGAGTACTGTTGTCACATTCGGGCTGGTGCATCTGCTACTAGTCTCTCGATCCTGGACAGGGTTCAAAAGAGAGTCGGCAACCTAATAGGTCCTAACTGTCATCGAAACTTCAACCTCTGTCCTTCGAAGAAATGTTGCATCCCTCTATCTATTTTACAAGTATTTTAATGGTGAATACTCCGATGAATACAAACCCTTGCACCTCTTCGACGTAAATACTCCCGACAATCAGTAAAACCCCTACCCCCCTAGATGTAAGAAAGCCTTCTACTCTGGAAAGGGAACTATTAAGTTTCCTCCCCAGAACTGCTAGATTTTGGAACTCTCTTCCGGGTTTCTGCTTTCCCAACTGTACTGACATGCAGAAGTTCAAGTGTAATGTGAACAGACATCTTGCTGCTCAACCCCCTTCATAATATTCCTGAAACTTATGCCCCGATAGTAGTTCCCTACATCAAAGTGGCACTCTGCCTTGTTTGGGGTGAAATGGAACAATATGTGTGTGTGTGTGTGTGTGTGTGTGTGTGTGTTTGTGTGTGTGTGTGTGTGTGTGTGTGTGTGTGTGTGTGTGTGTGTGTGTGTGTGTGCATTAATTCCAAGATGGCGGCCGAAGAATGCTGAATCTTGTATGAAATTTCATTTTTCGACATTAGAATGTCATGCATAATATTTTCTAACCTGATATTTTTTTTCTTAGGAGTATTCGCACGAAAAGATTCGATATTAAAATAATAAAACAATCGTTCTTGCGTAACGAAACAGATGTTTTAAAAAAATGTGCTGAAAAATTTTGAAATGCTGAAAGAATTTGGTATATAAATATTTGGAATTTAGCTATATATATATATATATATATATATATATATATATATATATATATATGAGAGAGAATAATCATGCACAAAGTTTTCAACATAAAATGTTTCGAAAACCTAGAAATGAATTGAATACTAAAGTCAAACGCTCTCCCCTATTTGCCACGAGCAAGTACGTGCGCATCTAACATTTGGGAATATTAAAACGCGCATGAAAAAGCAGCATGTCATTTCTTAAAAGCCCGATGTCAAAAATAACCCTTATCGTCGGTCGGTGGAAAAGTCGGTTTGTATTAAAACCACTTAGCCTGAAGGCGTTATAACTTAGGGTCGTGTGCATTAAATTTTGACGTTCAAAATGCAGCTTTTAGGGCCAACCAACGTGGTTTTCGATCCCGAAGCGGAGAGTGGGTGGCCGTTTTGCCTTCAGGTCATTAAGCTCTTAACCAAACGTTCCTCGCGATTGTTCGTTGTCTAATAGGTTTTGATTTAATTAGTTCTGTGCACGAACGTTAAGAGAAATGTAGCGAATTGGCTGGAATCAAGGAGCTAACAGAAGGGGATTTTGACGTTTTGGGGTTTTCACGTTTGAAGAATGGAGAAGGTCAGCTGCGGCGTTTGGTAGGGTAGGGTTCCGAGAAAATGTGATAAGAAAGAAAAGGGAGGATTGTAGCGGAGGGGGTAGAAAGGTAGTGGGAATGGCGACGTAAGTTACGTGTAATAGATTGAAGCATTTCCACTATAATTGAAAAGAGGAGAGTCGGGTGAAGTTATTGGAAATGAGGTACGGGTAGAATAGGAAATAAATATAATACTGTTAAAAGAATGGGAAGCTAAACAAAAACGAAGGAGAGGGAGAGATCATAAAGAAATAAAAGGGAAACGTTTCGAAAACGAACTAGAAAAGAGTAATAGAAAGAAAAAGACAAGGAAGGAAATATAAATTAAGTAAAGTTCTAAAAGGCTGAGTAAACAAATAGATGGGGGACGCGCAAGTGTCTTTTATTATCGAAAATGAAAAGAAATTCATAACTCAGTCCAAAATTATCGCCTAAGAATGTTCCATCGTCATCATCATTATCCTCGGCACTTCTTTTCTTTTTATATAAAACGAATAGAGCCCTCTTTGGCAACAGATTTTGTTTATATAAACAAATATCTAACTTCTTCCTTGTGGCTTCTATGAATCATCATGATCATCATTTTTGCGATTGCAGTCGGTAAACTCCATCTTTTCATATATCTGTTTATGTGTGTGTACGCCAGCATCACACGCATTGGAAAGCAGGAGGACTGACCTTACCTTCCACCTGCATACAGTAGCTTGGCAGTCCCAAATGGTCACACATCTTCTACTGGACAGGCTTTACGTTGCTTAACTTGGGTAATCTGACAAGAACCGTTGTGTAAACGTAATAATGTCGTATGAGAATGTTAAATGCCACATTAAAAACAGAATTTAATGGTCATATCTCCATCTACTATTATATAAAAGGAACGTTGTGTGTGTGAGTTCGGTCCTTATGGACTCGGAAACGGCAAGGCTGATTTTTAAAAATTTAATACAAATGTACATTATGTGCAAAGCTGCACTCTTAGATAGGTTTTGTATCGGAATGTCTTCGATAAGTATCGATAATCGAAATAATTCGATGATAGGAGGAACAGGCGATTTTGAATAAAGTTAACACCTTACACAGCCTAACATCACAAGTGCATTTGAGAATTTTTATTACCACACAAGTCGAAAGGCCCGATATTATAAACCAATAGTAGTTTTTTTTTATATATGACGGGGCACGTTTGAAATGAATGTTTCTGTTTAAAGCACAATTTAACCATAGTGCTTGGCTTTTTCATTTTAATCTTAAATTCAAGGCTTTACCGTCACATATGCAGTAAGGCTATGCTATAAAATCAACAGTATGTTCTAAGATATAAAAGGGGCGCGTCCGAAATGAATGTTTTTGTTTAGAGCATAATTGAAACATGATATTTGACTTTTGATTTTAAACTTTAATTCAAGCCATTATATCAAAACATATTTTTTTAATAAAATTAACAGTAGGTTCTAAACAGTGCAATGTAGACTACAATGTATTGTGGACTGTCACTGCGAAAGGCATGTGACGCTTCCTCTCGCTGCATCGCGATCGGCCCCTGGCTAGAGCAATAAATTAATCGATTTGATTGAAAAATGGTCAATTTCACTAATTCGATGACAATAAAAATATGGGAGTGTGAAATATTCGTTGATCATCATTCAATCCCGGGCAACGTCGGGTCTCCCTGCTAGTATATAATGAAAGCAATGTATTTCAATATACTCGAATTAAGGAGGTCTGTGGCTGAATGACATTATTTGGGACCATAAACGGTATGGAGAATCGGAAAAATCGGAATTTTTGTGGTTGTTGATATCGGAATCGGAACAATTTGAGTTTAATTGCTGGTAGTTTCACTTTTTTTTATTTTATTCGGTTTTTTTTCCATTTCTCTTGCTGATTAAAGTGAATAAAAATTACTGATGATAATCTCAGAATGAGTTTATCAAAATCTTCGATAAAATACCTAAGGAGGAAACATTAAGAAGTTTATCAAATAATGTTATATCCTTACTTTAAATAAGAATACAGCAAGAAACACGGGGTTATGGGTGAAAGACAAAGGGGTTTATTTACAAGGGAATACATGTGACATAAGAGTTACTCGACATATTTTCTCATTCTCTTCCTGTCTTTTTTCCTTCTGCCTCAGTCACGTGAGAGGGTCAATATATCCATAGTTCATTTCATCTATGAAGGGATAGGTTATTCCATTACATCAAATAAAAACAGATTTACATTAAAAAAAAAAAACTTCCTGCAAATCCCCTCCTCCTCAAGAAAAAAATCTATATATTTTCGGCGATTTTTGAATCGCAATTGCTAATTCTATCGGAATCGGGAAAAATTTTGGAATGGTTCCATCACTAGTTATAATTCGACTGAAAATTATAATTTGAGAGTGCTTGAGTACTATGAACCCTCAGCGATCCCTAATACGGATCTCCTTCATCACATACGAATCAATCCTTGGTCACGGACCCCAATGTGACCTGTGCTCGTTCTTCGCCGGGGACTTAGTCGATCTGGTCGGAATCACTTCACCTTCGGGTTGATAGGTCGCTGCTTCGTCGGTCTGTCACACTAGAAATGAATCAATTTCATGCACATAAAAGACAGACTCGGATATATCTATTGTACTAGTTAATTCAAGATAGATATACAAAATATAACTTATATACAATTGCTCCGATGTTGATTTTGACAAAACACTACTGAGTCCCAATTATATTTAATTATATTAATTAGTTTTGCGGTGGTGATGGTCGGGAAGAGAGAGAGAGAGAGGGGGGGTGATAGCCCTTTGATTAGTATTAGATTCGCTCAAATCTCAGCTCCAACTGCGCTCCAACTGCAGATCTTTGCATGGGGACCCGCTTATGTAGTCGTCAGGAGTAGGTCTGCCTACCGCCTAGACCAATCACCAGTAAGTACGTCATCTCAGGGGGATCCCCGATTCCCTGCGTGTGTGCCTGCGGTCTGTCGCTTTCTCTTGTCCCAAAAGGTTAAGCTCATAACCTCGATTCTCAAAGTGACATAAGTTACTAGTTTTCCACCAAACAATAAAATTAATATGTCGGTTTCATAAAAATAATAAAATTTATAACTTATCTCTTTCTTTCAGCAGGGTGGGCTGCTGTTGCCCGGGCATACAATAATACTTAACAAATAAAACAAGCATATCTGCTCAGCATTCTTCAGTGTTTCTGGAGTCTCACCCTCCCCCAATGGGGAGTCCTACCGTTCCCGGAGACGGTCACATAACACTACTTGTTGGGAGGAGTGTTTGTGTTTTACTTATGAGGTCACCACTTATCAAAGCCTGGAGGCTACTCTAGAATACGAGTTAGGCGTTGGCCAAACTGTGAGACAACATGATCAGTTATGGCGGCATTTCGGTAGAGCATACATTATTTAAGAGAACGGCTAAATAGAAATTTATTTACATAAGATTTGAAGATGACCATGTTATAGTCAGCAGGGAAGCAGACACGATATTACGTTTAACAGACGGACAGGTCTGGAAGAGAAACTCTAATTATAGAATTTTCGTTTATTTTTAGATATCAAAAGGGTGTGAAAAGTATTATAATCTGATGAAACGAATATAATTCAATGAAAACTCAAATGTTAGTTCTTGTCCTGTTATTTTGAATGTTTATTCATGATATTTTGGCCCAAGGTCGTTTTTAGTAAAAAAATAAATAAATAAAATGTCTATACTTTTGGCCAAGAAATAACCTAATATATATATATATATATATATATATATATATATATATATATATATATGAGACAGATAGACAGACAGACAGACAGACAGAAAGGTATTAATAATATACTAGACTACCCGTGACCCGTTGTGTCAGTATGTTATATTAGCTATGGAATTCATGTATGAGCGTGACACTTGTGGCGTAAAGAAAATAGTTTGTTTTTTTTACATAACAGAAACATTTTTTGAAAGTATATTAAAATGAAAAAAGAATAAAGATAGATTTCTTTGAGTCGTTCTGTTTATTATAGTTGATTATTTTTGAAAAAAAACATTTACAGTTACTGAATTATAAGTGGTTGGCCATACTTATAAGTAAATGTGCACTGAACAGATACCATAATACTTGTTATAGTTAAATTCAAATTTTGATATATCTGCTTTTTTTACATCGTTCATTTCTGTATTACGCTTAAGTTATTTTAAACCCCACTCTTCCCATGTTAAATAATAATTTCGAAATAATAACGTCAATATTTCAGCTTCCCAATTGTTTTTTTTGTTTTTTGTTTGTTTTTTTTTTGTTTTTTGTTTTTTTTGTTTTTCGCGTTTAAATTATCCAAATAAGCAATTGTTAATACTATCTGCTTTTTTTTACATCGTTCATTTCTGTATTACGTTTAAGTTATTTTAAACCCCACTCTTCCCATGTTAAATAATAATTTCGAAATAATAACGTTAATATTCCAGTGCAGGTCATGCGCGCATGCGCAACCGGATGTTGTAAACCGGAAAGTGGGTTACATACATCGTTACAAGTTCATTTGAGTTTTATAATAATATAGATAACTAATTAGTTAATGCTCCAGTGTGTATTATTGCCGCATATTTATACCGAGTCTCAGATTCCAAAGGAAGACACCCGTGGTCATTAACAAGAACGCAATGGTTAACGACTGCTGCGATAACGTAAAATGAGTTACAATAAGGATTGAAATAAGTTGGGAGTATTGGAAATCTCCGGAGACTTGTCTCAGATTACAGGGGTTTTTTTCAGTAAACAATTTAAAATAATGACTCATTAAAAAAAAGCCCTAGCAAGTAAATTAATAATAATAATAAAAAAAAAAAATTAATAAATAAACGTATTATAGTTGAAAATTTGGGGGCAAAATTTCAGCAAATAAACTGGCCACCACTTGAATGGCATTTTGACAGGAAATTAAAATAAATCTTATTTTACTTCACGGGGTAGCATGCTCTCGTTCTGTCAGCTATGACAGGTTAAAGGTCCTAAGTAATTAGCAATAGTATTTTTAGTCGCCTACACTAAGGATTGAAATAATAAAATTTCAGGAGTATATCACTTTTACTATGGATTTTTTCACATACTCTAACCACTGCGACACGGGTTCTTGTTCTACTACGAATTATGGGAGTTTGAAACCTATTTTATGCTTACCTCATGAAGTACATAAAGGGTTCCATTCGAGATTACATCCAGATTCCTAAGTTCGACAGAAAGATTCTCGATTTCGACAAGATATACTCGAAGAAGTTCGAAGGTTATTTCGACTGAAACTTTGTGAAAATAACACTAAAAATGAGAACAGTAGTCAGAAGAATCGAAATACTACAAATAGCAATCCTCATCTAAAAAAAAATCCGAAACGAAACTTAGGAACGTATGTTACATTCATATGTAGAATTCTGATTTCGTTTATGGGCGTCTCTCAGGAAAAGATGGGATTCATTTCCAGAGGATTTCCCTCAACCCCGGCTCCAAACCAGGAGCTTCAAAGATCAAGGGTTTTTCTAAGGATGTTGGTAATACCTACAATTGCAGAGGTTTGAAGGCAACCTAAAACATCGGAGGTTTGTAGTTTTTTCAATTATCCTTCCAGACGACTTGATACTACTCCTAGTGTACCAACTACGACCGGGATTATTTGTGTTTTAACCCCGTGTATACGCCTTATCTCCAAGGCCAATAGAGCATAATTGATCCACTTCTCGTTCTCCTTTTCTCTCACATTCCTGTCCCAGGGTACTGAAAAGTCTACAATCTGCCAGTTTTTGAGACTTTATCAATAATAATAATAATAATAATAATAATACATTATGGTAATTTGATGACAGTACGTACGTTATCACCGCTCACAATTTTTTTAATGACTCGATCGCCGAATATTCAATCTTAAAAAGTAATTTTTCAAATTTAATTTGATGTCGCTATTGTATTGTATGTAGAACTCAAAGTAATATACGTTTTTTTTTTTCATGAATGTATATGGGTTTCTGGTGAGTTCTTTGCTCAAGCTATATCATTCAACGAAACACGTGTAAGACGTACCATACAACCAATAAAATAGCGTGGATGTTATCATTCAAACACTACCGTTTTTGAATATATGGTTTAGTAGCAGTTCTAGTCATTTAGAACTGCTTGAAAGCTTCACCGCTCACTCATTTTTAAACCAAATTTCAAACAATTATTACAGTTTATAGATAACCTTCTCAGCTATATTGGGAAAAAAATTTCAACTTTCGTTCAGTAAAACAAAAGTTATGATGAATTTACTGGTGTTCAAAATCGTAAAAATTCGTAAGGAAGCGAGCGACGGTTTTTATGACTGGTTTCCATAGCAACTACATCATTTCAGCGACTGGTGTTGCTACTAATTCACCGCTGTCGCGAAAAGAGAAGTAATAAATGAGACAGAGAGAAGTAAAGCAGACGAGTGCCCTATTTGTTTTACATATGTGTATGTTATGTTAATGGGAGCAAAAAAATAAGACTGGAATTAAACAAAGAACAAGTGAATTTACTGGAAGCCTGGAAATATTATGGATTACAATAGAAAAATGCGAGCGTGAAAAGTAATATGGTTAAGCTTAAACATGGAAAAGAAAAGGACAAGATATTCTAGTAAAAAATATAATAAATTTATAATTTCAAATATTGCAGCATTAAGATTTTTTTTTAAATTCAATTTAACATTATATAACCAATTCTTAATGCTGCAATATTTTAAGTTATAAATTTATTATATTTTTTAATTAGAATATATTGTGCTTTTCTTTCCATGTTTAAGCTTAACTATATAACTTTTCATGCTCGCATTTTTCTATTGTGATATAAATATACTTGTGGTATTGGAATTTGTTTACAGAGTATGTGCGCGCGTGTGTGTGTGTGTTTGTGTGTGTATGTATACATGTTTGTGTGTTTCAAATATTGTTATAAGAAAATATTTAAAATAAATGTATTTTTAAATACGCTTTATAAAATGAATAGATGTGTTTTCCGTCTTGATTTTGTTTTGTTGTTGTTTGTTCCTTTTTCATTAAAACTGTGCATATAAAAATATTTCATATCACTGTCTTACTCAATATTTTCTCAACAAATATTTTATTAAATCTGTCGTCGTTTGTTTGAAGTAATGAGTCACGGGTTCAATTCCAAGGTTAGATATGACAAGTCACTTAAAATAAAATAAAAAAATAAAACTTCTTGTCACAGCAAAACAAAATATATATAGGAAATTACAAGATTAAAAAAAAAAAATTTAATTTCCCTTCAATTTTTTAAACCTCTTTGAGATTTGAAAATTCCTCATTCCGCCATTTTTTTTTTCAACAAATTTTTATTTTCATTTTATGTCGAATAAGAATATTTTTATCGATGAAAATTATTAAAAATGTCACTCCGTAATTTTCTTTATTCGTTTATGTTTTTTATTTCATTTTTTCGTGCTTCGTTTTTACTTTTTTATTTCTTTTCTTTTTTTTTTAATTTATTCGCTTTTCCCTTTCTTTTTCTCTTTCTTTTTCTGTTTCTTTCTTTAATTTTTCCTTTTTATTTTTCCTTCATTGCTTGATTTTGTAGAATTGAAAGCAAAGATTTAAAACCACTTTATCGAGACGTTGCGAGTCTATCTCTGCATTATCGTTACTTTTATGATAGGTGATCGATTGAGCTCGAATCCATGGTCTTGCCTTGTAAACCGTTTGTAACAAATACTTGCTTAGCTACCAAAACTGTCATCAATTTCTTTTATTCTCTATTCATGCTTAAAACTAAATGTTAATTCCATGAGCAAAATTTCTTTTCTATAACTGTCTCTTTGTGAAACTAGATATCGTACAGCTGCTTACTGGTTGATTATAACTTGGTAATTTTCAAGTCTAATGTAAATAAGTTTTTGTTGAGAGGTCCTCTTTAATAACTAATCCCCACCCAAGTTCCACTATTACTAATCACCATTAAGTTGTCTCCCGAACTCGTCGTCGGCAACCATCGATACCGGTGAGAGATAGTGTAGTTCTCATGTCAATCTATAACGGCAGGATAGCTTTAAAGTCTATCTCGGGAGTTACAGTTCGTGACTAATGGAGCTACATAGTCTGAGCAAGGGGATATGCGAAGATAGCTGTTGCCCGTGCTGCAGTTTCTCTTCTCCACAAAGCCAGAAGATCCAAGGGAAAGACAGTTGATATAGATCGGCTCTAACTGCGCTGCAGGAGTTGCCAGTGACGACAATATAAAATCAGGTCGCTTTAGAGACTCCGGATTTTCTGTCGAGGTTTACTCTCTTAGCTTTTATCTTGATCTGGTAATCTCGCAAGGCTGCGGAGGTTTTGAATCAGTTACTTTATCTTAGAGCTACCATCCAAAGTTGATGAGCCCCACCTGCCTGAATTGGCTGGTTTTAAGACGCCAGTGGACCGCTTTTGCCCCTTGTAAAAATAATAAAAGGAAATGAAACCGTTACGTAAGAACTTTCCTCTCTTACCTATTAACGGGACGTTTTTTAACACAACGCGGACTTTTACCATTTAGTCTTTGTCCATACTAATTACGTATAGGGCTGTGACAACAGAATATTCCCTTCATTCTTTTGACTCCCGGGTATATATCCAACATAGTTAGACACAGTCAATCCAACCGAGAACCACATTGGTCTATATAAAAGCATATAAGATATCAACGGATACACACTCGAGTCAAAACAATGAAAAGAATATGCTTTTTTTTTTTTATTACATTTTCACCCCAAACAAGGCAAATTGCCACTTTGGTGTAGGGGGCTACTAACAGGGGCAACAACTACTGGGGTACTATGTAGGGATTTGGGCAGCAAGATGTCGGTTCACGTTACACTTAAACTTCTGCACGTCAGTACTGTTGGGGAAGCAGGGACCTGGAATGGAATTCCAGAGTCTAGCGATTCTGGGGAAGAAACTATTGGAGTAAAAAGATCTTTTACATCTAGGGATCTCAACAGTGTGAGGGTGGGATTTAGCAGCCTGTCAGGTTTGTCGAGGGTGCTCACGTCGTGGAGGCACAAGTGATTGCAGTTCGTAAGAGCATTCACCATTAAAATACTTGTAGAAAAGGCAGAGGGATGCAACATTTCGTCGATGGGACAGAGGCTGAAGCCTAGATGCCAGTTCAGGGCCTATTAGGTTTGCGACTCTCTTTTGAACCTTGTCAAGGAGCGAGAGACTAGTAGCAGATGCACCAGCCCAGATGTGGCAGCAATACTCCATACATGGGCGAATAGTGGCCTTATAGAGGTACAGGATACTTTCGGGTGTTAGTAGTTTTCTAGCACGGTAGAGAGAGCCCACCTTTCTTGCAGCGGCCCTGGCAATGCCTTCAATGTAATTGTTCCAACTCATGTTTCCTGTGAGCGTTAGGCCAAGGAGTTTGAAAGATGTACTCTCAGATAAAGAGTCGTTGGCCATTGCTATAGGTGGTAGAGAGGGTTTCTTGTAATTATTGAATGAAACTAGTTTAGTCTTAGCAGCATTGAACGCGACCAACCACTTTTGTCCCCATTCCACCACAGATTGGAGGTCTTCCTCTAGTGTTTCTGCCATTTCTTTAGAAATGTGTTCATTCGTCTTCCTGTCGTGCCTGCCATAGAGTGTAGTGTCATCAGCATATATACCCATCTCAGAGGCAATTTTGTTGGGGAGGTCATTTATGAATATCAGGAACAATAGAGGTCCAAGAATAGAGCCCTGGGGCACCCCCGCATTTATATCATATGGTTTAGATGTACGACCGTCGAGGACAACCTGAATTTTTCTCTTATCTAAGAAGGATTTAATTATGTTATGTATTCTACCAGTGATACCGTATGATCTGATTTTCCTGAGGAGACCCTCATGCCATACCCTGTCAAAAGCCTTAGATATATCTAGAGCTACCGCTCTGCCCTCCCCCGCTTTGTCCAGTGAATGGTATATACGTTCAGAGATCACAGTTAGGATGTCTGCTGTGGAACGGGCTTGTCTAAATCCATATTGTTTGTCAGTCAGAAGTTTAGCATCTGTAAGATGATGGACTAGAGCATGTTGTCATACCCCTATTAATTAACTAACACACGTTCTTATCATTCCTCGTTTAATTTACATGTTAACCAAGACGATTTTACTTGAAAGTCACCACTTATAAAGTCAGGAGACCCTTCGAGGATAAGGGTTCATAAGTGTTAGGTAGTTACAACCGAGGGTGATAGTGGAAATAAGCTCCTTCTCCCTTAAAAATGCTCTCATGGGGTGCATCTAAAATAGCCTTTGACAACCCGACGGTCCAGCTTCTGGCCTTTTCATGTGGCTTAACTACTAAGCCCGGCGAAACTGTTTCTAATAACTAGTAGAAAACTAAATGTTAAGGTCCACGTTGTGTTAAAAAATTTCCCGTTAATAGATAAGAGAGGAGAATTTCTACATAACGTTTTCTTTATCTTTTATTATTTTTATCATTTTTCTTTTATTTCTGTTTTCCTTTCTTTTTTATTTCTCTTTTTCTCCTTTTTTCTTTTTTTTTTTCACTTTCAATTTTCTGTTCCTTTCCTATTTTCCTATCTTTTTACCTTTTCTTTCTTTTTTCCTCTTGCATTATCTCTTTTTTTCTATTTTTGTTTGTTTTCTATTTCTTACTTCTTCTTCTTCTTTTTTTTCTATTTTCTTTTTCTATTCAATTTTTTCCAATATTTTTCTATTTTGGAAATTATTTTTCCGCTGTCTACTTCTCTTTCTAATTTTCTATTATTTTCTGTTTCTTTCTTTGTGTATTTCTGTCATAACCGTTCAGATTGATGATAATCAAGGCAAACACTGTAATATAATTAGCAAAAGATGTAATAGCAAAATTATGTTACAGAAGTACACGTCATAATTCTGGGTCCATTACTGTCACAAATCCCTACTCAATATTCTGTTAGATGTAACTATATTTATACTATCTTGGTAAGTCGATTATTTTTAAATAAGTTTATGAGCTCACCCAATAACACCATGATAAATTGAATTATGTCGTCCCGTCGACTTAAATAGTTTTAATAACATACTTCTTGCATTTTTTTTTAATATTTTAACGCCATTTTTTTACCCGGTCGTAAAATACGCTTAAATACATTCATATTTGTCCAGATTCCGTATATATTTTTGTAGAGTTGTGATTAAAAAAAAGTATTTGTGTAATCGAAACCGAAAGCAAAACTGTAGCATTCAAAGCTGGTGACGTTACCACTGAACTAACACAGGCATGAAATTATTTTACCTAATCTTATGATAAACAATTAATTGTAAAAAAAAAGTCAAATCGGAGAAAATTATGAAAATGTGATAAGTTTATTTTGTATTAAGGTCATATGCTTCTGTTTAGGAGAGTAAGATGAAATATTTCCATTCTGTTCGTCGGTTTGTCACGTTTAACGTTGAATAGTATTTTTATCGGTAAGCGTGCAGATTAGATGGATGTAACTTACAAATTGTTATTCTAAGAGTATCTTCGTTGTTTAAATCCGTAGCTCGTTTCCATAAAAACATTACTCAGCAATATCGCAACGTCTTTTACCTCGGAAAATCATTCCTTTTTTTTTAATAAGACAATTTGGCGCTATCATTATTTGTTGCATAATTCTTCAAGTCTACATCAGCGTACCCATCATGGTGGGGATAAGGAATTGGTAAATCTCATATTAATCTGGGCGGAATAGATGGGATGGTGGGGAAAAGAAGTAAAAAAAGCGTTTAAAACACGCACCTGTCACCGACCCAAGTATGTGTTGTTGAATTTTTTTTTAAGTTGTATTAAAAATTAAAGAAAAGGAATTATGTCTCAATTCTATTGTCTAAAAGTGCTCTTTATTTAAGAACATGGAATGCCTGAGTTTACTTTGAAAAAGTTCTAAGGAGATGCAGACAAATATTTCCAAGAAAAGAAAGCGCTTAAAATTAATTCTTTCACATATTTGCACGCACACACAAATGAATGAAGTATGCGTTGTGTTATTTTGTCATAGCAATAGGTTGCACGCTGTGACTGATTTGTCAGATGACTCTAACAAGTTTTTCAAGCTTTGTTTACGTTCGCTTTTGCATAATTATTCCGTCGAAATCTACTCTGCGTGTCACGCGAGTAATCTCATTTTTAAAAGGCCGAACACATCATCTATCAGTATATTTAGGATTTCGCTTAATTTGATACAACCATAACAACGATGAGGATCTCCGTCATTTTCATCAAAATTAAAAATATTTTTCAAATCTTTACCAGCAATGGGAAAATAGTTCAACAGCCTTGTGGATGTTATGGGAACGGCAAAGGTTAAAGGAGTAAACCCTAACAAAAATCTGGCTTGAAGTCCTTGTAGGTAGGTTGTGAAACATTGCAACAACTTTCCGGAAATTCCTGCAGCTGATCTGGGTTTCCGTAATACTTTGCAACGCAAATAGGGGGAACCTGGACACTGGGCAAACCCAGGTCTCTTTATTACACGCCTACGCCATTATCTGGAGAGGCAACTTCGGTTTCCACTGTATAGCCGTGAGAAACACTCCAGTGCACCAGACTAGATGCAGAACACCATTGTCTAATGCGACTGAAAGTTGCCATCATATATATATATATTTCAATAGAAATCCTCCTAAATTTGCTGATGAAGAGACCGTGCTTGCCAAAAAAACTATGTATAATTGTTCTACGTGACTTCATGTATACCACAAATAAAAAGCACGGATTTCCGAAACGATCGTACAGATAATTGACTTTGTTGTTGTTCCTTCTTATGAAACTGATTTTTAATTTAATTAAAATTTGATTTTTAAATTTTAAAATTTTTTTTTTAATTTTTAAATTATAAATCACATTACTTAATATTGAATTAGCTCTAGGACATTTAACTATCGAGCTTATTATATATCTAAATTACAACGAGCATTTTCTGTATTTTAATTAAACTAGTAATTTCACTATTACATTAAAATACACTTAGCTCTTTAGACTATTATTCTAATCTCCTTTAAATTATATATATATATATATATATATATATATATATATATATATATATATATATATATTCTCGAAATTTGATATACAGGGTACTGAAATTTGGA
Source organism: Euprymna scolopes (assembly GCF_053919585.1). Lineage (NCBI taxonomy): Eukaryota > Metazoa > Mollusca > Cephalopoda > Sepiida > Sepiolidae > Euprymna > Euprymna scolopes. The sequence continues at coordinate 186,504,838 of NC_136483.1, forward strand.
AAAATCTATGTGATCGGTTTTCGACCAGAAATTTGGCTGTTAAGGGGTCAAAATTCAACGATTTAACGTTTGAGAACTCTACCAAACTCCTCCGACAATTTAGGGTCTAAACACTTGAAATGTAGACATAGGTTCCTTGGACATGGATCTAACTTAATAACTCAATTTGAGCCCAAAACAATAAATTTTAAGGAGTCATAATAGGGGTCAAAGTTTTTAAAAATTTACCTTTTTTTGCTCAGCATACACCTACAAAGACCCGGGCAACGCCGGGCACCCATGCTAGTATATCTATAAAAGTGAACGTGTATGTGAGTGTGTCTGTGTACATTTCCCTATGCAAGAACTCTGTCAATTTTTAGTCTACAGACTCAAAATTTGATATTAAGGGTATTGAGATTTGGGGAAATCTTTGTGATCGGTTTTCGGCCAGAAATATGGCTGTTAAGGGATTAAAGTTCAACGATTTGACCTTTGAGAACTCTACCAAACTCCTCCACGAATTTTGGGTGTGAACACTTGAAATTTTAGATATAGGTTCCTTGGACATGGATCTAACTTAATAACTTGATTTACGTCCAAAACAATAAATGTTAAGGGGTCAAAGTTTAAAAAATTGATCGTTTTTTTTTTTTTTGCTCAACATACACCACCAAACACCCGAGCAATGCTGAAATGCTAGTATATATATATATATATATATATATATATATATATATATATATATATATATATATATATATATATATATATACCAGCAGGCCGCCCGGCATGGCCTGGTCGTAAAATATGATATTTTGATTAATGCAGATTTCGTATTTATTATTATATTATATTTCGTATTCATCATTATAATATTATATTGGACTCAATATATAGTAATGATTTAAAACTCGTGCGCCACCACCGAGAATCGAAACGTTTAGCTTATGGTTTACTTTTTCCTTTGACGTAAATGTCTGAGCTATGAAGATATATTTGCTGCAAGGCTAAAAATGAAAACATGAAGAAATAGCTATTACGTTACGCATGCATATTCCTAATTTCGCCGTTCGACCTTCATCCGGCAAATTCAATTTTTTTTTTAATTTTCACTTTTTTGTGCCGATTTTCCCCAGTTAAACCCAAATATAACGTTTTGTATGCGTTCGAATACCTATATATTTAGTTTCATGTTTGCGGACAAAAAAGTGACATAGGAGTTTTGTAAGCAAATTTTTCTAACAAAAAAAATATATATATATATATACGCACACATAAATATATATAGAAAGAGGTTTGTGTTTACGCAAATATTACGCAAGTATAAATCATGTAGAATATCTGCATGAATATAATTACACGTAATAGTTAACTAAAGATGATCATATCATACGAAAACCGAAAAAAATAAATCGGGAATTAACAAAATTGAATGTCTAAAAGAATATGCAAATTAGCTAGATCTTTTGCAGATAAATACAATTCTATGATGCATATATAACAAAGTTGTATTTTCTTTTTAAATAAATGAGTAAAACAATTTTGAGTTTGAGAATTTTCCAACGTTGAGTTAGATGTATTTGGGAAAATTGGGCGATTTTTCTCTGATTATAATCTTTAAAGTGAGTTTTGTCCTGTTTTGACTTGTGGTTCTTTTAGTCTTAATTACTTTTTTGTTATGTTGGAGAATACAGGCGCATATACAGCTCATTATGACTATATACATAAGTAAGAATGTCTGTGTGAGGACAACTCTCAACATACATACTCAACGAATTTTTATCTACAGACTTGAAACTTGGCATATAGGGTAGTAAGACGTGTAAAACTTTTTAATCGGTTTTCATTCTCTGTTAAAGGGTCAAAATTAAAAAGTTGGCACTTGGGTCATCGGATTTTTATCTGTGTCAACTGTTTGAAAACTGCTGATGCACGAATATTTCACATTAAAGCTTCCTTGTGTAAAGAATAAGTAAGTTTGAAAAAACTCTTTAAATATATCGGTAGGCTGGCCTAATGGTTATCGTACTTGTTCACTGTCCTTAGGTTTTCGTTTCGATCTCCACGCGAGCATTTTTATTTTACTTATAATTATTAGAAAAAAAAATACTCGCATACACGTCTCAGTTTCTTTCCGTTTTTTATTATTTCACTATTTTTTTCATGAATTTAACGTTACGTTTTATACCGGGCAACGCCGGGTACATCTGCTAGTATATATATATATATATATATATATATATATATATATATATATATATATATATATATATATATATGAAGCGTGATGAAATAGTGCAGTGTTGCCAACGAAGAATAATGAAGACACTTCGAATAGCTTCAGAGCCAGGCTTAGTGACTCGATTCCGTGGCATTAGTCCCAATAGAGATTTTTGAAAATTGCCATGTTAATCAAGATGCAGAAACTTTGGTAAGAGACATCAAGGCAGGAAGCATTATGCTTCGATCGCAATCTCTCTGGTCTTATTGAATTTACAGACGTGGAAATAGAATTTCAGCCAATTGAAGACCGGTCCATTAGCTGGCAACTGTAAAACCATCCTTAAATGTCAAGATCATATTTTATCGATGTACATATTTGATAACCTCAAGGGCAAGCCAGGCACGCCGACAGGTTCTGGCCAATATGAAAGTTATCAACTTGACTTATAAAATATTCTCGTGAAAGTTTTTCGCAATTCAGATGCGTCCACGAATATTTATTAGAGGTTTTGTTCGCCGAATCATTATTGTATTTTCTTATGGGTACACCATTTATGGGCCTAAACGCCACTCAAGGATAATGGTTAATTAATGACAGATGGCCTATGAGACAATACCGTGTGGTTTGCAATAGTGGAACTCGGACAGGGTTTAATTATTTAAGAGAGCAGCTCAGTACAAACTTGTTTACATTGGATTTAAAAACAATCATGTTATATTCAGCTGGGAAGCAGCTCCACGGTATTGTTCCACGGTTTGGTAGTTCAAGGAGAGAAACATTGTTCATGGATTTTTTTTGTTTGGCGTACAAACAGAGAGTAAGGGAAATTATTGATAGTTGTTGTAGAAGAACGAGTGTTTGTTGAGAATGTATTGTTACTCACTTGGAGTTCAGACATAGGTAAGTATTCGTGATTGTTTATTATTATTATTATTATTATTATTATTATTATTATTATTATTAGCTGAACCTGTGGAAATTTCATAGCGGCATGTTTCATATGGGCATTTCATAGCGGCATGTTTCAGACGGGCATCCTGTGGGCGTTTGGCGTGAATGGAGACCCGCGATATTATTGTAGTCCTTTTGTTAAAACTGTAAAAGTACTTATCTAAGTAAGCTAGTTAATGTAGCGGTAGGTTATATCTAGTTATTACGTTTTATCTCCAATATTAGGAGTATGTGACATATATCCATTGTTTGGATGCCCGGTGCCAAGAGAAACTATACAATATCATTATGCCATCTTTAGACTAAACAAATACTACCCGGGGATCCTAGCCAGAAGACTAAGAAGGTATGTTTTAGTTTGACGTACGGCCCAAAAGCGACCATCATTTATTTATTTATTTATTTATTTATTTATTCTATTGCGTTCTCGGTGATCGGGAGATCCTATTTATTAAAAAGGAGGATAGAAGGTGATAATATACTACGAACATTAAATTAGCGTCTATATATAACAATTAATGTTCGTAGTATGTTATCTTCTATCCTTCTTTATGATAATTTATAATCTGGAAACCGTGACACACGTACGTACATACGTACGTGTGTTAAAGTCACTACGGTATTATTATTATTATTATTATTATTATTATTATTATTATTATTATTATTATTATTATATTTGTTCATGAGAAGTTTTAATACAACTCATTATCAATGATTGCACACTGTTAATAACAGGTGGTGTTCCCTGGACTCCGAGTGACAAGAAACTTTATCACAATATCGAACATTTTCAATCTCTTCCGGTAACCATTATGTATCACTTTGCCTTATCAGACCAACCGTTTATCATTGTTCTCTCGCTAGAAATAGCCGTTAATCTCTGGAATTCGAGTGGCAATAAACCTCTATAAGATCCCAGTATTCGTCGCAGACTTCCGCTGGAGGTCTTGTTACAGTTCTTCCTCCTCAGTCTTTCCATCCTCCTTACCTGTTCACGACCGTTGACTTCTCGCTGGTAACGACCACACTTGGATTTAGGTCGCAACAAGCCTCCACAAAGTCCCAGTCCTCTTTGTACTTATTTAGCGGTGGTCTGGCTAGTGCTTTCTCTTCTCGGTCTTTCCATCCTTTTGTACCTTCCTCATTTATTAAATGTGGTGCCAGTTTATGGTGACATACACACACAAAAAAACGGACTTGTGGAAATTCCACACCATCTTTCACATGTAATATATTGCTGCTGGGTATTCTGTGGACATCCAGTGTGAATGGAGAACCCGCGATATTATTGTAGCCCTTTTGTTAAAACTATAACAGTATTTATCTAAGTAATCTGGTGAATGTAACGTCAGAATATATCTGGTTATTACTCTTTATCTCCAAATCCTTATAGAAATCTGTGACATATTTCGATTGTATGGGCGGCCATCGCGAACGAAAGCCCCACAATATCATATACCGCCTTTAGACAAAACAGATACTACTCTTGAATCCTAGCCGGAAGACCAAAAAGGTATATTTTAGTTTCACGTACGGCCCAAAAGCAACATCATTTTTTTACACTGTGTTCGGTGATCGGGAGATCCTATTTACTAAAAAGGAGAATAAAAAGTGATAACACACTACGTACATTAAATTAGCGCATATATATACAAATTTAATGTTCGTAGTATGTTATCACCTTCTATTAAACTATTTATTAAATAGGATTTCCCGATCAAATAATTTATAATCTAGAACTGGTGGCACACGTATGTATGTATGTTACCGTATTAATATATAGATTACTAGCGGAGGGGGTCGCAGTTCTAAAATACGCTTAAATATGATATTTTCATTTGTTAAGATTCCGTGTGTATAATTGTGGAGTTGTGATTTCTAAAGTAAAAAAATGTATTTGGCTGCCATCAGCTAGAATCGAAACCGAAAGAAAAACGGTAGCATTCAAAGTTAGTGACGTTACCACTGTACAAACGCGACATGCACGTGAACTGATGAAAAATTAAAAAGAAACTAAGATTAATGTATAAAATATATAACGATTTTTTTTTCAATTTTGACCCCTATTTGACCCTTTAAGAGCTATTTTAACTGACTAAAGACGCATAAAAGAACGATCCATAAAAATCTAATCATTTGAAGCCCCTATCGCCGGTCTGCGACTTTTAGACAGATGGACGGACAGACATATAGCCTTTTATATATTAGATTATTGTTAATATTTCTGTTACCACATTTTGTGCCTGGCTATTGCTATTGCCGATTTTATGACTATTGGCGGATCATACCAAATGACCATAGGCTATCAGCATCTTCTTCTCTTAAACCTCCAGTACTTGCCACGCGATTATGGCGGTTCGAAAAACGCAGTTTTTTTGGAAACACTGCAATATTGCGAGGGATCCCAATTTTCTTGATTTGCCATGTCAAATCATTTCCACGGCGTCTCCAGGGCTCCCATCACGACATTAAAACTTCTACTTTCTTCAACTTCTCACAATCTTCTTATTTCCATTTTCAAGTGTTGGAACTTTTTGACCTTTTCTTTTACGTCCGCATTCACATCGATATTATTATTTACTCACTAGGTGTTGTTACACAGGCCATCATCAAAGATTGCTCTTTAAGAACAACTTGTGATGTTCTCTGGAGTCTGAATGACAAAAAGTCTTCCCAGATTTCCAGTACACTACCCCTTTCGATGACCTTTGCAAAAGTGTTTGCGTTATCGCAACAGACGCTTGCTATTGATTTCTCGTTGACAGCAACTATTCGTCCTTACGTGAATTTGGGCGACCATAAGCCTCCCCAAGGTCTCAGTTATCTTTGCACTCAACCGGCGGAGGTCTGGCTAGTGCTTTCTCTCGCTTGTCACTTATTTGAAGAGCTCTCCTTTGAAACAAACCTTTGCGTTTCCTGAAAGCTGTGACAAGTCTACTCAGATTTCCAGTACTTTCCGCCTCTTTTCAATAACTTTTGCAAATGAATTTGCATTATCGCAACAGCCACTTACCATTGATTTATCGCTGACAACGGCCATTGATCTCTACTGAAATTTGATTTGTAATAAGCCTCCCCAAGTTCCCAGTTCTCTTCAAACTTGAAGCGAACTGGGAACTTGGGGAGGCTTATTACAACTCAAATTCCAGTGGAGAGCAATTCTTCTTCTTCTTCTTCTTATTATTATTATTATTATTATTATTATTATTATTAATAATAATAATTTCACTATGTTAAAGAGAATAATCAATTGACATTTGAGTTAATTTCTATTTCGTTTAGCGATTATGGCCGACATATTTGTTTTCTCTTTAGGGTTATAGAATTTGTGAACTAAGATTATGTAACGATTTAGTGAAGTTCTTAGTTGGACGGATTATATGAGTCATTCGTTAAATGCATTAAAAACGCATCGAATAAAGCAAATCGTATTTGGATTCTTAATCGCGATCGTAATATCTTTAAGAATCACTATTGTGTTCGACATGCTTTGACACGATATACCTGTCAAGCGTATCCAGAACGAGGCTGCACTAACCAGTACGGAAATGAAACTTGAATAAAACGACTTTCTAGAATACAATGCGTGTTCAAAAAGTACTCATACTGTGACTCGCTTTATCAAGATTGAAATGAGGATTGAATGAACGGGTTTCTTTTCTTAAATATGATCAAAAGGTTTACACACTGAATACGTCTTTTTACCCAAATAAATAAATGAATGAAACATTCTTCTAAAAAAAAATATGACGTGTGACCAAAAAGGATTCAAACTGATTCTGAATTCATCCAGATATAAATTAACTAATGCAACGTTCATTTCATTCAAAAACACTAACGTTTTCAACAATGAAGCTAATAAAATAAAAGGTCTTTACACATACTTGCGCGCGTGTTTATACGTGCTGGTCTTTTAATTCTTTATATCATTGCTGTTTTCCATCAGCGCCGTTTCATGAGGAACGTTTCGTCTGGTGGTTCTCGATCGTTTGTTTAACAAAGACGAACAAAACTGCAGGAAAAAAAACAAAAGAGACGTTCGCTGAGTCTCCCCAAATTTCTATTCAAGAGAATCGACTTAAAAGAGACAGATAGAAAACATGACTAAAATTATTTACTCAGAGCCATTACGGTGCGTGGACCGTCTTTCTCTCTTTGACTACCGACTAGGTCTGCTAACCCTAACTGCCAACTCTTGACTAACTGATCCATGCATTTTAAATTATCTAGTTACGTCATTTTGTTTATGTTTTAACATTCTTTTTCACCAAATTACCAATTTTGTTTGTGCTAGTTATGAAAACTAACATTCCTTTCTATTAAAAAAATCCATTTTAATTTTAACACTTTTGCACCGATTTTCCCCAGCTAAAACCCGAAAATAAAGATTTGCATGGGTTCGAATACCTTATATATTAAGTTTCATTTCTGTAGACCAAAAACTTAGAAGAGCTTGGTTGGCAACATTTTTTTAAACAAGTATATATACGCATACATAAATATATAAAGAAGGAGGTTTTTGTTTGCTATAATTTTTTACGCAAATATTACACAAGTATAAATCATGTAGAATATCTGCATGAATATAATTACATGTAATCGTTAACTAAAGATGATCATACCATGCGAAAACCGGAAAAAAAACTAATAGGAATTAATTAAAATGGATGTTTAAAAGGATATGTAAATTAAATAGATCTTTTGCAGATGAATGCAATTCCTCGACCCATATATAACAAAGTTGTATTTTCTTTTAAAATAAATAGAAAAAAGGGTTTTTAATATGAATACCAACACACACACTCATACAAAAAAAAAATATAGCAGTATAGATTAGTTGTACCGAATCGGTGTTTCCCGAGATCCAACGGAGACATTTGAGTTTTTAATTTCTATTTATGTTTACATTTTTAAACTTAAAACTACATAAAAGAAAATGTTTTACTTGTAAGGTAGACAATTTCTATTATATTCTTTAATTTAAAATAGGAGTTATTCCCCTTTACTGACTTTTAGAATGTTTTTTTAATGTTTTATGTTACCAGTTGTTTTGGTCGGATTGTGTAATTTATAAATAAATTGTAGCAAATTACATTATTCATGGCATCCGTACAGTCTTTAGAGATAATAGGGGCGATGTGTAAGCATGAAACAAGAGTTGTGCAATATCCAAATACGCTTCTCCTGAATCGGTACTGCTTGATTTCTGTGGCAAGAAGTTCAGAACGTCTTGAAACACTGCCGATATTGTCAGAGAGCACATATAGCACCTGGTCTTCACAAATGGCTACCTATTTAGTGACTGACTAAGCTCAACTTTGCTTAACTTCGTTGATCTAACGGGAACCGTTTTACCAACGTGATTATGTCGTATATAAGTACTAAGTACTTCTTATATTTCCAATAACATGATACAGTAAAAACAAATGCAAATTGGCTAATTAAAAGTAAAATTAGAGTTGTCAACTTCAATGCTATTTGAGTATGACTGTTATTATACGGTTCTCTGGCTTTATGAAGCAGAAACAAACAGGTAGATCTTAAAGTAGTAGTGGGACAAGTGGGAGGAAATTTAATGGTTGTCGGGGTTGGGTATATCTTTAAATTCAAACCTTTGACAAAGTATGAAACTTGATTTTTTTTAATAGTTACCTATCGTTAATGCTCTCTTTCAACCATCTTTTAATTATTTTTGTTCTTTTCGTCTTTCGTTTTCTCTTTATTCATCTCCAACTTCTCTTTTATTCTACCCCCTCTCTATATCTATCTATATATTTATATCTCTTTCTCCCTTTGTTAAATTATGCTCCCATTTCCCTTCTTACTTCCATGAGTTCTTTTTTTTTTTAATTTATCTTTCACATCTTGTAATTCAATAATCTTTGTTAAACCATCGCGCGATCAATCAAAGCACTTCATTCGTGTTCACATTCGCTCTTTATTCCGCTAATCGTTCATTCTCAGTCTCCAACAAAGCCACTTTCTACTTCTCTCTCTAAAGCTTCTTTTTTTGCATTCCAAAAGAACAACTCTATTTTTATTCTTCCTCCTCTATAACCCCGCTCCCCTATTCCTCATACTGTAGACGCCAGAAGCCATAACGAATGCCAAGCGCAGAAATGCAGCGACCTTTCCAAATAAGGTTCAACCATGAAACCCTTTCATGCTGTTCGACTTTGCTGCTTTTTTTTCATAGATACGTTGCACTTTGAACAATGTCGGTTTGTCTGTCACGTTTCAAGCTGAACTAGGGTTTTCATCTCTAAATTGAGTCGACGTATTTTATTTTAGAAGTGCATAGAAGCACTGTACATTGGGAGATTTGTAAGGCGAAAATTTGAAATAACATTTTTGTTCATCTGTCAAGTTTAAGTTAAAAACATCAATTTCGTTTGGATGTCAGGCTTAAGATAAAAATAGCATTTCCCTGGATATGTTAAACTTAAGTTTTAAAAAACACAATTACTTTACTCTGTCAAGCTTAAGTTGAAAATATAATTTCTGTTGGTCTGTCAAGCTAAGGTTTGAAATAAAATTTCCGTTGGTCAGTCAATCTAAAAATGAAACGACCATTGTTGTTTGAAATTCCGATTGTCCGTCAAGTCTTTAATAAAATTTTCGTTGGTTTGCTCGAAATTTTGTGCAGATTCCCGAGTTTCTCAAAAGAATTCATGTATTCGATAGAAAGAGTTCAGAGTTCGACAAGATACCCCTGGAAAAGGTCAGAGGTTACATTGACCTAAATATTTTAAAACTAACACCCAAGATGAGAACAGTAGTCCGAATAATCCAAAATAGTGCGAATAACCAATCTTCATTTCAAAACTTCAGTTACCTGACCGTTGGCTTGTCATACTAAAATTTTTAAGTTATATATCCTTTGGTCTGCTAAAGTTTGAAATATCATATTGTTAGTCTGCCAAACTAAAGTTTGAAGTAATATATGCTTTGGTCTGCCCAGCTAAAGTAACATATCCTTTGTTCTGCCATGCTGAAGTGTGAAATAACATCTCGCAAAGTAACCTTGTCTATTGGAAGATTTTAAGGAGTAAAGTTGAGATAGCATTTACGTTGGTCTGTCAGACTTAAGTTTGAAATAACGTTTTTGTTTTTTGTTTTTTTCTAAACGCGTAGATTGATGGTTTGTCACGCTTGGATCTCAAATAGCATTATCAGCGAAAAACGAAGACTGAACTGACGTATCTTATGCACATACGTTCTTTAATGCTAATAGTGGCGATTGGGATGTTGTCTTGTGTTGCTTATGGCATTATTCAAAGAGGCGTAAAGACAAAAAAGGTTAGGACATAAAGGGGGGGGTGATTTGTAAGTTAACTTGTCATAGTCGTATGGCAAATTCTTTCTCATCGCCGCCGACCTTGAACGAAAATGATACGTCAAAAACATTTGCCTTGAAGCGAAAACCTTGACAAAAATAATCATTCGAACCTATAATTAAAGCCTAAGGAAAATAATGCAAAATATATCATTTATGAAATTATACAAAAATCTTCGTTTTTTTTTTTTTGTTTTTTGTTTTAATGAATGAAAATCTTTCGTTTGGGTTGTCTGTTCTACGACGAATCGACCTTTTTTTTTAGATATTTGATATGGAATCCAAAGTATATTCTGTATGTATTTCGTTTCAGTTTCTTCATAAACAAACTTATTCCGACTAAGAATTTAAAGCAAGAATGAAAAGCTCTGTTTTATATTGTCTCTTTTACGATAAATCAACTGCTTTTGAGGTTAACTAATGTGGAACCCAAAGTAAATTTTTAGTAAGCATTTCCTTTTATTTAGCATCCGTACATTTTATTAAGAATAAAATGGCGTATTTTCTACATAAACATTTATTCCGACTAAGATTATTAAACGAGAATGACGAATAATTTGTATATTTATTCATTTGCGGAGTGTTATCCTCATCTTAATATTTGTTTTCAGCACGTTTCATACGGTTCCAGGTGAGCATTGTCTGAAGATAGCGGTTTCAATCCTACCCAAAGCAGGCCAGTAGATTACTTGGCTAAAACATGGCGAAACAACAACTATTGAAGGCAGTAACTACTAAGGATACATTTATAAGACTCTGTATTCCTATCCTGTCGCAATTAACAACCACCTGAAGAAGACCAGAGGAATATGGTCAAAACGTGGTGGAACAACAACTACTATTTAGATGCGGATAACGAAATGCAAATAAATAAATAATGAACCTCTTTGGTTGGTGTTGTCTTTTTTTACGACAAATCAACCGTTTAAGGATTATCTAATGTGGAATCAAACTGCCTATGTTAAACGATTCATTTGTACAGGGGGGGGGGGACGATAAATGCGTCGCCCTAAAGAAAACAACACTACAGCTTTATATTAAAACTTTTATTGAAAAAAAAAATCAGGTAGCTTGATTATGTAGTAGATCTGACATCCTTTCAATGTGGCGGCCTTCAGCCTCAATCACCGCCTCGATACGAGTCCGGAACTTGAAGCATGCCATTTCCACAACCGCCGGCAGGAGCTCGGCGGGTACTTGCCGGATCGCGGTGGTCAGACTGGCTTTGTTGTTGTATGGGGGGGGCATGTTGGTGATGTCTTCGACGTATGATCAAACGAAGTAGTCCAGTGAGTTCAGGTCGAGGGAGGAGGGGGCCAGTGAGAGAAAAATACAAAGTCGTAGCTCTCTTTATGAAGCCAAGCTTGGGTCTCTTTGGATTTATAGGCCAGCGTCGATTCCTGCTGTTACACTCAGGGTTTCTCCGAGCTCGCTCGTTGAACATTGTCGCCCATTCTTAAATAAAGCATCGATTTTTATAACGTTTACAAATGCTAAAATAAAAGAGAAATTTTCTTGATGGGCTTTCACCTCATTTGTTCCCCTGTTGGCTAAAACTCAAACTAAATATAGCCCCCATTCTTGCCTCTTGTCCCTAATAGCTGTGTTCCAAAATTTATAACGATCGGTTAATTTGTTTAGGAATGCATACAGATATATAAAACTGCGCACATATATAACTTCATAGATATAGAGATATACTTGTAATGTAGTCGTTAATTCGTGGGAACCCAACACGTGGTAGACTCTGTCGTAAGGAACACGAGAAAGGCACGAGAAAAACTTTAACTCGTTGTTTCAGGTTTTAATAAAAGACCTTTATCCCTTCTATCCACCTGTCTCTAACGTGGTCATCGATCTGTGCACTCGTTCTTCTTTGTATAATCTTTTTTACCCTCTTCATTACTGTGACGTCACCTCGCACACAACTCGGTTATTTGCATACAGCTGCTGTCCGCGCGTCCGTGCTGTTATATATTTCAGTGTTCATTCTTTCTTACCGAGAAATCTAAGTATGTAATACGAATAATAATAAAAATATAAAAGGCCTGCTAAATACTTCAAAGTAATAAGAAATATATACTGCTATTATGAAAGGTTTAATGAAATACGTTGTATAAGTATTTGTCCTTTTTTTTCTTCTTTTAATCTTTATTCGCAAAAATATCAAATGTAATAAGAGAATATTAAAAAAAAAAGACAAACATCTTTGACGGCAAAAGAAATTCTGTTGATTATATTTGCTAGCTTCGGAATTTGGGACTGCGAAAAGCGAATATCACCGCGGATTTGTCTCTTGCTATTATCTTCAGTTTGTTTGTGGTATTTATTTGTTTGTTGTTTGTTTTTTGTTTTTGTTTAGTTTTCTTTTCAATCCTTTTTTCCTTAAGTCGCATCCAGAAAAGTGGATTAAAAAATGAAAGATAAGATGGCGGAGTTAGTGGATGCGCATGCGTATAAAAGACAGGAAGTGAATACAAACGAAAAGTAAAACGATTAATTGTATATCGTGTTCCTTAGGGAAGTAAAATAGAGAAATGTATATCATTATAAAAGAAGAACAAAAAAAGTTGGGTGCATTAAAACATAGAGATGAAGGAATTACGTTTTATGACTAAAAAAGAAAGAAAGAAAATAACATGATTTAATTAGAGAAAGCGAGATAGAAAGAAACGGAATTTGATTATATCGAAGAAAAAAAATAAATATTAATTTCTAAGTGGTTTAAATAAATAAAACACTGTGGAATCGAGCCTCGGAGAAGAAATTGTCATGACAAAAATAGCGTTCTTTTATGAAGAAGCTATAAAGATGAGTCTTGGAGAAGAGACGAATTATAGAATTGACGGGAGAGAATATAAACTCAAATAAAGACATTTTGTTTTACGTTAAAAAAAAATTGTGTCGATTTTCGATGCCAAAAACGGTTTTTTTAAATTGTATTTTTATTTGATTTTGTTTAAAGCAAAATTTTCCGCTGCTGATAAAATAATGATGAAATAATAAATATTTATTGATTTTAAACTATCAGTGTATTTTTTTCGTTCGAGAAAATATCTCCGCGTTTATCGTGTGTGTGTTTTACGGTTATCATGAACAAGTAATAACTCTATAGTTTAATATTTATAAAGAATCAGAAGCGGAATCAAGAATTCTGTACGGAATCAGCAAGTGCATCGGAATCAGGAAAAATATTGGAATCGTCACATCACTAGCACCAAAGCAAAAGATCGAACGATAAATTTGTCGCCCGAAAGAAAACAATATTACAGCTTTATTTTAAAACTTATTGAAAAAAAAACAGCTAGGTAACGAGATAACTTGATTATGTAGTAGTGCTTACATCTATTCAATGTAACCGCCTTCAGCCTCCGTGACTGCCTCGATACGGGTCCGGAGCTGGGAGTGTGCCTTTTTTTTAAGCGCCGGCGGGAGTCCGGCGAATACTCGGCAGATCGCTGCGTCAGGCTGGCTTTGTTGTTGTGAAAGTCATATTGGTGATGTTCTCAACGTATGATCAAACGAAGTAGTCCAGCGGGTCGAGGTTAGGGGAAAAGAGGGGGGGGGCAGTAAGAAAAGGGTACAAATTCGTAGCACTCCTTCTGAAGACAAGCCTGGATCTATTTGGACTTGCAGGCCAGCGACGAGTCCTGCTGCCAGATCCACGGTCTACCAGCGGCCACTTAATTGCGCAAGAGGATTACCACATTCTTCTGCATATTCAGGTACACGTTGGTGTTGACTTTCAAGCCGACTTTGAAAATATGAGATGGTATGATGTGGTCCTCATTTGAAACCACGCCAAACACTATAACCGCGGCCGGATATTTTGTTTTAATTACCATGTTATCCATGGTAATCCAGCGATGCATTTTGAGGGTGCTGGCAATAGTCCCGTTGTCATTACTTGGATCGGTAGGGAGCATGAGTTATACAGCGGCGCATCTCTGATCTAGCTCGCTGAACATTGTGTCACTTTCAGACATGATAGAAGACTCTTATCGCTCTTCGAATTTGCACAACTGGCCAACTAGCTGATGATCTGACACAAGAAAGAATACTGATTTTCATCAAATGGAAATGGAATCATGTTGTCTTTTCTATCGCGACAATTTTATCGTTCCACCCGCCTCGATTGTTCATTCATTTGCGTATTATATGTTTTACGACATTACATGTTTTTGTAACTCCATTTACATTTGTCTTCAAAGATCTCTGCCATCTAGATATAAATATGTATATATGCAAATAGAATTGTTTCATTTTCTTCCAAAATACTTATTTGATATTCACAAGAATCATAACCTAACATATCTCTAGAAAACATTAAATTCATAAACACGTCCTAGTCGCATATACATCCCGATACGAGGAGAATATATTAATGATATTAATTTTTGCAGTTATTTGCGAGGAGTCGCCGTATTCAAGCTTACATCGTTTTACATTCTTAAACAGTCACCCATCTCGTACTGACCGCTCAACGTTGCTTAACTCCTGTATGTTGACGCTGCTATGTACGATAATACAATAGACAAAACGGCAACTTCATGTACGAGAAAGATATACTCGGGCATGTGATCATCGAGAGCGTAGAAACTAAGATATAAAATATTATTAGCTTCACTCCTTTAAGGGAGTATGTTTATGATTGTCATCTTCTATAATATAAATCTCACCTGTCTGTTTAAATGTGTGTATGTATGTCTGTATATCTCGCAAAAACTTTCAACAGAGGCGACGTATTTTCACGAAATTGGTATCATTTTGAAGCTCAACCCTTCGGACAACAAATATCGAAAAAAAATTGGTAAAAAACATTAATTCCTTCATCCTCAACTGGGTACTTTTCTTCAGGGAGGGTCACTTTATTCACCGATATTTTCGAAAGTCATCGCCTTTTTTCGATTGTTTATCCTTAATTTAAACCTAAATCACTTCCGGTTTGGCGAGGGGCGCAACAGCTAACACGTCACATTTTTTTTTTTTTTTTTTTTTGCTCAACCAACACTCTTACACACACCTCTACTTTCTTTTCCGCCTTCGCGTCACGGGTTCGAGTCTGCCTGCCTACTACAGCTTATTTTTATTTATTGATTTTGCTCAATACACATGTCCAGGCTAGTTCATAGTACGGGGAATATTAATTTGAGATGTGTTCGTTGTTTATCTTTAGAAAAAACAGCAAAGATTATACGTAAAAAATTAGTGATTAAATAATATATGTTGAGTTGAAATCTTACAAAGATTACGTCATTGGTTTATTTGCAGTTTTTTGTTTTTTGTTTTTGTTTTTTCATCTTTTGTTTAGTTGTTTTTTTTTATTTTTGTTTGTATTTTGATTTTCAACGCATGGAATTTGCTTGTACTTACAGTGTTAATTTTCTTTTTATTAAGTTTCTGAATTTTTTAGATTAGGTTTGAAAATTCGCATTAGTTGGATCATTCGGACTATTGTTCTCCTCTTGAGTGTCATTTTCACAAGATTTCGATCGACGTAACGTCCTGTGTTCTTCAAGTGTATCTATTCGAACTCAGGAATCTTTCTTTCGAACTGGAATCTCCAAGGAATTTCGAACGGAACTTTTTATTTTATCCACGGAGGTATCATGCTCTCGTTCCATCAACCATGACTGGGTAGAAAGCCTAAATAATTTGCAATTGTATTTTTGATTATCGCCCGCAATGAGGATTGAACTTTCAACCCTTAGAAGATTGTAACTTTTCAACTGAAAGTTACCAATTACTTTATCCACTACGCCAAAGGTCATTGTTTAACGTAGCTCTTATATGTCAACACTCGAGACCCATACATTGTATGCAGACAGTCACAAGAAAACGAAGACGAGGAAAGAATTCGACTCACTTTTTTTTCAATTGAAACAACAGACATTTATTTACAGATACTTCCAGAATAACGCATTGTGTCTTGTTCAAATATCTTCTCGTATTCTAATTTGCTTAACAAGACTCTGCCATTTAGAACACATGGTGTTCTTTGTACAGCCATGTTTATGACACGTCTTTGTTGCTGTAACACGTCTATTTCTGTCTCTCTTGGCCTACGTTTTTCTTTTTTTATAATATTTACCTTCTTCCCTGTTGTGACGTCACCTCACACACGACTTAGTCATTGGATACGTTTGTTGTACAGCTACTGCTGCCATACGCGAGTTCGTGGTCTGTTACACTTGCTTACTGGAGTGAGAGTAAATTACCTCCGCGGATTAAAGAAAGAATTCCGTCCAAAATTCAGTGTAGATTCATGAGTTCTACAGAAAGATTCCCGAAAATGTTAACGAAATGTGTTCCGGCGGTGGGGAGGGGGACAGTTAAAGAATTTAATCATTAAACTGTTGAGTGTTTTTTTTGTTTTGTTTTTGTTTTTTGTTTTTTTGTAATACGTCATATTCTGGATTATTTTTGGAAAATCTTAATTACTTTCATGTGCACGAAGGAAATCTATCCTTACTCTTATAAAAGAGTCCCTTTGTGTGTGTGTCTGTGTGTGAAAGTTTCTTCATCATAAGTTTCGAAACGGCTGAGCCTATATTTTGCAAATTTCACACGAAGGTAATTTATATGTCTGGCAGTGTTCTTAGATATGTTTTGTACAGAAATTTATCCGATAAGTATTGAAAATCGAAAAAGTCCGAGCTTAAACATAGTCTTTCTTCTCTATATATTTTACGTTAGCCGTAACTGTAATTATTACCGGTGTAACGTAAAATATCCCTTCTGTAGAAATTCTTTTTTTAAATCTCTAGTTAATAAAAATTGCAATTTCTCAGCAACTTTCGTCACTTTTTTATAATGTTAAAAACTACCTTTTTTGTTATAAATGCCATAGACTTTGTCATATTAAAACAATAGTCGCAGCTTCTTTTTCTTTAGTAACGTCTTTCTTTGATTTTTAAAGATTAGCATTTTTTTTTTTTTAATGTAGTCCAATTTTTCTTTTCTTACAATTCCTCGAAGTTGCGTTGGTTTAAGCGTCCTAAATTGTCATATGTAAAATATTAACAAATCGCTTAGTAAAATTGAGTTATCTCCTCATCAATACCGAATTATGCAAAATAGCTTCGAGTGATCATTCATGCACGTACTAGCCAGACATAATGTTGCTTAACTTTGGTGACCCTAAGAACCAATGCTATGGCTTTTCATGAAAATTATACGTTTATATTCCAAATGAAACTATATCTGATGGCGAGACCCAGCTTGCAGGCTTTGGGGAGTGTGCAGCCACCCTTTAATTGCCATTGCTCCCAAGTCCATTCTGACCCGTAGTAGTAGTACCAGCTAGGGTCTCAACTATGAGTTAAATAGAAACCGACTTGAAAAAATATATATTAAAAAAAATTTATTCAAAATAACTGGATTCGGCATTAAATAACCTGAAAAGGGTTGATATGCCGTAAAACAAAAACAACCAACCAACCAACCAACCAAACGAAACCGGCCATTACAAGTCAATGTGACCATCATTTCGTACTACAGATCTGAACTTGTGTTAATCTTCTCGTGAGGATTAATCTTCGTTTGGCACAAGTCATAATTATCTCCTCGTTAATCCGAGCAGTCTCCCCTCACTTTCTATCCTACCCCAACCGAGGTGTTCTTAATCCGGATGAAGTTCAGCGCTTATTGATTCGGATACACGAGGCAATGCGTAGAGACTCGACGTGATGGACAGAATTGGGTCACACAAAAATCCCCAATTTTAAAAGCTACAAGTTTTCCTTTCTAAATGAAAAGGATTCTTTGACAGGCATGCTTTGAATTATATTTTGTATACGTGTATATGTATTATTACGTATACGAGTGTGTGTATTTTATATATATATATATGTGTGCGTGTGTGTGTGTGTGTGTGTGTGTGTGTGTGTGTGTGTGTGTGTGTGTGTTATATTTGTGCGAGTATTATATGTGTGCATTATTACTAGGGCAATGACAACAGCATATTCTTTTTATTGTTTTTACTCTCGAATGTGTATCCGTTGATATCTTATATGCTTTTATATAGTGATGTGGTTCTCGGTTGATATATAGATATATAAATTTTACAGCATTGCTTCGGACATAATATAGACACAGATGACTTTTGATTAAAAAAAAAGAACTATTAACACCTGATAACTTTTGTTGTTTTTTTTTTGTTGTTAAAACTCTCTGGCAACGCCGATTACATATGTTAATATTTGCATATATTATTATGACGTCAGTGACACTCTCCTCCGCCGAATTTGTACTTTTATATTTATAAGAACATGATTCTCTTGTTCGAGTATTAAGATAGAAATTTCGCAGTGATTAAATAATCAAGAGTAATTATCCAGACAGATTACGTTTATCTACCACTTTTTATAGACAAGAATAAAAATTATCATTATGATTGTATGTATATGCATACATAGAGAGTATATTTGTACACACATGTAAACATAAACACACACATATGTATATATACACACACATATATATATATATATATATATTTATAGATATATATAGATATGCATGTTGTTTATTTGTTTTTGTTAGCGATACGTTTTGAATTAATTCAAGAACCCCAGAATACGGCATTAAAAATTCGTAACAAAATGCAGTACAGTGTATAATACACATGTATATAACCAAATAACATTATAAAAAACACCGTAAGACGACACAAATACCGTAACCAGGAACCGGAAATACATTGTATTCTACATCATAACCTGAAAAAAAACGTATCTTAGTGCTACCGTATCCCGGGGTTCTACTCTAGTATATTTGTACACACGTAAACATATATGTATGTATATAAATATTTATACATTTGTAAACATGTGTATGCCATTTATAGACCCGTAAACATATAACATATTTATATACGTGTAAACAATATATATATATATATATATATATATATAACGTATATTTAAATACGTAAAATATGTATATATAGCATAATTATACACCTGTAAATATATATGTATACATCTGTAAACAGTGTGTATTTATCCGACTATAAACATTTATTTTTCCGCTACAGAATATGCACAAACAACGCCGAGTGGTTTCCAAGCTCTTAAGCTAAGGCGTGCACTTGGTTTATGTTCATGTTCCAAGCATTGTCAATCCACCTTTTGTTTTGTCTACCTTTCAGCAAGCTTTCTTGTATCATGCTTTCAATTTATAGTTTGAATGACCTTACACTGGAACGCTTAACGTGATCAAACAATCATAAGACTTCATACTTGATGAGAGAGGATATTGATGGAATGCCAGTGAGTTTTCGTAACTCTGTGACACTGATGTGTTAAGATAGTTTATGATCAGTAATAAAGCAGAAGATGTGGTTTTGAAAAGTTTTCTGTTCTTCTGACGTAATCTTACAATTCAGTTGACATCTTCAAGTCTGCATTCACTATGACCATGATATCCCTATAGTAAAAACGGCGCTATTACACCTGGCATGGTGATATGGGACAAGACGGACAAATAAGGCAATTTACTAGAAGTTAGTGTCTCCAATGATGCTGAGTTAAACAGAGCTAAGAAGGAAAAGATAATGAAATACTAGGGTCTTATGTATAGTATGAAAAACAAACTAGGATCTTAAGATCATCTCCATCATCTCCATCAATCATATGAGGAACCGGACTCGTGAAAAAGACCTTTTAAAGATGCCTGGCAGATATATCCGTCGAACCAAATGCAAACGAGATTCAAATAATTTCACTTAAAGGAGCAGTCAGAATTTAAAAAAGATCTCTGTTAAAGCGCACAAAATAGCATGTGGGTGTATTGCATCCGGGGTGACGCCTCAGCTAGAACAAAATACTAAAATTATTTTAAGAAGACTACAGGAAGAATATGGGAGTCGTAGATTTTAGTTTGGATGTTGTATTGTATGCGTTTATTAGTTAAGGTAATTCAGAAAGTGACCCAACCTAAACTACTGATTTACAACTGTTTGCCCGTCGTAAGATGAAGAGAGGTTGTGTTTAAGGTAACAGCAAATGTTTGTAACGTGTTCTGCTGTCCTTTGGTGTCGATACTAAGCGGAGTTTGTTTTTTATCGGTGGTCATGCATTTAGTCCTAGGCGTATTAGTCGAAAGACCAATGTCTTTCGAGTACTTCACAGGATTATCGAGAAATAATTACGAATCAGAGCTGGAGTTATTGGTTGCAGCTATGGCATCTACATAAACCATATCGGACAACATATGGCACCAATTGAATAAAGACAGAGCTACATTGTTGTTTGGTTTTTCAAACACATCATGCCATAATGAATCAAAGTGATGAAAGGAAATCAAGTCTGATTTACAACCGTGAAGATTCGAATTGGATGTGCGGTGCCTATGTCAGATTTAATTGCAGCAGTCGAATAAGCATAACTCATTTTCAAAATATAATTTGTATTCAGCTTTTTTTGCTTTCCAAATTTTCCAAGAGATGCAAAGTTGTTGTTTTTTGTTTGTTTGTTTTCTTTATAAATTCAGGAGTTTTAAAATCGGAAGTTTTATAAAATTTAAAAAGCAAACACAACAATGTATGTTAAAAGATTCCAGGACAACGTAGGGGGGTGCAACAAATATACAATAAAAGATTGAAGATTTCAAATTAAAAACATTTTTCCGTGTCTCTCTCTCTATCTCTCTCTCTCTCTCTCTCTCTCTCTCTCTCTCTCTCTCTCTGTATATATATATATACGTTTAAACCAGGACCAAACTCAAAGAAAACCAACCTGCCTCCTCCCTTGAGGCTTGCATTTACTAATATCCGCGGGCTTAGAACTAACTTAGATGATGTTGAGTCATTTCTCCTTGTAAACACCCCGGATATCTTAGCATTAAGTGAAACTAACCTTCACTCCTCCATACCCTCTAACCACTTTAACATGCCTGGTTATCTCCCACTCTACCGTAAGGACTCGGACAGACATATGCATGGACTTGGAGTCTATATTCGAAACACCCTCCCCCTAACTAGAGAAATAAAACTAGAATCAGAGGGCCAGGCCTTTATGTGCTTCAGACTAAATATGCAACACAATATTAGCTACTTATATTTTCTCTACCGCTCTCCCTCAAACCAAGACTGTACCCTAATAAACAAAGTCTCAGACAGCATAGATATAGCACTCTCCCTCGATACTAGCGCACAAATACATGTATTTGGTGACTTCAATGTCCACCACAGTAACTGGCTAGGATTCTCAAATCACACAGACGTAGCTGGTAGCGCCACATATAGCTTCTCTATATCTCATTCCCTATCTCAGATGGTTACATTTCCGACACGTTTCCCAGACCAGCACGATCAACATGCCTCACTTCTAGATCTCTTTCTGACAACAGTTCCCAATGACTGTACAACAAATGCCCATAGCCCACTCGGGAATGCTGATCACGCTGTGATAATGGTAGAAATCAGCCTAAATTCTCGCCCTAAAACTGAAGACCCACTACTCAAAACAACGAGGTATTACAAAAAGGCTGATTGGGAAGCCATCAGGGAGCTCATCAGAGATGCCCCATGGCAAAATATCTTTACTCTTCCAGCGGAACAGTGTGCAAATGAGACAACTGAATGGTTCAAAACTGCTATTGAAGCACATGTTCCCGCACGGAAATACTATAGCAAGCCCCACTCCCCCCAATGGTTTACTTCTGCTTGTGCAGCTGCCATTTGTCAAAGGCAGCATGCGTTCCGCAGATTCAACCGACATAAGTCCAGCTCAAATAAACAGAAGTTTATAGAAGCTAGAAATAATTGTAAGAGAGTGATAGACACAGCTAAGTCAGATTACTCTGAAACCACCAGAAAGCGCATCGAAGCACAGAAATTAGGAACCCGGGATTTTTGGAAAATCTACAACAGCGTAGTTAATAATGGACAGTCAATTATTCCCCCACTAACAAACAATCATGAGGTTGCTTGCACGGCAACTGACAAGGCTAATCTGCTTGCCAGTCGGTTTGCCTCAAACTCCACACTGAACTCGGTACACCACTCACTCCCTGATTTTCCTCTGCGAACAGACGCCACACTTGACGACTTGAAAATCACCCCTTCTCAGGTACATGCTATTATAAAAAACCTAGACACCTCTAAAGCATGTGGACCAGATCTCATCCCGGCTGTGCTATTAAAAAAATGCTCTGCCGAGGTTGCTCCAGTTCTGTCCAAACTTTACAATAAATGCCTTAACGAATCTTGTTTTCCCGACTGCTGGAAAACCGCCTCTGTGGTACCAGTCTTCAAGAATTCTGGTGAAAGAACTGACCCACTAAATTATCGCCCCATTAGCCTCCTCCCGATTTTCGCCAAAATATTTGAGTCCTTAGTTAATAAAGCCCTAGTCCAGCACCTAACAGCTGCTAAACTCTTGACTGACAAACAATATGGATTCAGGCAAGCCCGTTCAACAGCAGATATCTTAACTGTAGTTTCTGAACGTATATACCGTTCATTGGATAAAACAGGGGAGGGTAGAGCGGTGGCCCTTGATATATCTAAGGCTTTTGACAGGGTATGGCACGATGGTCTTCTAAGGAAAATTAGATCATATGGAATCACTGGAAGAATTCATAACGTAATTAAATCCTTCTTAAGTAATAGAAAAATCAAAGTTGTCCTCGACGGACGTACATCCAAACAATATGACATAAATGCGGGAGTGCCTCAGGGGTCTATCCTTGGACCTCTATTGTTCCTGATATTCATAAACGACCTCCCTGATAATATTGTTTCGGAGATGGGTATATTTGCCGATGACACCACTCTCTATAACAGATATGAGGGGAAAACAAATGAACACATATCCAAGAAAATGGCAGAAACACTAGAGGATGACCTCCAATCCGTAGTGGAATGGGGACAAAAATGGTTGGTCTCATTCAATGCTGCTAAGACTAAGCTTGTTTCCTTCAATAACTACAAGAAACCTTCTCTACCACCAATAGCAATGGCCAAGAACACATTGCCTGAAAGTACTTCTTTTAAACTCCTCGGCCTAACGTTTACAGGGAATATGAACTGGAATAGATACATTGAGAGCATTGCCAAGGCTGCTGCAAGGAAGGTTGGCTCCCTCTACCGTGCTAGAAAACTACTTACGCCTGCCAGTATCCTATACCTCTATAAGGCAACCATTCGCCCATGTATGGAGTACTGTTGTCACATCTGGGCTGGTGCATCTGCTGCTTGTCTCTCGCTCCTGGACAGGGTTCAAA
The DNA here is from genome assembly GCF_053919585.1 of Euprymna scolopes. Taxonomy (NCBI): domain Eukaryota; kingdom Metazoa; phylum Mollusca; class Cephalopoda; order Sepiida; family Sepiolidae; genus Euprymna; species Euprymna scolopes. The sequence goes on from NC_136483.1 coordinate 186,528,564, forward strand.
AAAGAGTCGCAAACCTGATAGGTCCTGAACTGTCATCTGGGCTTCAACCTCTGTCCCATCGACGAGATGTTGCATCCCTCTGCCTGTTCTACAAATACTTTAATGGTGAATGCTCTGACGAACTGCAAACACTTGTACCTCCCCGACGTAACTACCCCCGACAAACCCGACAAGCTACTAAGTCTCATCCCTTTACAGTGGAGATCCCTAGGTGCAAGAAAGCCTTTTACTCCAATAGTTTCTTCCCCAGAACTGCGGGTCTTTGGAACTCCCTTCCGGGATTCTGCTTTCCCAACTGCAATGATATGCAGAAGTTCAAGTGTAATGTTAACAAACATCTTTCTACTCTTCTCCCTTCATAATGACCCGCTAATTAATTCCCTAATAGTAGCCCCCTGCTTCAAAGTGGCACTGTGCCTTGTTTGGGGTGAAAATTGAATAAAAAAAAAAAAAAAAAAAAATATATATATATATATATATATATATATATATATATATATATATATATATATATATATATATATATCTCAATTCCTGAATGGATTTTACTTTGCTAAAAAGGATTCATTAATCTGACCGACCACGGGAATAAATCCAATATGGCGACGTCAGCTTGTCTTTCATCCTTAACAAAATTCCTCTGAAAATAACACGAAATAACATTAGCAAATCTTCCTAATGGCATGATTTCCATTTTTTCTCAACGTTTATATTGGTTGCCATTAATAATCCTGTCCTTCCACAGGAAAAAAGAACTTATCAACATTTCGGAAAACCGTGCTAATTGTGTAAACTTCTCGTTTTTCGTTATTTATTTACTATAGCCATTTGGAAATGCCTTTTATAACTTTATTTGTTAATTCTTTTATCAAAGCATGACACAAAATATTTCCATACAATTTTAATGCAATATTAATATACATATCAAATAATGGATTCATCTCATAATTTCCGATTTTGCCCCCATTATTTTTGGATCATTTAATTCTACTTGTTTTTATTCTATTCTTAATCTGATCGAACAATTGTTTAAGATATATTATTCGACCAGCAAATAAAAATCAATTGTTTAATAGAACTACTTTAAGAAATCTGCCTGGACAATAAATTTTCAGGTTGAGGGGGATACTTGTTTAATTGTCATTATAGTTGCTCTCGTGACGGTTCAATTTAATCGTAAGCTGAATAATGCTTCTTATGAACCATATTCTTTATCATTCAATTTCAATCCTATAGGGTTCTACGAGGCCTCAGCTTGCGATTTTTACGAAAACTCGTGAAGATGCGAGAACTTCAATGACGGAGTTAAAGTAGGAGAGAAAAATTGTTAGTTCACTTTGAGCATGTCGTATCGTGCTAACGGTTGGAAAGTCCATAAATCATTTTGAAAGTTTTAATTAAATCACCTTTTATTTTTCTTCATATTTTATCAAGTTTATCACTTTCTTTGTATATCTACCGTTTTTTTTTTATTACGTTCTAATTTTCAGAACTAGATTTTTTTACTCACGTTCACACCTAAAAACATATATCGCCACTTGACACATAAAGGGGCTACTATCTGGGACTATGCCTAAGAAAGATTAACAAGACGTTGGTTTACGTTATATTTAAACTTCTGCATATCAGAACAGTCAGGGAAGCAGGTAGCAGGAAGGGAATTCCAAAGTATAGCTGTTCGAAGGAAAAAACAGTAGAGAGCTTTTTGACATTTAGGGACCTCAGCAGTGAAGGGGTGAGATTTTGTTCCTGTGTGGGTTTTTCGGAAATATGTACGTCGAGGGGGGTACAAGTGCAATGAGTTCATCAGATCATATTCCATAAAGATATGCAATGTTTGTAGTTGTATTAGAGCTTGATATATATGCTAAAAACAATTTGTGAACCTTTCTTATCTTCATTCAGGTGATTTAAGTTAACTAAAACATTTTAAAAGTAAAAAAAAACAGAAATAATTTTATAGAGAAAGTACTTTCAGAATTAAAAGACAGCTGTGTTGAAATATTAGAACAGCTTTAAGAATTGACTTCCAAACTAACATATCTTGGATCAAATTTTTAATTGAGCCCTTTCTCTCTCCATCTGCCTTTCTCATTCTCCCACGTCTTCTTTGACTCTGTCTTATGAACTGTACGTGATAGCTAAACTGTTCTAATTTATCCAAGAATTATCATGCATTCTTTCAATATGACGAACCTAACAAAATCTTTTTTTACTGCACATATCTCACTCAACTGTCTTTTCTTTTCCCTACAACCTCTTTCCCGCAAAAGAGATGTGGCGAGCCTATCTCTGCTTTATCTTTATTTCATGACAAGTGCTCGTCTGAGCTCCAATATATGATCCCACCTTACTAAACTTTCATGAAAAACACTCTAGTTGAAACTACTATCAATAATTTCCCCCACTCTTTATTTTTGCCTAAACCTTAACCGTAGATTCCATGAACAAAGCTTCTTTCTTAGAACTGCATGCCTGTGGAATTGTATTCCGTTTGCCTGCTTTCTAGCTGACTACAATTTGGTCGTCTTCAAGTCCAACGTAAACAAATTCGTCTCCTTACGTAATCCAATTTACCAAATCTCCACTACTAACGATTACTACGATATTGTCCCATTGACTACTGTACACTCATTAAACCTTATCCTCGAGTGGCCCCCGGGCCTTGGTAAGTGGTGACTCTTTTGTAAAAAAAAAATCTATCTCTAAAGTTTCCAATCTTTTAAGACTCACATTACAAATCTATTGCATCTTTCTCGTATTATTTCTATCCATGCAATGCAGGAACCAAACATTTATTCAAATAAAAAATACGGGAAAATTGAAGCGAATTTCACAAAATTTATTTTCCAAATAAATTTCCGCATGATTATATTTTGATGTAATTTCTCTAAACCTTTGGCACAGGCAATCGTGAAAAACACAGCTAAAGGATAAAATGGCATAGAAAAATAACAATAAGGAAAGTAATATATATATATATATATATATATATATATATATATATATATATATTACTATATATATATATATTACTATATATATATATATATTACTATATATATATATATATATATATTAATATATATATATATATATATATATATATATATATATTAAAACAATCTAGACAAAATAAAAGACAAAATACGACAAAGAGAAGTAACTGCAAGGAATTTTTTTTAAATAAATGTAGAAAAAATGAGATAACTTTAAAAATATGAAAGAAAGTAGAAAAGCATATTAAAATGTAGAGCCAGGCGAAATATATCTGCCTTTATTTACAAAGAGGTTACCACATATACGACACGGAGGCCATCGAAGTCATATGTGCATTGTAGTCATTGAGATAGAAGTTTAGAAATCGTTTGTGTTGGAAATTTGGTATGCGTAGATTATTTACGAGGACGGTTTAACAAGAATTTGTTTACGTTCGACTTGGAGACGACAATATTGTAATCAGCTGGAAAGCAGACCAGCGGAACAAAGTTCCACGGACAAGCAGTTCTAGAAGAAAGCTTTGTTGATGGAATCCACGGTTAGGCTTAACACCGATATAGAGTGGGGGAATTTATTGATAGTATTTTTGGCTAGACGTGTGTTTCTTTTTCTTTTTTTTCTTTTTTTTTTTGGGGGGGGGTTCTTGTGAAATATTGGTAAAATAGAGCCATGCTTGAAAAGCCTCGTTTTGAATACGGCATTCGTTCGGATCGATTTTTTTTATAATTCTGAATAGAAGGGTGAATTCTATTGTTATTCAGTAATAATTTAGGGGAGATAACTGTAATTGTTTAAAGAAAAATAAAATGCAACAAAAATAAATAACTTGAATATAATTAAAGGAAAATAACTTTTAAAAGGCTAGAGATTAGATCAGGGAGTTACCTTTGGCAACGTCGTAGCTCTTATTTTTCTTGTTTTGTTTTAGTCTTTGCATTCCATGAGCAATGTCTAAAAAAGGACGAAGAATAATTGCATCGAAGGGATACTATAATACTTAGTTCGGTGCACCTTATCACTAAAAAGATCCATACATAATTTTAGCCAAATCAGCGTAGTAATTTCCGAGAAAATTCTTAGTATAAATATGGTACTGTGATGACTAATCTCTATTAATCCCTGACTGTGCATCGAACGGATACCATAATGATTAGTTCGCTGCAGCTTATCAAAACAAATCCTATGCAAAATTTTAGCTAGATTGGCCCAGATGTTTCCAAAAAAGAGAGACTTAAATACTAATTTCTATTCATCTCTATTTATCCCTAACAGTGCTTTTAACGGACACTATAATACAAAGTTTATTGCACCTTACCGTAACAAAGATTCATACAAAATTGCAGCCGGATTAGCCCAGTAGTTTCCGCGGAAAAAAATGAACGGACAAACAGACAGACATACTGAGTGATATATATAATATTTCTAAGCTTGCTTTAGCTTAAAGGTTCGAGAACGATTAATGAAAAATGGTCGACCGGCCAACGATGCTCAATCGTTCATCGCCGCCATTTTTTTTTATAATGATGATCGGGCGGCGACAAAACAAATGATAGGGCAAATCGGTCGCCGTAGGTTTCGCTCGGACCATATTTAGATAAGGTGGCGCGGCAATAATGTTTGTGTTAATTGCAGTGACTTTTCCTCGATTGTTTATTGATAGGGGGGTCAGGCGAAACAAAAACGGGTCGAGATCGTGGCAGGGTGTGGTGGAAAGAGTCCACCGGACCGGAAAAGGAAACCGACTGTCTGCGTATAGCCCGACAGATTTGGCTGGTTGAAAATATACAATGGTAATTAATATTTAAATATATCTTTTCATCTGTTTATCGATGGCATTATGGTGCCGTAGTTGTTTGGACCAAAACACAGCCTTTTAGGAATGCCGGTAATTATCGGTATATGAATTTAAACCAGAACTATATATATATATATATATATATATATATATATATATATATATATATATATATATATATATATATACAGTATTACTCCTATAATTTGAACATCCGCTTCGTTCAAATTAGAGGATGCTGTTCAAGTTTCGCGATAAAAAAAATGTGCTGCAATTAACTTTAATTTTCTTAGAATTAAGAAATAGTAAATGAAATTCATTGCTATATGATACTTCAAGTATATATTAAGTTTACGATATATTGCAAGTAAGAATTGTTAAATATTATTACCAGGAACAAAAACATTTAAAATAAATTAAATCTAGTCTTACTTGTTAGGTATTTATTACCTTGGTTATCATCTACAGAAATCATACATTTATGTAAAATACAGTTTTTTTTTTAATTATTCCGTGAATGAGTCTCATTGCAGTTTCTATTTTCATCGATTGAGTTCTCGGGCGCTGCCATTGTATTCCGTAAGCGATCACGAAAATCTACAATTTCGTGGTTCTGTAGCTTCTTTATGATTATATCTATTCGGAGTGACATTGCTTGCAAGACATAGTTGTCACTAAAGTAAGGACTTTTTTCTAGAAATTTTATGATATTGCTTCATCAGAGTGTTCTTGGCTATTTACATTAGGGTCAAGACAATGGGAGCTGTCGCTATTTTCATCACCATTACTGCCTTCAGGATATTGATCAGTAGTTTCCTCATCTTGTTGCACCCACATTTCAACATCATTTGCATTAAGTGATTTAAGAACAGCGTGGTTGGTCGGTAACCGTTTGGTTTCAAGAATTTTTTCTTGACCAGATGTATTCTCTGATTCTTTCAGTTCAGAAGCCCTTGGCGCTGGGCATAATTTACCCCATGCTTTTGCTAATGTGCTTGCTCGAACTTGATTCCATGCTTGCGAGAGAAAATATGGCATCTTTGATAGTAAAATGGCGCTGAAAATCGCTTATACTCACGGTACTATTTATTATATTCATCATGAAATCATTTCTGTAGAAACATTTTAAGTTCCAAATAATCCCTTGATCCATAAGTTGGATGAGAGAAGTCACATTATGTGGTAAGTAGCACACAAAAATATTCCCGCAAGATGACACTAGTTCTGACTCAGGAGGATGTGCTCTACAATTGTCCAACAGAAGCAAACACTTTGAATCAGGTTTACCTAACTGTAGAAAACGCCTCTGGACAACTGGCACAAATTCTTGCAAAAACAATTTTTTTAAATAATTGTTGATTTATCCATCCATTCCGTGAAGAATAATAGGATACTGGCAAAGGCAAAACTCCTTTCAATGCTCGGAGACACTTTGATTTGCCGATGACAAGAAGCTTAAGTTTGTGAGTTCCAGGAGCATTAGCGCATACCATCACTGTTAGTCTTTCTTTATTTAATTTGAATCCTTTTATTTTCTGCTCCTCGGATCCGGCTACTGTTTTTGTAGGTAAGCGCTTCCAATTCACGCCACTTTCATCAGCGTTGTAAACATCCTCTGGTGTTAAACCATAGTCAGCAATTATCGCCTTGAATTTGTCACAATAATTTGATGCTGTGTGTGTATCAGCAGACCGTTGTTCAACATTGTTAATTGTCTTATACCATGTCTACTCTTAAAGCTCCTAAGCCAGCCTTCACTGAATTTCATATCTTCTGCGATATTCAACTCTTCCTTAAGAGATTTTTCCTTAGCAATTAGCATGGGCCTAGATATTGCTACACCTTCATTCCGTTTTGCTACAAACCACTCAAGCAATATTCGATCGAATTCAACTTGCTTTGGTCTGCGAAGAGTCCTTCTTTTGACATGTCTTTTATTTGGAGAGAAAGGAGAAGTCTTCAATATTTCCTCCTTTTTCTTTTTGATGTAAAACAGTGTACTTCTTCCAATCTTATAATCTCTCAATATAACGCTATTTTCAACTCCAGCATCTAATCTTTTATAATTTGACGTTTTTCGAGTAAAGTCAGTGTCACTTGTTTTCTTTTAGAGTTTCAAGCCATTGTGATGGGTTGTTTTACACTATTTTAAATATAGCAATCTGAAAATAAAATCCAGTTAGTGTAAATTAATTATCAATAGCTAATCTACATTAATTACATAGTACCAATATTAACATTTCTGTGCAGTATCTGACTAAACCATGTAAACAGTTTAACTGCAACTCCGCATCACATATGCTAATACAATTAAAATGACAAGATATTTCAAGTTTAGAGAAAGTCCAGGCTTAGAAGAAGTCCAAATGAGACGAAGTTCAAATTAAAGAAGTTTTACTGTATATATATATATATATATATATATATATATATATATATATATATATATATATATATATATATATACACTAAAGATGAATTGTTTTGTTTGTTTGTTTTTTTCGATTTTTTCATCGCACAAAATACATGCTGAAATTAGAATTGAGTTATGTTTAAAAAACATTCATTTCAAGTTTACTAATTGACAAAAGAAATACAGAATGTTTTATATATATATATATATATATATATATATATATATATATATATATATATAATTATTATAAGGGAATTAGAACAACAGTCTAGAGAGCAGAATATATATTTAATGTATTAGTAAATTCATTAATACAATTAAAAGAAAACAGTGCTCGTTGTAATGTAGATATATAATAAGCTCGATAGGCATATATATCCTAGAGTTATTTTAATATTGAGTAAGATGACTGATAATTTATAATTAAAATTAAAAATTAAAAATCGGTTTCACAAGGAAGAACAAACGAAATCAATAAATTGTGCGATCGTTTCGGAAACGATTTTTTATTGAGACAGACAATAAATCTTGGATAATAATTTTATCATTTGGTTTTTTGAAACAAAGTCTCCTCATCAGCAAAAATATTGGATGGGTTTTTTTTTAAAGACACCAAAAATAAAACTAGCATTTTTAAAAGTACGGCTGATGTATCTTAAAATATTTAAAATATAAAGGAAAATAGTTACCAAAAGCTAAATGGAGGCCATCTAGAACATATGCTGTAGAACGGAGAAAAAAAAGCCAAAGACCCTAGTGTTTTGATGTGATGTTTTGAATATAATAAACTAGTTATGACCAAAGTTTCATTTCATTCGGACAAAACACTAAGAAACTGGGCCTAATTAGTGTTGGGTCCCGTTTTGGGGGGGGGGTCACCCTATATATATATATATATATATATATATATATATATAATATTATATTATTCGTGTCCCCTTTTAGAAATATAATTCTTAGTTGAGCACTGGGAAATTGAAAAAGTGGGTCAGCTAATCTTGTGTGCGAGATCATAACTTCCTGTTACTCAATCGCTGTAAATCGTTTGTATGAAACGTTAAGCTTCATTAATGTTAAAATTTTCCTTAATTTCATGGTGATAAACAGTGGCCTTGGCGTATGTTCATTGTTAATGGAGTAAAAGGCGACTTGATGGCGGGGTTCGAATTCTTCGACCAGCGTTGATCGTCATCTTCTGCACTTATTATTTGCAACGTGATGTGGCGATACACTTTACTTTAGTAATTCATAAAAATAAAACTAGAAAGAAAGGATCGGCATTTGTTCTTTGCTTAACAAAAGCATTTATTACCGTCACCCCCGTCTTGACACCACTTAATAAATTTCTCGCTGCCATATGTCCATCTAATCTAATAATGCTTCTCTTTCTTCCGACCGCACGCTGGACACAGCGGGCACATTCTCGCCTTCAAATTTCAAGTCCATCCCCTTCGGTGCCGATTTTTTTTACTTACCCGAGCACGTGCTGTTCTTTTTCTCTTTTTCTTGTCGTGCCATATCGCGCACACTTTATTTCTAATTTACATATGCACTTTTTTTCGGTTACTGCTGCTAATCTATACGCAAACCAGCCACGATGTTACAGACTGCGTAAGCATGAAACACTGATGTCTGTAAATATTAAAATAATTGATTTATGGGACAATTCTAATATTTTTCCCGATTCCGATATAATTAGCGATTCCGATTCCGATTCTTTATAAATCTCTACATATTTAACTATAAGATATTTATTTCCCCTGATTTTCGTAAAAACACGTTACATATGCAGAATTTTTCCTAACGTCAAAATATACTGATGGAGGATGATCTATTGATTTTAACTTTACTGGTGATTTAAAATCAATAAATATTTATTATTTTATTATTATTACCAGGAATGGAAAATTTTGGTTTAAACAAAATCCAATAAAAAAAAAAAAAAAGAATCGTTTTGCCATCGGAAAATACGTCATTTTTTCCGATTCCGATGACCCCCCCAAATCCTCCGAATTTTCAGAGTCCCGATTCCGATTCCAATTAATTAATCGTCCTAACACTAGTATATATAAATATATATATATATATATTTTTTTTTTTACACAGTGATCACCACTTATCAAGGCCCGGAAGCCACTCAGGGATAAGGGTTATTGCAAATACATCACGTTAGTGAGGAGATTTGCTGAAATGTTTACTTAAGGGGGCGGTTCATTAGGAATTTGTTAACATTGGACTTGAAGACAACCAATTTGTAGTCCGGAGGGAAGCAGGCAGACGGAACAGAGTTCCACAGGCGTGCAGTTCTATATATATATATATATATATATACACACACACACACACACACACACTGTGAGTTATGAAAATATATATGACAATCAAGCTACACAGAATTTTCCGTGTTCAAGTTTTTTACTTGGCCTTCGGGACAAGATCAAAGTGTAGTATCTGTTCTTCAGATGCTGCACTTCTATTTCTTGTTCTCTTTCGGTGGAGGAGAAATCCTTCACGACTGAGACAATTTTTATTTTTGTACCTTTTCTCAACGTTAAAAAACGACCCTGGTGTCTAACTCTGTCCTGTGGAGAGGCATAGTAAATAGGTACACAGAATTTTCCGCGTTCCATCTTTGTAAGGATTCGTAAAGTTATTGAATACTCACGAGGATGAAACGCGAGAAAATTCTGTGTAGCTTGATTGCCATATGCATTTTATAACTAGCGGGATTCGTTGAAAATTCCACACTGCTATATCTATCAATCTGTATGATATATTGTTCATGATAATATAGATTTAAAATCTGCATCAACAATGTTCGATAACTTAGCATGGTAGGTTCGATTGTACCATAGCCTTCTCGGCCATTTCACTTTATTTTCGCCTACGTTTTGTGATAAAAATCGATTTTCTCGGCACAATAGCGGGTTGCTGATGGTGTTTTTATTCGGCGAATCCTAAAAGACGATGAAACGCGGAAAATTCTGTGTAGCTTAATTGCTATATATATATGTATATATATATATATATATATATATATATATATATATATATATATATAAAAAACTTACTACCTAGATCGACTTACGTATCGAACATTGTCGAAGTAAATACTGAAAATAGATACATAAAAACACACACACACACATATACATATATATATATAATTATTTAATATATTTTTGAATAAACTAATAAATATAAAGAAATTATTAGTAAATACGATTGTTAATATATAAATAAAATATTAATAAAATGGGGGTGCTGAGTATGCATCGTGAATTTATCCAGACAATATAAGTACATAATAAATACTTTCTTTGTAGACAAGGGCCAATGACAAGGTAAAAAAAAAATAGATTAGCCTATACTAGCGAGGGGGGGTCCGGCTTTGCCCGAGCGTAAAAAAACGCTTAAATATGATATTTTATTTTGTCCAGATTTCGTATATATTATCATCGAGTTGTGACTTCAAAAGTAACAAAAAATATTTAGGTGCCATCAACTAGAATCGAAACAGAAGTATTCAAAACTAGTGACGTTACCACTGTACCAACGTGACACGTATATAAACCGATGAACAATTAAAAATAAACTAAAATGAATGTTCAAACTTTTCAACGATTTTTTTCAATTTTGCCCCACTTTTGACCTAAAAAAATTTTTTACCGGCTAAAGACTCATAAAAGAAGGGCCCATAAAAATCCAATTATTTTAGGCCCCTAGTGCAGCTCTGCGACTTTTAGTTTTGGAGGAGATAGTGTTTGAAAATATATAGACAGACAGACATATAGCCTTTTATATATTAGTTTAATCTGGAGCGAAAGACTTAGATCCAATATTCGGAACATTTTTCATTTTTTGTTTGAGGCAGGTGGTGTTTGATCAACACTGCTTGGGAGCCATGATTTAATATGCTGTTTTATTTTTAAATCCTCGAAACAGTGATTCATTGTAAACAGCTGATGGTCTCGAAGAACTTAGGACTATTGTTAGTTCGAGAAAGAAATTTTATTTTTGTTTGTTTATTTTAATCAAGTTTCACCCCAAACAAGGCACAGTGCCACTTTGAAGTAAGGGGCTACTATCGGGGACATAAGTTTCAGGGGCATTATGGAGGGAGATGAGTAGCAAGATGTTTGTTCACATTACACTTGAACTTCTGCATATCAGTACAGTTGGGAAAGCAGAATCACGGAAGGCAGTTCCAAAGTCTTGCAGTTCTGGGGAAGAAACTATTAGAGTAGAAGGCTTTCTTACCCCTAGGGATCTCTACTGTGTAGGGGTGGGATTTTGCTGCTTGTCGGGTTTGTCGGGGTTAGTCACGTCGACGAGGTACAAGTGCTTGTAGTTCGTCACGCATTCACTATTAAAGTACTTGGAGAACAGGTAGAGGAATGCAACATTTCGTCGATCGGACAGAGGCTGGAGCCTAGATGACAGTTCAGAGCCTATCAGATTGTCGACTCTCTTTTGAACCCTGTCCAGAAGTGAGAGACAAGCAGCCGATGCACCAGCCCAAATGTGACAACAGCACTCCATACATGGGCGAATGGTGGCCTTATAGAGGTGCAGGATACTTTGAGGTGTACGTAGTTTTCTGGCACAGTAGAGAGAGACCACCTTCTTTGCAGCAGCCTAGGCAATGCTCTCAATGTATCTATTCCAGTTTATATTCTCTGTAAATGTTAGGCCGAGGAGTTTAAAAGAAGTAACTTTTCAGCAAAGAATCATCTTCTATTTTTCATTTAAAACATACAATCGTTTCAGCCTATCTATAGTAAAAAAAAAATGGAGGGTGGCAGAAAGGAACACAAATAAAAAATCACAAACACGAAATCATTAATTTATTCTGCTTTCCATATTTTTTTAATATTTACTTCAATCGTGCTAAATATATTTGCATGGAATTATATTCATGGAAAGCATTTTTATGGAAGTCGCTCCAAACAAGGTATGAAGCCACTTGATGTAAAGAGCTACAAGGAATTAAAAATGATTATCGTTAAGCCATAGGATACCTATTTATTTTATCTATACTAAGATTAATATTTTATCTATACTATAGTTAATAATTTATTCTATACTAAGGTTAATATTTTATTCTATACTAAATTTAATATTTTATTCTATACTAAGGTCAATATTTTATCTATACTAAGGTTAATATTTTATTCTATACTAAGATTAATATTTTATTCTATACTATGGTTAATATTTTATTCTATACTAAGGTTAATATTTTATTCTATACTAAGGTCAATATTTTATTCTATACTAAGTTTAATATATTATTCTATACTAAGGTCAATATGTTATCTATACTAAGATCAATATTTTATTTTATACTAAGGTCAATATTTTATTCTATACTATGATTAATATTTTATTCTCTACTGAGGTCAATATTTTATTCTATACTATGGTCAATATTTTATTCTATGCTATGGTCAATATTTTATTCTATATTAAGATTAATATTTTTTCAATACTAAGTTCAATATTTTATTCTATACTATGGTCAATATCTTATTCTATACTAAGTTTAATATTTTATTCTATACTATGGTCAATATTTTATTCTATACTATGGTCAATATTTTATTCTATACTAAGGTCAATATTTTATTCTATACTAAGGTCAATATTTTATTCTATACTAAGGTTAATATTTTATTCTATACTATGGTCAATATTTTATTCTATACTAAGTGTAATATGTTATTCTATACTATGGTCAATATGTTATTCTATATTAAGGTTAATATTTTATTCTATACTATGGTCAATATTTTATTCTATTCTATGGTCAATATTTTATTCTCTACTGAGGTCAATATTTTATTCTATACTATGGTCAATATTTTATTCTATACTAAGGTCAATATTTTATTCTATACTAAGGTTAATAATTATTCTAATAATTCTATACTAAGGTTAATACATTTTTCTATACTATGGTTAATAATTTATTATGTACTAAGATTAATAGTTTATTGTATACTAAGATCAATATTTTATTCTATACTATGGTCAATATTTTATTTTATACTAAGATCAATATTTTATTCTATACTATGGTCAATATTTTATTCTATACTATAGTCAATATTTTATTCTATACTAAGGTCAATATTTTATTCTATACTAAGGTCAATATTTTATTTTATACTAAGGTTAATATTTTATTCTTTATTAAGTTTAATATTTTATTTTATATGTTTGATCTAACATTATGTTTAGGTAACAACGAATCATGATCTTCTTTTCACTGACAATCTTGATTGAAATGTCGATGTTACCAGTTGGGAAACTTCGACGGAAGCCAAGCCAAATTGATAAAAAAACTGGACTAGAATTTGGCAGTGGCGTTCGGTTATTTATACATTTGTAGTCTGGGGTTATTTATACATTTGGAGTCTGAGGTTATTTATACATTTAGAGTCTGAGGTTATTTATACATTTAGAGTCTGAGGTTATTTATACATTTGGATTCTGAGGTTATTTATACATTTGGATTCTGAGGTTATTTATACATTTGGATTCTGAGGTTATTTATACATTTGGATTCTGAGGTTATTTATACGTTTGGATTCTGAGGTTATTTATACATTATGAGTCTGAGGTTATTTATACATTTGGATTCTGAGGTTATTTATACATTTGGAGTCCGAGGTTATTTATATATTTGGAGTCTGAGGTTATTTATACATTTGGATTCTGAGGTTATTTATACATTTGGAGTCTGAGGTTATTTATACACTTTGGGTTTGAGGTTATTTATACATTTGGAGTCTGAGGTTATTTATACATTTGGATTCTGAGGTTATTTATACACTTTGGGTTTGAGGTTATTTATACATTTGGAGTCTGGGGATATTTATATATTTGGATTCTGAGGTTATTTATATACTTTGCGTTTGAGGTTATTTATACAATTTGGGTTTGAGGTTAGACTTAAAATGTTCTTATTTTGTGCCCGTCTCCTATACTAGGACGATCTCGTTGCTGTTTTTTTTTTTTTTTTACATTTCAGTACTTTTTTCATTGAAGAGTATTACTAAAAAGCATTTTTTCGTGTTTTGTTTTTCTTAAACACCTAGTTACAAAATCCTACGTTGCTCAAGAGAAATAACTTAAAAGTTAAAAGCAGTTTACCAACATGTATTAATTTTAATTTCATCTTTTGATTTAATTTCATTTTCCTCCAACGTTTGATCATGAAATTGTCTTAAAATATCTTCAATCGTTGGCTTCCTGATAACAAAGCAATAAAAAACGGAATTTTGAATACACATATACTATCTTTCCTCATATCTCTCTCTCTCTCTCTCTCTCTCTATATATATATATATATATATATATATATATATATATATATATATATATATATATATATATATAAATTTAAAAATGTAAAATGTATCTGAAGAGTACGTATAGGATGATGTATAATAAAAAAAAGGAAACAAGTGAAGCATGCACATTGAAGGAGGCATAGAAAAACAAAACAAAAAAGTTCAGCATTTCCCCCCACCCGAATTTAGCCCCCAAATCCCCAATTTTCCCCACTCTTTATCTGTGCCTAAACCCAACCGTAGATTCCATGAGCAAAGCTTCTTTCTTAGAACTACACGCCAGTGGAACTCTCTGCCGCTTGCCTGTTTCCCACCTGACTACAACTTGGATGTCTTCAAGTCCAACATAAACAAACTCCTGACAAACCGCCCCCTTAAGGAAGACACTCTATCAAAACCCCCCAATACTAATGATTACTACAATACTATCTCATTGATTGCTGTATACGCAATAACCCTTATCCCTGAGTGGCCTTCGGGCCTTGATAAGTGGTGACCCCCATGTAAAAAGAAAGTCCCCAAGGCCTTAACATATTTAAATTTGAGTTCAGCACCATGCAAAACTGCTAAATAGACATACACAGAAATTTTTGGACGAACATGGTAAAATAGTCCCAAAAATGGAGTATTTTTATTAACCCTGAAAAAAGTCCGTCGTCATATCCAAGAGTTATCTCGAAGTATAGACAAACAAAATTATATAGAAATCCGTGAGTTACTTTTTAGAAAGTTTTATAAAAATCCAAGTCATAAATTTTTTTTTTTTTTTTAATAAGTACTAAAGTGTCGATTTTAGCCATTTTAAACCGAAAGGCACCTCTAGGGAGAGCAACCGGAGTTTTCCAAAAAGATCCGTCCTACTACATTTTTTTACTCATATCATGTTTAATGTTTGTGCAAAATTTCAAAAAATTCCAAGGCGAAGTTATTGAGAAAAGTACGGACAGACGACCGGACGAAAAGATGAACAGACGGCGTTAATTTACAGGTCCACCCTCCTTTTGTCAGGGGACCAAAAAGGAAAAAGAAAAAATGTATATATTTATATTAATTTTTATTTGTTATACATATTTATAATATTTAAAAAATTTTATACATATTTTTATATATTTCTTATATATTTTTAATACCTAATAATTAGAGAGATGGTACGAGTGAATAAGGATGTGAATATCTATAAACAATACTAATAACGGGCAGAATTCTTTACATGTGTTTCTGACTTACCTGCTAATGGGTTTATTATATCAACAAGGTACCTGCTCAGTGGGTGGCATGCTGAGCCTCGGCAGCTCACTATGGGTCAGGAAGACATCCAGGCTCTCCTAGACCATGTGAACTCAATAAGACCATCGATACAGTTCACAATGGAGAAAGAAAAAGATAACCAACTGGCCTTCCTTGACATACTCATATCACGCACAGGGCATGGGTTTAAGACATCCGTATATCGCAAGCCTACCTTCACCGGACAGTACCTTAACTTCAACTCCCATCACCCATACAGTATCAAACATTGAATCGCACGCTGCTTACAACATCGAGCAGAGACAATAAGTAGCGATACCATTACATACCACCAAGAAATGGTCAGGTTGAAGAATACCCTCTGTCGTAACAACTACCCCGATAGCATACTATCCACCAGACGTGTTAATAGTACAAGAGAAGAGAATGAAACCCAAAAACCTCCAACGGTCTGCCTACCATACATACGAGGCATCTCCGAAAAAATTCAGAGAATATGTGCCCCCTACAACATCAGGACGGTATTCAAAAGCGAGTCAACACTCAGACGACACCTGGTACGAGTGAAGCCCCGCATGGATGAGAACATGACCAAAAACTGCATATACTCCATCTCATGCAGTTGCAGAAAGGTTTACAAGAGTGAAACATGCCGCCCCCTTAAAGTAAGGGTGGAAGAACACCGAAAAGCGGTAACTAAAGGGGAGACGGAAAAATTGGGTATAGCCAACCATGTCTGAATGGAGAGGGGGGACCATCGCCCCCGATGGGATGAAGTAAAAATAATAAACAGAGAGACCCACTGGAAAGTGAGAAAACTTAAAGAAACAGCTCACATGCTCGGACATAACAACCTACTGAGCAAACCAAGCATAGAGCTGAATGCAATTTGGACACCTGATAGAGAGAGAAAGCCTTGAATAACAACATAGGTTTAACATTAACAAAAAAAAACAACTAAGAATTGTCCAAGTGACATATGGCCGAGTGGTCCTAGACATTGTATCAAAGTTTACAGTTACCCAAAGGTACTGAGTTCAATCCTGAACGAAGGCAGTGAAAAAGTAACATTCAAAACAGAGAATCAGCAACTATGTCCCAGAGCCTAGCTGGAGTCCGAACACGGTACCCCCGTAATAATAATAAAGGGTTGGGTTCGAGACTCCTAACAAACGGTTCCCCAGTTCGATACGAAACACCTGATGAAGGCCGGAGGGCAAAACGGCCGAAACGTTGTGACGTTAACAAACAAGATGAGGAAGTCAGTCCGACAATCTCAATCAATGAAAACAAACTAGATCTAGTATAAAAATATTTATTTTTGGTCATGAATTTAAAGGAGGTGCTGTTTGATCAACACTGCTGGGAGCCATGATCTTCTAGTGTTTATATAAAAATACATTTGGAACCGCTATCTTCAGACAATGCTCATCTGAAACCGTACAGATTCGGGGGCCGTGGCCCAGTGGATAGAGACGTTGAATCTCTACGATTCCAGGTGAGCATTTTCTGAAGATAGCGGTTTCAATCCTACCCAAAGCCGGCCAGAGGCTTACTTGGTCAAAAACGTGGAAGACAGTAATTGCTTAGGATGCAGTTAGGACCTTCGGAGTTCCTATTTCGTCGCAGTTACCAACTGACGAAGGCCACAGGAATAGTTGGTCGAAACGTCGTGAAATAACAACTAAAAAGATGAGGATAATAGTCCGCAATAAAATAAACTAATAAATAATACGCATCTCAATAATAAATTACAATTAAAATAATATATATATACTTTTTAACTTCTTATATTTTGTGTGTATAGACATGGTCAACATCGTGTACACCTGTTTGCATAGATATAATGCTGAGTTAAGCATAACAGTTCTCAGATTCGACTAGAAAGATCGCACGTTCAAAAAAGTTTATCTGAAGAAGGTTGGAGATTAAATCGGCCAAAACAACCATTATTACTTCGTATAAATCAAATAATACACATGGCTAACATATTTGAACTGTCTGGCATTTTAATTCAACTAATATAATGATTTTTTTTTTTTTTTTTTATGAAATAGAATTTTGCCGGTGCATCGAAAATAATCTCTTTTTTCATCGAAAATAAGTCACTTTTTTATTATTTCTACGTATTTTGAACCGGTTTTAACGAAATACTTTTTCTTTCTTTTTTCTAGGTGAGTTTGTCACAAAGTATTTTCGTCTTTTCACGGTAAGAAATGTTGTTTTTTTTGCTTGTTATTTTTATTTTTTTGTATTCTTGACGAGTCGTCGGTAACACCGTTTTCGTTAAAAAGATATAAAAAAAAAAACAAATATCGACAAAGAACATCTTTATTCAATATTTTTTTTCTAAGCGCTGTTTAAATTTGAATTGAAATGTGTAAGTTTAAAAAGCCAGTATAACGCATGTTTTTTATATAAACATTTTTTTATTTAAATCAACTAAGTTTCAGCGATATGATATCGTCATCAGGAATAGAATTAGTTTGTGTGTGTTTTTTTTTCTTTATCCGTACTTGTGGTATGACGTCACTAGAAAAGCAATATCCATGTGTTCATTCAACGGAGATATTTGCAAATATCGAGGAACGGACGGCTTGCGTGAAATGAATTAGTGATATCTTTTTCCTCAACACAAATGCTGTTTACATTTGAATTTTAAACAATATATACATTGTTTAAACTTTAAAATTTCAGTTCAACATTCTTATTTATTCATTTAATTATTTTTCATTTTGATCACATCAGACAGTGCATATTGTCACTAGGTTGCAAAAGCTTACTGTGAGTAGGGTCAGATTTATAGAGTTGTGTAGCAAGATGTTTGTTCACATTACATTTACACTGATGCGAGTAAAATTAGGAACAAGAAGAGTATTACAAAGGCAAGCGATTGAAGGCAAAAGACTATAAAAAAAAGCCTCCGATATCTGAGGACCTCTACCGTGAAAAAGTTATGATTTTGTTACTAGTTGGGCTGACCAAAGGTGACCTAAAAGAAAGGGACGTACAGCTCTATGAGATATTATGTACACCCGCAAACTAAATACACCTAGTATTTCCCAAATGGTCACCCATCTGGTACTGGGAAGGTCCAAAGTCGTTTAATTTCGGCGATCTAATGAGAATCGGTATATTGAAGTCCCATGTCGGTCTGTGAGGCTCAACTTTTAAAATTGTTTTTCATGAAGACTATTTTCAAATTGCATTCAACCATTATTCCTTAGACTTTTGTTCTTGTACTCCCACATATCAGATGGGGGTGAACAGGTGCTTGTGAAATTGTGCAAGACAGGAGCGTTCAGTTCCCTGAGTCCGTATATAATTTATAGGGTGACTGGGAAGTAATTCCATATTTTAAAATACATGCAATTTTTTTATAAATATAATTTAATACAATTCATGGATATCAGAAGAAAGTATAATGCGTGGACTTTTATTTGAAATACAATATGGCCGCTTTCATTCGTCACCAGCTTTTCAAGTCGACCAAGAATAGTATCAATCGATTTTACAATAAGCTCTTGCGAAATGGTAGTCATAACTTCACGTATTCGCCCTTCAAATTCTTCTAGAGGTTTTGATTTGGGTGAGTAGACCTGCTCTTTCAGACAGAGAAAATTCGCAAGGCATTAAGATAGGTCTTCTGGCCGGCAATTCGTGCGAACCGCGATGACCCATCCGTCCTCCAGGAATTGGGTATTAAGAATACTAAGAGTTATTGAAAATTAATTCCCTATTTAAAAATACAAAGTATTTATTTTTAAATATAATTTATACAATTAATAAATACGGGAAGGAATTATAATGGATTGAATTTTATTTGAAATTAAATGTAGGCGCCTTCATTCGCCACCAGTTTTTCAAGTTGACTCATAATCGCATAAACTGATTTTACATTTATTCACATTTCATTTCCACGTGACATTCAATGACAATAGCAAAGTTTGGAGGTACGTCACTATGTTGAGAGATGAAATTTGGTCAGATATCAGTGCTTGGAACAATATTGAAGATTTTATTTTTATGCAAGATAGAGTTCTTCCACACTTTTCATATTGTTGTTCATGAATTGCTGAATGGCATGTGGAAATGAAATGTGATTAAATATAAAATCAGTTTATGCGATTATGAGTCAACTTGAAAAGCTGGTGGCGAATGAAGGCGCCTACATTTAATTTCAAATAAAAGTCAATGCATTATAATTCCTTCCTATATTTATTAATTGGATAAATTATATTGAAAAAATAAATTCTTTGTATTTTAAAATAGGGAATTAATTTTCAATCACTCTTAGTATTCTCAAGTGATCACCCATCTTGTACTCGCTAGGATAAACGACACTTGACTGCGGTCAACTGTCGGTATGTCGAAGTCGATGTCAGTCTCTGATGCTGGGCTTTAGGACTGTTTTTATAGATATACTAGCATTTCAGCGCGACGTTGCCCGGGTGTTTGGAGGTGTATGTTTAGCAAAAAAAAAAATGCGGGCAATGTTTTTAACTTTGACCCCTATTATGACCCCTTAACATCTATTGTTTGGGGTTTAAATCAAGTTATTAAGTTAGATCAATGTCTAAGGAACCTATATCTAAAATTTCAAGTGTTTAGACTCAAAGTTTTCGGAGGAGTTTGGTAGAGTTCTCAAAGGTCAAATCGTTGAACTTTGATCCGTTAACAGCCAGATTTCTGGCCGAAACCGATCACAAAGATTTTCCCAAATCTCAGTACCCTGTATATCAAATTCCGAGTTTGTAGACTTAAAATTGAGAGAGTTATTGCGTAGGGAAATGTACACACACATACACACACGTTCACTTTTATAGATATACTAGCATTTCAGCCCGGCGTTGCCCGGGTGTTTAGATGTGTATGTTGAGCAAAAAAAAAAAAGTGGCAGTAGGAAGGCAGGCTCGAACCCGTACCGCAAAGGAGGAAAAGAACGGGGTAAAACCTAACGTTTATGCTGTTACGACCACCGCCAAACCGGAAGCGACATTTTTTTTAAATCAAGGCTAGACAATATAAAGGAGAGGATAACTTTTAAAAATATCGGCAAAAAAATGACCCCCCCCCCCTGTAGAAAAGTGCCTAGTTGAAGGGGAAGATATTAATGTTTTTAGCCAATTTTTCGATATTTGTCGTATGAAAGGTCGAAATTTAAAACGATACTGACCTTGGTAAAATACGTCGCCTCTATTGAAAGTTTAAGGCAGACATACAAACATACATGCATACATTTATATATTGGTAACTAAAAATTTTCGACCCAAAATCATGAGAAAGCTTGCTCTATCACTATATTACCCTTTATGTAAAATTTAAAATATTTAGACCAGAAATTGTCTGAGTAATTTGGAAGAGACCGCAGAGGTCAATTTTTTTAAATTTGACCCCTATTATGACCCCTTAAAATTTATTGTTTTGGGCTCAAATTGAGGTATTTAGTTAGATCCATGTCCAAGGAAACTATATCTAAAGTTTCAATTGCGTATACCCAAAATTGTCGGAGGAGTTTGGTAGAGTTCTCAAAGGCAAAATCGTTGAACTTTGGCCCCTTAATCGCCAAATTTCTGGCCGGAAACCGATCACATCGATTTTCCCAAATCTCAGTACCCTGTATATCAAATTTCGAGTCTGTAGACTAAAAGTTGACAGAGTTATTGCGCAGGGAAATGTACACAGACACGTTCACTTTTATTATAAATTTTCGTTTATATATATATATATATATATATATATATATATATATAGATATATATATATATATAGATATATATATAGATATATAGATATATATATATAGATATATAGATATATATATATAGATATATAGATATAGATAGATATATAAAAACATTTTTTTCTTATTTTGAAATTCGATTCTACCTTTAGATTCTTTGGATCGCCTTTGTATTATCGATCAAAGGTCAGCCGTTAAGATATTCGAGTAGATGAAGGATGTCAGAAAATTGACATTAGCCTAGTTTTCGGATTGCAGGTCGCTAGTGAGACAGTTGGACAAGCAGCTCTCGTCTCCTTGTAGCATAAGAAAAGGCAATAAAAAAATACCAACAAAGAAAAGAAATGAAAGAAATCTATGATTCGGAAGAAAAATACAATTCTACATCGGGAAAAAAACCATCAGTGAGTTCAAGAAGAAAATTCTTCATATCAATAAAAGAAAAATGACATTAAAGTACGTTATGCTTGGTTCTTTTGTTTTACGGCGTATCAATCCTTCGGGCCAAGATAAAAGCGTAGTATCTGTTCTTCAGATGCTGCACTTCGATTTCTTGTTCTCTGTCAGTAGAGGAGAACGCCTTCACAACTGAGACAATTTTTATTTTTGTTCCTTTTCTCCAAGTTAAAAAACGACCCTGGTGTCTAACTCTGTCCCGTGGGGAATAAAAAGGAACCCTGTTTGGGTTATTTAATGCCAAATCCAATAATTTTGGTAAAATATTTTTCGTTTCAAGTTCTTTGTTCAAATATTTATTCATGGTGTTTGGTTTGGTTGTTTTGTTTTATGGCATATCAGTCGAATCTTCTAATGCCGAATCGAGCAAATTTGTGTAAAAGTTTTTTTTGCTTTCAAATATTCATTTCTAATGTTTGGTTTGCTTTTGTTATTTTTACGACATATCAACCTTATTTTATACCGAATCCGATAATTTTAGTAAACTATTTTGTTTCAATTACTTTATATCTTCAAATATTTATTCGTTGATGAACCATGTTTGGTCTGGTTGGTTTGTTTTATGGCATATCAACTTTTTTCGGATTATTTAATGCTGAATCCAATAATTTTGGTAAAAAAAAAAAACAAATTATGCTTCAAGTTCTTTATATTTTCAAATATTTATTTATGGTGTTTGGTTTGGTTGTTTTGTGGCCATACATTACTTTCCTTTCTCGTGATTTTGCAGAACAAGATGAAGTTTTTCAAAGGAGAAAAACGAAAAACATAACATCCATGTTTGGTCAGTTTTATATCAAGAAGCCAGTGTCTTCATACAGCCTGATCTGGTAGCACCATGCTTTAGTGTATATAGGTATAGCGTATTTCGCTTTTCGTTTCACCCCGTTACTATTGCTTTATGTAACGTTGTCCAGAGACCACCACGTTGTAGACTCAGTCGCAAAGTAGACAAAGAATAGAAAATAACTGCTACTCGCTTTTTCTTTGTAACAACGACATTTATTTCCTCATTCTTCAACCTCAATCATCGCCTCGATACAGGTTCGAAACAGGGGGCATGCCTTTTCCACAAGCGCCGGTGGGAGCTCGGCAAATACTCGGCGGATGGCGGCGATCAGGTTGACTTTGGTGTTGTGGAAGGTCATGTTGGTGATGTTCTCGACGTATGACCAAACGAAGTAGTCCAGCGGATTCAGGTCAAGAGAAGACAGGGGGCCAGTGAGAAAAGGGTACAAAGTTGTAGCACCCCTTCTGAAGCCAAGCCTGGGTCTATTTGGACTTGTGAGCCGGCGCTAGGTCCTGCTGCCACGCCCAAGGTTTTCCAGCGACCACCTAATTGCACTAGGTGATCACCACACTCTTCAGCACATCCAGGTACACTTTGGTGTTGACTTTCAAGCCGACTTCGAAGATGTGAGGTGGCATGATGTGGCCCTCATTTGAAACCACACCAAAGACCATAATTATAGCCGAAAACTTCGTTGAGTTGTGCCCTCAAGCGGTGAACCGTTCGGATTTGCATTTTGAGGGTATTGACAATGGTCCTGTTGCCATAACTTGGGTCGGTAGAGAGCATGAGTTGTACAGCGGCGCATCTCCAATATCGCTCGTTGAACATTGTGTCACTTTCAGACATAGAAGGCTTCTATCGCTCTTGGATTTGTACACAACTGGCCAACTAAGGATGATCTACCAAAAAAAAAAAAAAAAAGGAAACCTGTTTTCATCAAACGGAAATGGAATCATGTCGTTTTTTCTAGGGCGACAATGTAATCATTCTACCCTGTACTTAGTATTTATATGATTGGACATTAGCATGAGTTTTCTAAGCCTTACTACTTTTGTACTGTTTTTGATACCATCACTTGAAAGATTGCTTTACATGGCTAACAGATTTTTTTTCTATCCTATTTAGTGAATTGTTGTATATTTCTATCTATCTGCGACTATATAAAAGTCACATTGTGTGTGAGTTGCTTCCTCATGGGTTCCAAAACGGCTGAGCATATCTTTTACAAATTTCACACAAAGCTAATTTATATATCTGGCAGTGTTCTTAGATATGTTTTGAACAGAAATTCACCTGATAAGTACCGAAAATCCAAAAAAATCATATCATAAAAATAGCTTTTCTCTCTTGTGGATAAAAAAAATGATTTTTACAGGAGAATATTATACGTTACACCGGGCAAGGGGGATAATAAAATCTTATTCAATTATTTCTTCTTTTAAAAAAATGATTTGTTATCATCTGTAACTATAGCTTAGTGATAGAACATTCGGCTATAAATCGAATTATCCCGTATTCAAGCCCGGGTGTACCTCACCATTTTATTTTTTTTATTTATTAACGAATTCAATATACGATAAAAGAAGATGTACCATTTAAAATCGCCGCAAATCATTTCTTCGTTTGCATATTTTATAACTAAACATTAATTAGGATTAACTTTTCCAGAACATTCATCGTCAAACCCAAACATCAGCTTACGTGATATTGTAAATAAACACAAACGAAATTTGATGAACGACATTATCATTATTATTGTGATTATTTTTTTTTTATTTTTTTTTTTTTATTTTTTTTATTTATTTATTTTTTTTTTTTTTGCGAATTAGTCCACCGGTCAAATTATTCCTTGTAATATATGATAACCAATAGAGGATTAATTCCATAAAAATACATAATAATATGCATAAATCAAACTATTATGTTTAAGCGTATTGTAAGACCGGGCAGCCTAGCCTGCCAACTAGTATAAACGTATTTATGAAAAATTTAAAACCAATTTGGTAATATCTTATGCTGGATGTTACGTTTTTTATCAATTTTTGACCAATGATAACGAACGACACCCTTTTGACCATACTTTTGATGGCCTCATGACGAATTTGTTTCAGGTGATTTTTCTTTTTTAAATATTTTCTGTAAATTAATAACACAAAGTGTAGTATCTGTTGTGTCGTAGAGGGAGTAGTCCGTTTCAACTAAGGCCATATTCCCCCTCCCTTATTTTTGTCCCATCAAAATTTTTCTTTTTGCATATCCCCACATAAAAACCGACCTTGTGTCTGACTTTGCCCTCGTGGCGAGACAATTAAATAGGAACTCATTTTCATCATCTCCCTCTTCCTTCTCCTCCTCCTCCTATTACTACTACCACTACTATTACATTTCGCACTCATTTTTTTCTTTTTCGCCTTATTTCTATTCCATCAATCAATTCTTTTCTACAAAGGTCATTCCAAAAACAAGGTTTCCCATTTTTTAACTCCAAACCCAAAACATTAAAGAGCTACGAAAACGCGAGTAGTACCATACGAACGAGCGACCTTTTGTGCTCCAGAACTTAT